>NC_091735.1:8630576-8938461 GCF_030179905.1 Drosophila bipectinata | reverse complement strand
GTTCTTACTATTTAACTTCCACCCTCACTTCAATGGTCTTCTAGGCATGGATTTCCTATCCGGCCTAAATGCAAAAATAAACTTTGCCGACTCCATATTAGAAACATCAGAAACCGCCATTCCAATACTCACAAAAGCAAACCCTGTAGATACATACATTACATACCATACCACAAAATACCAAATTGCGACTACCGCTGCCAGTAAACTTCATGCAGGGAGACTTTATATATGAAACTTATACACCGCAATCGCAGGATCCGCCTATTTCGAAGTCTGTAATAACTCAGACCAGATCCAAACACTTTATCTGGAAGAACCATTACAGGCAGAAGAGTTCTCTCCACGAACCCACCAATACTTAAACTGCATGTCCGCGGCAACTAATACAGAATTACCGGATAATCAACAATTAAACATTCAGACGGAACACCTCAATATCGAGGAAAAGAAACATATTCTCAAACTATGCAAATCATTCAAAAGACTTTTTCACGGTGAAAACAATCAACTAACGTTCTCTAACGTAGTCAAACACTCAATACCAACAACAGATAATATACCGATTCACACAAAATCCTACCGTTATCCATTTATTCATAAAGACGAAGTTCGAAAGCAAATTTCAAAAATGCTGGAACAAAACATCATAAAAAGCAGCTATTCTCCATGGAGTGCACCCGTCTGGGTCGTACCTAGGAAAGGGGACATCACAGGCGAAAAAAAGTGGCGCTTGGTAATCGATTTTCGAAAATTAAATGAAAAAACGATCGCTGATAGATACCCTATTCCGAACATTGCAGATATACTAGACAGCTTAGGAAAGACTATGTATTTCACAACAATAGACTTAGCAAGTGGTTTTCACCAAATACAAATGAACACACGCGACGCCAACAAGACGGCATTCACCGTCGAAAATGGGCATTATGAGTTCACAAGGATATCCCTCGGTCTCAAGAACGCCCCTGCCACGTTCCAACGCGTTATGGACAACGTCTTAGGTGACCTAGTTGGTAACGTCTGTCTCGTATATCTCGACGACATAATAGTATTCTCACCCTCACTCCAAAAACATATAGCAGATATTAAATCTGTATTCATAAAGCTCCAAAACGCGAATCTAAAAATCCAACCGAGCAAGTGTCACTTTTTAAGGAAGGAAATCAGCTTCCTGGGACACATCGTCACCCAGGAAGGAGTCAAGCCAAACCCACTTAAGATACAAGCCATCAAGGACTTCCCCTGCCCAAAGACAACTAGGGAAATTAAGTCATTTTTGGGACTATTGGGGTATTACAGAAAATTCATTAAGGACTTCGCAAGAATAACTAAACCCATGACGAGACAATTAAAAGGAGGGAAATCTATAATAATAGATGAGGAATTTAAACAGGCATTCGAAACGTCGAAAGATCTCCTTTGTAATATACCCTCATGTACCCTCATTTTAATAAGCCGTTCACGCTGACCACAGACGCAAGTAACTATGCGATAGGCTCTGTGTTGTCACAAGGCCCGGAAACTAATGACAAACCCATATCCTTCGCTAGCAGGACACTATCGGATACGGAAGTCCGCTATTCTATGATAGAGAAAGAAATGCTAGCTATCATTTGGTCTGTAGGTCATTTCAGACCATACCTCTTTGGGCGTAGATTCAAAATAGTCACAGACCATAAGCCATTAATCTGGTTAGACAATCTGAAAGGCCAAAATACAAAACTACTTCGATGGAAAACTATCCTGGCCCCTTACGACTACAAAATCGAATACAAAAAAGGGTCGCAAAACGTAGTCGCCGATGCACTTAGCAGAATTGAGCCAAAATTGAACATAAACGTAGACCCACAAATTATACCAATCGCTTCACAACCACTAAATCACTTAAATAGTCAAATAGTATTCCGTACTGGACCAACAACTGCAAGACAAATAGAAACACCGTTTGCCCAAAAAATAAGACACATAATCACAGAACCCGTACTTTCGATTCCGTTACAAACGCCCTCCAAACAATTCTGAAACCGAATAAAACATTCGCAATATTTGCACCAGACGATATTTTCAAAACAATAGAAGAATCCTATAATAACTATTTCTTCGAAAACGACTTATACAAACTTTCCCGCTGCAAAATACAGCTAACCGAAATTACTGATCCCCATGACCAGGAAAACAAAATCCGAGAGTACCACTTTAACACCAATCATAGGGGGATAGATGAAACATATAACCATTTAAAAAGGGACATTTATTTTCCGCATTTAAAAGACATTATCACAAAAATTATAAAAAATTGCGATACCTGCCTAACCCTCAAGTACGACAGACACCCCCATAGACCACTGTTGCAAACTCCAACCGCCCCAGAGGGACCATTGGCGGTCGTGCATATAGACATATATTTCATTAACAATGCTTGTAACCTCACCATTATAGACAAATTCACCAAGCTAGCGCAAGCCTACCCCCTTAGCAATAGGAATTCAATGAAAGTCGCCGATGCCCTATTACAATTTATAAGTCACTACGGCGCACCAAAGAAAATAATTTTCGACCAGGGCGCGGAATTTTCAGGCAGTCTATTCAATGACCTCTTAACCCAATTCCAAATAACAGCTCATAAAACTTCATTTCAACAATCAACGGGCAACGCTTCGGTCGAAAGACTGCATTCCACCTTAACTGAACTATACAAAATAATCATAAACCGATACTCGCAGAAGCTGTTGCAACATATAACAATGTAATACACTCCAGCACTTCTTATACCCCTTTCGAGCTCTTTCACGGAAGAACTCACATATTCATCAAAACAATAACATTCAACAATCACCACGACTATCTTAAGAAATTAAACGAATTTAGGAGAGAAATATACCCAAAAGTACAGGAACATTTAAACTCGACCACAGAAAAAAGATTGGCTAAATTAAACGAGGGCAGAGAGACACCAGTCCAAGTTGAACCTAATGATACGGTATTTAGAAAAGAAAACCGTAGAAACAAGATAACTCCGAGATTTTCATTACACAAAGTAGGTAGGGACAAAGGCGTCACCTTCCTAACAACTAAAGGTCAAAAGTTATACAAACAAAAAATTAGAAAAATAGTTAAGAAATTTATAAAACCCGGAGCACCAGCTTAAGCAACAATACTAACACTGACACAATTCTCAACGTACTTCAACCCGTAGTCTAGAATCCTTTTAATAACCACCCAGCTCTTAAAGTATCATTAGAAGTCCTACGAAACAAATCAAACAGGTAGAAACCGAAATAGATACATTCTTTCCGAACACTAGAAGTAAAACCGGTCTTATTATGCGCTGGGGACCATACTCAAATCTACCCCGGGAAACCAGATGATACATTTATCCATTTCAATATATAGTAATAAGATAAACTATAATATAGACACACTGAACTGATAGTCCCTTAATCAGTAAACTAAACCTTATCGCTAAATTTTTATTTAATAAGGAACAAATACAACATAAGAAATATAATAAGTAAACAAAATGTAACGTTAGCATAAGATGAACATATTATAAATTAAGTTATACTTTAAACACAACACACATGTTTAATATTAAGATAACCATTTTTGATATAAATTGTTAAATTCAAATATCGTCGGAGTTCGTGGCGTACACCAACAACACGTCGCCTGGCTACCTGACTCTGATCCGGCCATTCCCCCTCTGTGGCCTTCTCTTCGGACTGGGGGGGGAGGAGTTAACATGCCCTCTCCATAGCCACAGGGAGAGAACACAGAAACGGCAACTGTAAAACTAACGCTGATGGACAACAACAAAAATCGCCAAAAAGAACTCTGACGGACACGCACAATTCTCGTGCACTCATACATATTGCCCTACATACTTCTTTATAATAAAAAGATCATTCTTATACTGTACTCCAAGCAAAACGGTCGTTTATTTGCAAGCCTTCTTTCCAGCATTTGAAAAAAGCGATAGCCATATACGAGATCTCCTCTACTCCCTCGGTTACGAGATTGTAACTCGCGCCTACACCGAAAAGTATGAGTTTCTCGGTAGCGTCTAAAAATTAAACGCGTTTTTCTCGGAACGACATTTTTGTGTGCGGCGCAGGTGATTCACAAAATTCTATGGTACCGATCTAGCTGAAATTTGGATATATTGTTCTAAAAAGTAACACCTCTATCCCGTACTAGAATCATTTATTTTTAATGATTATTTTTTTTTTATCATTAATTGAAGATACATTTTTTAAATAAAAAAAAATTTTTTTTTTTTGTGAGTTCGCCATTTTGTTGTTTATTGATGAAAATATTTCATTCTAGTACGGGACAGAGCCATAAGCTTACAAAACAATAATCTATTCAAATTTTTTGTTTCGGATGTCTCTAGCAGTCGAAATCAACAGCGCCAGGGACCTACCTTTTTTTATATGCATACTTTGGCATGCTATAAAGTGTATTAAACTACAAATAGTTTATGATGCCTATAAACCTATATTTGCAAATTGAAACGATCGCAATTTTTTTTATTACAGAAAAAAAGAAAGAATTTAAATAACCTCTAAAAAGTAGGCCGGAAATGAGACTACATCCTTAAAAGGGCAACGTTGGCTTTATCCCATGTGTTTCAGATGATTCTACGATCTTATATCCGGGACACCGCAATGGGCGGAATTCCGTTGAGTGCCTACTTAAGTGGCTGCAACTTCGTTGATTTTCGTCATTTTGTTGTCTAGAAATTCAAAAGCATATTTGAAATGTCACTTAATAATATGATGATAAAACTATTCAAAAACATGACTTCGAGATGACTTCCTTGAGGGACGCCAGATGTAGCACAGACCAAGTGGAAATGTATATTTATAAATTAGACTCTTTGTGTTCTTCCATTTAAGTAGCTGGAGATCCACGTTAGGCGGTCTGTAGAAAAACACAGCATATTCAGTTTATTCAACAAGAATGAGGGTTTTACTGCTCAAAAGCAAATCAAAAGCTTTGCTACGGTCTGTTTAAATAACATGAGTTTGAAATCCCTTTCAAATTCCGTCTATGACAAAGGAGGTCATGATGAGCCATCTACATGGACAGATGATCGAAGACCAAAGGTATTGCAAATGAAGAGTAATTAAATTTTAAATAACTTTAAAATTGCCTACAATTTATGGAGAAAATTCGAGGTTTCCAAAGATAAGTTTAAAATCTTTGAAGAGGTTTGCACAGAGCCCTGTAGCAGTATTTTAGCACACAGCTTGGTACTCCATCGAGGCCTGGCGAATAAACGGGTTTGACCCTTAGAAGAACAGATAATAAGGTATTCCCGGGAAAAAACTGACAGAAAATAAGATTTTTTGATTGAATGTTGTATGCGTAAGGCTAATCTGTCGTTTTAGGCGAAGAATAAGTTGCTTGAAAAAATACTGCGAATAGACTGGCAATGGCCTGATCAGAGGTAACAGATGGAAAAGATACATGTTTTCGCTTAATGTTTACAAAGTTATAAACTGCTTCCGATCCTGAGTAAATCGTATCTGACAGCAGCGAATATAAAACCTATAACATTCAGCATTATGCACGGTAAAATTTGATCGAGATAGTAGATACCTTGAAAAATGTGTACTACTATAGGTTATTTTATATTTAAATAAGAGCCTGTTTTTAGTATTATTTAAGTTCGTGAGACACCTTGTAAGCCAAGGAGGATTTGTTGAAGCGGACGGATATTTCCATGATACACATGAATTACAAAATGTATTTAAGGTATGGTAAAATTTTTCTAAGGTGACGTTTACATCGGTGCATGCCAGAATATCGGACCAATCATATGTATCGATAGGCAACTAAGTTTGTGAAAATCAGCTTTACGGAAGCAGCGAATCTTATTTGCCACGCATGGAGACATCTGATCGATACCAGGAATGGTTTCGATTGAGACCTCCATCGTGGGGCGATATGAATCCTCTAGGGTTAAAAGTGGATAGCTTTGGATGGAGTGGTAGAATCAAAATCATTTACACAACATAAGTCTAAAAGCCGTCTTAACGAATTTCTAAAATTTCTAACAAAATTGACCTAGGGATATGTCAAACATGCCCTCGGAGAAGTCATGGTGCGTGATAAGTAAAAATAGTGAGTTATCGACATAAGATCACTTTAATTCTGGGATATTAAAGTCACCCAAATCTTCAAGCTGGTCACGATCGGTCATAAGTTTAGAAACGAATTAAATAGCGGACAAATGATGCCACTATGTAGGTGGTTTAGACGAAGGCGGTATATATAAACATTTAATGTATAAAGATCCAATGCATAAAGCAGTATAAAGCAGACAAAATGATTTTAATGCAAATAAATTCTATGTCACCAAACTCTTGTGATTTCACCTCTTCAGAAGTAAGTTGGGACTCTACCGAAATTTTTTTTGTTTTTTTTTTTTTTATTTTAACGTTGCTTTTATTTCTTGAATCTTCTCTTTGCGAGACTAACAAGAGGTGTATCAAATCTTATATTTTTAACTTAACTAACAGTCATATTGACTGATACAGAGTTAGACGGCCCTAAAAATCGATTGCTGGGTTGGGAGGTCGTTGCGTCTAAGGCGGGATACGCTAGAAACCCGAGTCAATCCCCGAGCGAGAAAATTTGGGTGCGAAGACAGTTTTTCTTTGTATGACTCTTTTTGCTTCTGGATTTCGTCTTTCACTGCGAGGATGCCCAGATCCCGGTGGATGTTTTCGTTGCGAACATACCAAGGTGCCCCTGTGATAGTTCTCAGGATTTTTGATTGTGCGCGCTGTATGATGTCTATGTTGCTGCTGCTCGCGTTCCCCCACAGCTGGGAGCCATACGTCCAGATTGGCTTTAGGACTGAATTGTACAGTAGTAACTTGTAGTCTAGGCACAGTGGCGATCGTGAGTTTATGATCCAGTGGAGGCTGCTGGCTTTCAGTTTTAGATGCATCTTTTTGCATTCGATGTGCTTACGCCAGGTAAGTCGTCTATCAAGGTGAACGCCAAGGTACGTTACGTCGTTAGCTTGAGGGATCTGCATACCGTTTAGTAATAGCGGAGGGCATGTTTGTCTATTAAGAGTAAACGTTATATGTTTACACTTTTGTTCGTTTATTTTAATGCGCCAGTCGGACAGCCACCTTTCCACTATTGTGAGATGATTAGCCAGTTGGGTTGTTGCCTGCGTTGGGCATCTGGAGCGACTAAGAATAGCGGTATCATCGGCGAACGTTGACGTTGTTAGTTGTGCGCTCGTAGGAATATCCGCAGTATACAAAACATATAGACACGGCCCGAGTGCGCTTCCCTGTGGAACTCCAGCTTCGATGGTGTAGTCGCCCGAAGTAGCTGCGTTGCATCTCACTGAGAATACCCTATTGAAGAGGTATGATTCCAGTAGCTTGTGGGTGTATGTTGGCAAATACGTTTTAATTTTGTGCATGAGTCCGATGAGCCAAACTCGGTCGAAAGCTTGAGATACGTCGAGGAAAATAGCGCTGCAGTATTCTCGTTGTTCGAAGGCTGAGCGTATTTCGGATGTTAATCTGTTCACTTGTTCGATGGTTCCATGGTTTCTTCGAAAGCCAAATTGGTGTGCCGGGATGATATTGCAAGCTTCCAAATGTGGTATTATGCGAGTTAACAAGCATTTTTCAAACAGTTTAGACAAACAAGATAGAAGGCTTATTGGTCTGTATGATGACGGAATTGTGTGGTCTTTTCCAGGCTTCGGTATCATTATAATAATGGATTTCTTCCACTTTTTTGGGAAATAGCCAAGATTAATGATTCCATTAAATAGTTTGCAGACGACCTCTATAGCGCATTTTGGAAGTTCGATCAGCATCTTTGGGGTCAATAGGTCACCACCGGGAGCCTTTTTTGGTTTTAGCCCTCTTATGACTTTTTCGATTTCGTTCGGCCGGAATGGAGGTGCGGCTGGCTGAGGGGAGGACTCTGGCTGAATTACTGGCAGGAGGAATGAATTTGAGGCTGGGTTTGGCTGGAAGACACTTTGGAGATGTGTGGCGAATGTTTCAGCTCGGTCTTCGTTGCTGCGAGCCCAGCATCCCGAAGAGTTTCTTATCGGGGTGGTCGTTTCAATTGGGGCACTAAGATTTGGGTGGGCCCTCCACAGGGGGTACTTTGTGCTTGTTGGCGAGAGATTCTGGATGTACCTCAGCTGTGCATTTTCTTCCTGTTGGTGAAGAGCCTGGTCGAGTGATCGGGTTGCTTCCTTAAGGCGTTGTTTTGAAGCTGGTGATCTGCTGTTTTGCCAATCACGACGCGTGCGCCTCTTTTCTCGCACGAGCTGTTCGATTTGCTGATTAGATTTGAAGTGTTTGTTTCGGTCTACTTCTTTCCTATGAGGAGTAGAGATTTTAGCTGCCGCAACGAGTACTTCTTCCAGGGCGCTCGTAGTGTAGTCGATGTCCGATTCCATGTTAAAATCCGGGGCGAGTTCTATGTGGGCACTCACGTACTTTTTGTATTTTAGCCAGTTTGTTTTTGTCGTCGTCAGACTGAAGGGGTGTTCGGTTATTTCTGGGCTTTGAAGAAGCGTTAGAAGCACAGGCGAGTGGTCTGATGATAAGTCCGAGACTGCTTTGGCACTTATTAGATTGCGAGGTATGTTTTTTGTCACTGCAAAATCAATAAGGTCTGGGAGCTTTCGTGAGTCTGTTGGCCAGTATGTGGGACTTCCAGGGGAAACGTAGTCCAGTTTATTTTTCACATTTATAATTGCATTGTACAATTGTCTTCCTTTGGGAGTCACTAGACGTGATCCCCAGTGCGTATGTTTGGCGTTGTAGTCTCCTGCGGCTATAAATCGATCCCCAAGTGAATTGTAGAAGTCCATAAATTGTCCTTCCGAGATTGAGAAGCGAGGAGGGCAGTAAACGGCAGCAATTGAAAGGATTCCGTTGCTTGACTGAATTTGTATCGATGTGTCCTGCAAGAAGTTTGTTGCAAACCTTTTGTGAAAATGGTGTTTAATTCGTTCTCTGATTAGAACTCCAGTTCCGCCGTGGGCTTTCCCATCTGGATGATCTGTGCGGTAGATTGTGTAGCCTCTTATATGAAAGTTGTATTTGCTTGTAAGATGCGTTTCCACCAGTAGCATAACGTCAATATGGTTTTCGGTCAAGAATTGTGACAATTCTAGTTTATGCCGTGAGACACCATTGGCGTTCCACATTGATATTCGTAGCGCCTGCATAGATTATTTGGACTGTTGTGCTACGAGCAGCTGTATCACCATGTTCTGGTTTTGAACAAGCGTTTGCATGGTCGTTTTCATGAATGACATAAGCTCCATCATACTTTGTTGGAGGGTAAGCATCATAGTTTCCGTTTTGCTGTGTGGCTGTTCTGGGGCCTGTTGAGCGCTTTGAGAGTTAGGCTGAATTGGAATTTCCCTTCCAGATCGTAGAGCATCGGCATAGGAGAAGCCGTTGGTGGTGTTTAGTGGACCGAATGAGGATCTCGCAGCTTTGGCGAAGAAGACGTCTGGCGTGGTTTTTGACGAAACGTACGCATTCTGTGGATTTTGGTTGCGCGTTGCGGTCGCTTGACGCATGCGACTCTTTAACTCCTTATACACAATACATCCTCTATAGTTTGCCGTATGGCTGCCTCCGCAGTTTCCACATTTCTTCACGGTACTGTCCTTGTTTGTAGTGCAGCAAGCGGACTTGTGGGCGTCACCGCAGACTACACAGACAGCCCGAAGTGTGCAGTAAGACCTTGTGTGTCCATACTCTTGACAATTAGTGCATTGCACTGGACCGTTACGTTTATGTGGCTCTTCAACAGTGATTTTCCGATGCAAAAGATATTGCAGGTTGTAGATTGGGTGGACTTCGTTCTTCTTCAGCGACCTGCTTTCAGGCTCGAGCTCGACCTTGAAGAGGGGTTGTGGCTTTTTATCTTTATTTAGAATGTTAATAACATTCTTGGCGGCGAAGCCCTTTTCTTTAAGGGCGGTTTTTATTTCCTCGGCGGTAACATCAGGTTCTATTCCCTTTACTACCACTTGTAGGCCCTTACTGCTTTTCAGCTGGTACGTGTAATAGTTTTTCTGTACAGTGTCCAGATATTTTGACACTATTCGGAAGTGCTCTTCAGTCTTGGTTTGCACCTTTGTTTCATGGATGTTCCCTTTGATAAGCGGAACAACATGAAAGTTTTCACCGTTCCCGATCAACGACGCAATTTTGTTGACCAGGGCACTCGAGCTTTTTTCCCTAATATAGATTGGAGGGGGCTTGGGTTTTTTTGCGGTGTCTTGGGCTGGGTGGTTTTCCTCAGCCTCCGCCAGTAGGGCAATTCTGTTAGTAGTGGATCTGCCTGGTTCATTATCGTTATTCAGGACACGGTTAATTTTTGTTTTGTTGCCTGCCGGATTACTCTGCGGGCTAAGCTTGCGCTTAATTTGGATGTAGCGATCCATTCCAGTCTGTGTGGCCGTTGCCGCTTTGGCACTTTCCGAGGTTGTTGTTTTTGTACTCGCTGTAGTCGTTGACGTCGTGGTACTTTGAGTTGCAGGGGTTTTCGCTGTTGTTGCAGAAGTTGTAGCGCTGCTTGTTGTTGGTGCGAAATTTGTTTCCGATATTGGAGGGGGGGTTTTACACTGCGAACTCCATGACGCGGGAGTCGGAGTGAGCAGAGCGGGTGAGCAAGACCGTGCCCTTTGGGTTTCAGCGGTCAGTAAAGCCGGGTTGCTTTTAAGCGCCGATTTTTCCACTTCGGTATCGCGGGTTGAAAAGTAAGAGTAGAAGCCGTTTCTTTGGTTCACTGAACTTCTACGCTCGTTATTTTGGGCGTTGCTCAATGAGCTCATTGCGTGGTACGTATTTTTTTTTTCAACAATGCACTAGTTTTGGTTTAGCACATTACAACTGTTATAAAAAAAAAAAAAAGCTTGTCTGTCGCTTTTAATAAATTGTATTTCAGTGTCTTTTCGCTTATATTGGCGAAAATATAAGCGAAGTGAAGTTTTCCCGGAGCTCGGACAAAGCACGTCCGCTCAGTTCGGTAGTTCGATTACCTCTTGATTACCTCTATTACCTCTACCGAAATGAGGACCTTTTGCAAAGATCGATCATGTCTAAAAGTGGTATACTTACTTGGAAAAACTTCGGAGCTAAAAATTTCGGGCTTTACCCAAGTTTCTGTTAAGAGTTGCAAAGAGAGAACTATCAGAATATAGTTTAAGGAGCTTGCTACGTTCCCTCTAGTATTCTGATAGGTAAGTGACGGTATTAGTTTTATGGATTAGTGGACTAAGAAGGTGTGTCAGTCGTTCTAATATGGGGAAGTTTCACTCTCACTGGTTTTAAAACTTTTTTCTTTACGGTAATTTTCTTGGACAAAAATGTTCTCTGCCCAAAAACTGGATGAACAAGTCGCCTTGAACATCAGCGCGGGCACACGAATCTTGACGGAAGACGTGCGGTTTATATAATTATATTTATATTTAATTATGTCCTCCAACTTTATATCGGCTTTTGTTTCAGCGTTGATATAAGCCGAGATATTAATCTCTAAAGTATCAGGGACAAGCCGAGAAACAAATATATGTTTCGATGGAGAAATCACCTGTAATGGTTTTGCAGCATTATTTGGCGCCGGACTTTGGACTACCCTTTTGGGTGACTGTGACGGGGGTTTCATTCACTTGGACCTGTAGTATCACTTGAAGGGATACCACGGAGGACATAAGAGAAAATTGCTCATTTTCCTGGAGAAATTCGGACGGCGAATTGTTCTCAGTTCTAGCCCTTGAGGTGGCCAGAGATACGAGCGGCTGCGTTATTAACGGCTGAGCAGGCTGAGGCCTGCGAACAGCTGACAAACAGCGAATTTCTTACGCTTAGGGGACTCATTTAGCAGCTGAAGGCCGCTAAACTGAATGTCATGCGCGCAGAACTGGTCATTGGCTTTTCGAAAACCAGCTGTCAACTCTTTAAATCATTTTTAGTATGTCTCTTGAACGACCTCATTTTGTCTTGAGCAGCACGACTATTTTCACAACAATAATGTAAACAAGACCTACAGGAAATGGCATCGGAGACTGAGGCAGTGAACCCGGCACACTTGGCGTGTACGACGTTTTTACATAGCCAGCAATGTATGTTAGGCTGGGATGTTACAAGACTTCATAGAACAGACCAGTTTAAATTCCATATTATTAATTAACAATACAAAAATAATATTAAAAAAATTTAAAAAACACTGTTCCATGAACCACTGTGCCAAATAGGAAGCCGAAGCGGGAGCTTTGGGGAGTGCAAAAGAAAAATGCAGATAAAGAGATAAGACGGGGAAGAAGCAGAGCTGAGCTATGCTTGAAATTGAATTGAAACAAATTATTAATTCGCCTCCAAATATACCGCAGCACACGCGCAGCGATACGATTTAAGTTAAAACTTAAGTTTTTCAAAAAATTCGATTCTCAAGCAAGTAAACACAGGTTTACCAATATTTAACATAAACGCAGTGCGCACAAACACGACCGTTCGCTTAAGAGGAAGGGAGAAAAGTTATACTGGGAAGTCGAGCTCGAGCTGGGGCTGTAGAGATTGCAGTAGCTGGAAGAAAATCTTCAGCTACAGTGAAAGCATTTAATAATGAAATCACCCTCTCCTAGGTCTTATTCTCAAATTCTTTAAACTCGGCAACTCATTTGCTTTAAATATTGTCGTATTTATAGCCTTAAGCCTGTACTCTAGCTCAATCTTTACTAGAGGAACTGACCCAACTTCCAAACACTCCTCTAACCGGTGAATCCTTTTTACTTTGACATTTAATTTTCTTCTTTAATCGTGGATCGTACGTAAATCAAGGGTCGTGGGTATTTTTAATAAATAGGCAACAACGATAAAAGTTTTCAATATTTATTGGTTTTATTATTGGCTTCGCGAAATCAAATGCGCCCAACAAATGCATATATGTACATATGCGACTAACAAATGCATATATTATACATACATACAGCAGCGGACAACGGTAGAAGCGATAACAGAAAGTTTATCGCTGCATACATTTGTGTGCACAGCAAATTATTTATGCTTGTTAATATTTTTATATGCGTACATACAAGCATATCTGTATAAGAGTTATTTAAGTAAAATCCTGAATTGATATTCGGCGTGCCAAATCGGTTTCAATAAAGTGAATTGCGCATTAGTGACTGTTGTTTTCGTTGTATGCGAAATAAGTGAAATTAAAACCAAAAATTTCGAATGAAATTTTGGCATTCTGGACGTTGACGAGTCAACCACATTTACCATATCCGTTTTACTCAATGCCTCACTTAGTCAGCAATAAAACTATTCTATTGTGACGAAGCGGCGCGAATTCGCCCAAGAGCGAATATGAGCTAGTCCTCCCGCTCATTTATGCATTTTTTTGTTGCATACAAGTTACGTTTTATTTAATTCAATAATAATAATAAATCAAAAATATTCTTATATATTATTTTAATTTTTTTTAACAACATGTAATATGAACGTAAATATTTAATTATTTTTGCCAACGTGACACATTGAGGTGACTTGTAAGAAGCCAAATAAAATATTTTTTCCTTTTCTTTCAAACTAAGCATATAGAGTTGGTGCTATTCAGGCGGGTGCCCAAAAAGGCATGGGTATCTAGAACATACAGGAGTAAAACAACAAAACCCTTCCCTACGATCGTTTTATGACGTTGTTTTTGTGCCTTGGTACCCACTCATCCCTTTTTTATGGGTGCATGGGTGCATGCTCAAAAAACTTACCGAGTAAAAAAAAGCCATGCATCCGATATCAAGAGTGTTTACTTTATCGCATGGTTAATACATAGTAAGTGAAGTGAAAGTCGAAGAAGACGGACCTGGTCGGTATGCGCCCCAGTGATCGTGATGAATGGTTTCCCGAGGCTCCGTATTCCCCGCTTGCTGGGGTAAGCTTTCTCTGTCTCTTTTGGTGGCAACGTTTTTCCCGCGTTCTGAATCCGCCCAAGATGGGTTGTGCTGGTCAGTGGTGCGAATTATCACCAGCTGATCATCAATGTGACAAACCCCGCGCATGAATAGTACCAACGCATTGCACCACTTGGCGTCATTTGGCGGTATATAGGAACATGTGATGTAAAAAGTGGTATACTTACTTGGAAAAACTTCGGAGCTAAAGATCTCCGGCTTTACCCAAGTTTATTTTAAGGCTATAATATGGGTTGCAAAGAGAGAACTATCAGATTATAGTTTAAGGAGTTTGCTACATACCCTCTAGTATTCTGATAGGTAAGTGACGGTATTAGTTTTATGGATTAGTGAACGAAGAAGAGATAGAAGGTTGGTTCGTGGTTCTGATATGGGTAAGTTTCTCTCCCACTGGTTTTATAACATTTTTCTTTACGATATTGGGCTAATGTTTTTGGACGAATATTGTTCTCTGCTCAAAAACTGGATAAAGAAAACGTCTTGAACATCAGACACGAATCATGAAAATATACGAGCGCCTTATACTTATATACTTACCACTTATATAAATATGTTTAAATTTAACTATGTCCTCTAACTTTATAACGTTATACGTTAACATAATACCTTTATGTGACTCTAACGGGAGTTTTATTCACTAAGACCTGCGGTATCACTTAAAGAGATACCACGGAGGACATGTCGGATAATTGTTCATTTTCCCTGAGAAATTCGCACGGCGAATTGTTCTCAGTTCTATCCCTTGGGGTGGCCAGAGATATGAGACAAAACCAGAGATAAAAAAAATTCCCAAACTTATATCTATATAGTTTTATATAGTTGGCCGATCCCGGCCGTTCCGTCTTATTATACTGCGTGCAAAGGAAAAAAGGGTGTGTGCTAAGTTTCAAGTTGCTTAAAAACTGGGACACTAGTTCGCATAGAAACAGACAGACAGACGGACATGCTCATATAAATTCTGGAGGTGATCCTGGTCAAAAATACAAAAGAGATACAAAAAATAAAAGATTGATAATGCTAAAATTATGTTAATCTAAAACAAGATCAAATGTACACCCTTTTTGTAGCCCTTAGCAAAATTTTCACTGAACACGATAAAAATTCCAAAGATAGAGTTTCAAAAGATCGGACCCATGAAAATAGTAGCTGAACAGCATGGTCAAAACCTATGCCATGCAGCCTAACACAAATACTTAAGTGGTGTGCTTATCGCTTTTAAGAAAGGGTCGCATAGCATAGCATCTTAAATAGATTTAAGATTTTCATGTATCTTTCGCGTAAGAAAATTATATGAAAATAAAACAGTTTTCAAAAGGAACTCATTGGAGTGACACTTAAATTATTGGTGCTCCTCTTAACACACTCTTTATATGACTTTGCATATCCCATATAAAAGAAAGCAAGGGGATGTCCTCTAGTGTAATGCACTAATTGTCAAGAGTATGGACAGACTAGTTTATGATTCACGTGAACATGATGATGCAGTTTCTCTTAGCACAACAGTCTCAATAATCTATGCAGACTTTTCAAGTATCAATGGGGACGCCAATGGAGTCTCACGGCATAAACTACAGTGAAGTCTCACGACATGATACAATTACTGTACAGAAGTCATATTGTCGTTACGCTGGAAACGCGTTTCACAAGCCAATACAACATTTAAATAAGAAGTTTTACAATTTTTCCCCAGATCATCCGGAAAACAAAGCTTATGGCTGAAGCGGAGTTTTAATCAGAGAATGCCTCAGACACCACTTTCCACACTTAACCACAAGCTTCTTGCGGCTTACCACATCTATGTAAATTAAATAAAGTAACGAAAGCCTTTCAATCGGTGTCGTCTACTATCCGTATAGTTTTAAAATTTCGAACTATACGTTATGGACTTCAAATTACCCCAATCCATGGTGGAACAGCATATGTCGAGGGATGAATGTCCGAGGGCGCAGGGAGAAGAACACTCTCTTCCTTAAATTACCCTTATGCAACGTGGAACAGCATATGCCGAGGGATGCGTGTCCGAGGGGGGCGGGACGTTAATATGCGAACTCTGGGAGAATGGCCGACCAGTTCCAGTTTCATTTAAGTTTATTGTGATAAGCGGGCTATGTCATGATGGACGCCTAATCGTTGGTCAAAAACATGAATTATACAAATTTAAACAAAAATTAAAGTGGAGTTTAAAAGGGAGGGAACTCCCTTAAAGGAACTCCCCCCATTCTCGATTTCAAATTTTGACGATTTTCAATGGGATGGAAAATGAATATAAATTATTTCTTAGGGTTGTAACTTTGCATACATTTATTTAAAGAAAAAACTTTTACATAATTTTTTTTTTTTTGTTGTAATCAAACAAAAGCCCTTTTTTTCGGCGGCGCATGTGATTTTCGCTCACTGGAACATTTAAAACCGAAAATTCCAACTAGATTAGAATTAGTACATGTTTGGCTCTGGTATGAACTAGGATTATTAATTTCGCACAAAAATTAACAAAACGGCGGACCTTTAAAATATTTTTTTTTTAAGCCACAAATGAAGTTGAAAAGTAAAGAAGATCTTCACCGATTTGATTTATCCTAGTACATAGAAGAGCTATATATGTATAGAATAACGTATTTAAATTTGGAACCGATCGGATTAATAGGTTTTGAGTAACTTCTTGCGCCAGTCGCATGACTGGAAAAAACTGTTTCGAGAAAAACGCGTTTAAAGTTTTGAGACGGCTCTCGCCGTCGCCTGACGCTTCCATCATAAATCGGCTTTATCTTCAAGAGTTTTTAAAATTTTCACTTGAAAATTTAAAGGAACATTCGTGAATAGTTATAAGTTCGAATTAAATTTAAAAAAAAATCGATTTTTTGAAACCGGGGTCTTCTTAGGTCCAGAAATGGGATCAATGATCCATCAAACTCTAGCGCTGTCAAAGGCCAAGGAGTGGCTGAAATGGCGCAGCCCTCTAGAGGGACAACATCCGGAAGCGGGAAGCGGTGGTACAGGGGATGAAGCTGAATCATCTTTCTTTATAGCGGTTCTAGCCATGGGACCACCGAACAGCGTGGGAAGTAAGACCTCATGGTAAACCTCTATACCAACCAGCATGGTCCCTAAGGCAAGACCGGCAGCGTCTCACTTGTCGCTGCTCAAAGGGTCCTTTAAGGATAGGAGGAGAGCAGCCTTTATATTAATGAGGGCGGACCCTTTGGCGGAATCCTCCCCGGACCAAGCCGAGATAATAAAATTGGCAAGAAAAATGTTTCCCGAATTTCAACCGGTAAAGGAGGGAGTTAGGGGAAAACCCAAAAAAAAACACGCAGGAGAAGGCAGCACAGAGATCCCGCAGAATGCCAAAAGGTAGAGGTCGCCGAGGTTGCAAAGGACCGAACACTCAATAGAGTCCTTGATAAGGGATCCAAATATGGTCTGATCCCCAAGGACCTCTGGCGAAAGGTAGTCATGAGCTGTAGGGGCGCTTCATGGAGAGCGGAGGACCCTCACCAAAATGCGAAGACGCAGGCTGCTATCAGGGTAGCGTCAAGGCAATAGCTTGCCAAAACGGGCGATCGCCACGTTTGGAGGGATCTATCCGGGTGCAAGGGTGCGAGTATGGCTCACCTGCCGTACTACAAAAAAGCCTGCCGACCCTAACACTATCCTGGCAATGCTGAAGATGTGTAACCCGACACTTCCTACGGTGGACTGGAAAGTGGCCAAGGTAAAGGATGCGGTGGGACTACGGAGGCAGGTTGTTCTCACGCTTAATGCAAACACTGCTAGGATCCTGGAGGAGACGGGGCACTGGATTAAGTACCGCTTCGAGCATGTGACGGTCTGGCCTTACAAGTCGGTTGCCAGGAGCAAGACTGAAAGCATCGAGCTGGAGCCAGAGGTTCAACAGCCAGACTTGGAGGAGCCGACCGAAGAGGGGCACCCGGAAGGAATGTCGAATGAGGAGGAGGACATCCTCTGCTAAGCTCAGATATGAAAGCAGAGGTTACTGTGGTGGAGAACGTCTTTGACAATCTTGAAGATAATCCTGCACCACTGCAGTGCACTGGTGCGGCGGAACAGCCGCCCTCCTACTCCACCTCGTTGAGAGTGGACCTGATGTGGCTCTCATCCCGGAACCCTGGATACTTGGAGACCGAAATTTTGGGTTGGGGGCGTCGGAGTATAGACGCTGTAAAGTAAATATAACTGGTGAAAAGCGAGTCGCATCCTCACAAAAAAATCTTTACCTCTTTTTTCTACCTAATTTCAGCAATGAAGATTATTTAGCCGCAGCAATAGAGAGCCCAAAGCGGCCAAAAGGTTATGCTCGGTGTACTTGGGCCACGACCAGGATACCCTCGCCCTGCATTCGCTGTTCCGCTGGTGGAAGACAGCGAGAAGCAAAAGATCGACCTGACAATAGGGTGCGATGTTAACGCCCATCATCATCAGTGGGGAAGCACTGACACGAACGAGAAGGGTGAGTCAATTTTCAATTTTATCCTAAGCTCAAATCTTCTGGTGGGTAACAGGAGGCAGAACCCACCTTCATCGTCAAGAACAGAAGGGAGGTACTTGACATTACTCTTAACTCAAAATAGCTGAAAGGGTTGTTGGATGGGTAGTCCTAGAGACGAACTCTTTCTCGGACCACCGATACTTAGAATTAATGGTCAATTTCGAGAACTTTACTCGACTAGCAGTACGGAATCCAAGGAAAGCAAGCTGGGAGCTCTATAGGAAGAAACTTAAAAAAACCTCCAACGTTAAAAAAACGAAGAACTGGGCAACCAAAAGCGGATTGGGAAGTAGCAAGTCGAAACAACCGACCAACATGTTGGTCGCCAACACTTGCACCCTTCAAAACCAAGACCCTGAGGAATGCCTGAACCAAGTTCTGCACAAGCATTTAGACGACCTCGGAGGTCTCCCGCTTTAGAAAGATCCTCGTAACCAATGCACCTAATGTAGGGTACATTAAAATTTCCGGTGGTAGTTGGACCACGTTCAGCAAGCCATCCCTAGAGCTTCTCACAAACGCACATTTCCCAGGGTGTTCTCAGTCCTGGAAAACAATCCTGGAAACGTGGAGCCAGGGGGCTCGAGCCCGCTCGAATACCTCCTAAGTAATAAGAAAATCAGTTCCGACCAATGTAACCAAAGCCGGAAATAATTTGAGGTAATGGATCAGGAATATCTACATAGCAACCTTCAGGATAGGTATCGTGCCAGAGACGTGACTGCGAGCGAAGGTTGGGTTCATACGCAACGAAAACTATCTTAATGCTCCCTTAAGGACTTCAGACCAATAAATCTGTCGTCCTCCCTCCTCAAGACAATGGAAAGGCTCATTTGCCTTCATTACCGTTCATCTTACCATCAAAACAAATCACATTTCGGGATGACAGTACGCGTATAGAAAAGACCAATCCACGGAGATGGCTCTCCACGAGATCACTACGTTCGTCGAAAAGGCACTTAGTGACAACGAATTATTATTGCGCTTACTGCTTTCCAGACATAGAAGGGGCATTCAATAACATCCTGCCATGTTCAATAACCTATACGCTGACGAAACTAGATACGGTAGGCTGATAAGGCAGATCCTGGTAAACAGGACTGTTGGAGTCTATTAAGAGATTCGTCAGGATATGTACTCCGCAAGGAGGTGTACTCCCCCCACTTTTCTGGAACGTGGCGGTTTACAACCTTTTACGATCCTTAGAAGGTAGTGGATGCAAAGTTATTGTTTATGCGGATGATGTGGCAATTGCCTTCACTGGCAAATTTCCACAGACTCTGTGCAACCGCATGACGGACAAACTGAGGGTTCTCGCAACATAGGCAGATAAGAACGGACTAGGAGAGAATCCATCCAAGACTGAACTTGTCCTATTTACTAGGAAGTACAAACTACCAAGTTTAAGACTTGCAAGTTAGTAGGGGAAATTCCTACCTTTATTGGAAACGCTAAGTATCTAGGAATTACGCTGGACAGAAAACTGAACTGGAAGCTTAACACCATGGATAGAGCCAAAAAACCGCTGGTGGCTTGCCCTAACAATTTTTGCATGTAGGGACGCCCCAGACTTCACCTTCGACGTACGACGTGTAGAGATAATACATTTCTCGTCTATTGGGGGTACGGCTCGTCTATCAAGTCTCCATCCCATCGAGAGAGAAATGGACTGCACAAATCCCGGAACCAGCGGTCTCCCTAAATATATACACGGATGGCTCGAAGCTGAATGGCCAAGTGGGCGGCGGTTTCCATCGCGAACGACTTTGTCAAATGAATTCTTCAGACTCCCCGACAACTGCAGTGTGTATCAAGCTGAAGTCATAGCTAGCATGGAAGCACTTAGATTTCCAGCACTGGCTGTTATTCAGGAAACGATATTACTTTTCTCAGATAGTCAAGCAGAACTCAGGGCTCTTGACGGTTTCTCATCTAACTCTAAGACAGTTAATGACTGTCGCAAATCTCTAAACGAGGTGGCGGAGCAGCATGATATTCCGCATGAAATCCAAGGGTACAAAAAGAGAGCAGGAAATTCACTATCGTTAATGCGCAAGTTCGAATAGGTGCTTGAATAGTGCCTTTTTATACCCTTGCAGAGGGTATTATAATTTTGGTCAAAAGTGTCCAGCGCAGTGAAGGAGACATCTCCGACCATATAGAGTATAGATATTCTTCATCAAGATCACCTCTTGAGTTGATATAAGCAAGTCCGTCTGTTTTAAAGTCTCTTAGTTTTATAGCCATCAACTTCAAGCTTGCATACATGATTCTTTCCTTTGAACGCAGTATACATGTAAATTGAAACAGGCGAGATCGGTAGACTAAATTCCATAACATAACTATCATATGAACGTTAAAAAATGGTATTTGGCAAAAAAATATAAACTTTGGTATTTTTGAAGGTAGAAGCTTGGGACTTCTTTTTCAAATAAATTGGTTTTATAATAAAATTCTTATAACGATCAGCCAACTATATCCGATATTTGTGATATATATCCAAGCATAACTGAAAGGGTGTATCAAATTTGGCTCCGCCCGAAGTTAGCTTGCTTTTGATGTTATATAACAGAAAGCTTTTCTAGTTCTTAAACAATTAAAAAGCTGCGCCTTCCAATCTTTATTTTCTATAGAGAAAACTTATTTCTCCCAAATTTCGGGGAACATTTTTCTCTCCTTCTTACAAAAGCAAAATAAGAACAAATGAGAGAGATATTAAAAAATTGAGCGTGTCGTCCGTGTACCGGCAGCGCTGCAGGAGAATTTCTTACCATATGCACGCGTGCTATGGAAATTGAGAGTTTGCTCATCACTGGTGTACACCAATCCATGTTCTTGCAGAGCCTGTAAAAAATGGTCAACCAAATGTTTTAATACGGTCTCCTCAAATAAGTAAAATGTCACAGGTCAGCTACTGAGACTCATTAAGTAAGTCATGCGCTACAAATACCATCAAAGATGTCTTTAGTGCGGCAATACGGTTCACTCCATCACGACCAGGAATCAGCTCCTGTATCCTCGCTATAGGCCACTTCATGGGGGTAGATTTTCATCGTTCACCAGGACTCTGTCACCAACATATACTACGGGGCCAAAAATGCGCCATTTGGAACGCTGCTGCAACAAATTGCGATATTCGCGACCCACTTGTGGTCCTTTTATAACAAGTGTACTGGTCGCGATGGAAGGAGGCCACCTCTCTGCCACTTATCCAGAGGGTTACAGTTGAGGGCAGTAAGGTCCGGTTCGATGAATGTTGAAGGTGAGCCGCTATTTAGGAAATGAGCCGGAGTTAGAACATTTAAGTCAAGAGGTTTGGAATTAACGATCGAGCCTTTGTGGCATAACAAGGTTCTCAATTCCTCGGATCCAAGAATCACGGGACCAGCTGCCCGATAAAGGTGGTGTTTTGCCGTCTTTACTGCTGCTTCACACAGACCGCCCAAATTGGGTGCAGCATGTTGGAATACACCACAACTCGATAGTTTAGGACAGGCAAAACTCATGAAGAAATTTCTAGTGATCCTATCTAAGGAATCTTCACTTCAGCTCAACCAGCTCATTCTTGGCACCCACAAAGCATTATCTGACCATACCTGCCTGGGCTTAGGTCTCGTACAAGTAAAGCGTTTAAGTTTTTGATCCTTAAGTCCTAGTCCTTGACTAGCTCCAAATGGAGGGCCTTCGTACTAAAGCAGGTGAACACGCTCACGTAATATTTGATAGGGCCATTATTCCAAGACTTTGCCCTGTAGAAAAACGGTCCTGTTACATAAAAGCCTTGGAACTCTTCAACTCTCTCGGTCGGAAGATCAGCCATGATATGCTCCAGAAGACGAAACTTAGTCCGAAAACAACGCACGCTCTTGTTTAAAACCCTTGAAACGGTCTTCCTCCCCCCAATAGGCCAGTTTTGTAAACTGATCTTCGCAATTAGCGCCTGAGGGTCAAAGTGTAGGTTCTTCGCATAAAAGTGAGCCACTGTAGCCGAAATAGGATCTCGGAAGAAGTATCGGATGGCATCCAACAAAATCCAACGCAGAGTTCCGCAGTCGTTTATGAACACGAAGCAAAGCAGCATCATCTAAAGGGTGGCCCATCTAGCGTTTGCTTTTTGAACTATCGATCATTTTGACTTTGACATTTCGAATGTCAGTGTCAATGTGTCAAATATTTAGTAGAAGGTCTGCGGTTTACGTATTGGCGAAGTTTACGTTCAACGAAAATTGGGAAATATTTAAAACTTTCTTCCAAAGTGGAGGGTCTTCAACCGAAACTGCAAGAAAATTGCTGTCGAAATTCGGAAAAAATGAAACGCCTTCCAGGCCGTTTGTAGATAGTTTTGTGAAGCGTGTGCGTAAGACTGGATCGTTGATGGATAAAAAAAAACACGTTTAAGTGCTCATCCAGTTCGGTTGGTCGAAAATATCGCTGCGGTGGCCAAAAGAGTGGGCAGCAACTCTCATGGACCGCTTAAAAACTTCCACCTGGATGTCAACGTGGCCAGCTGAGAAATTTTCCAATATAAATCACTTCCGATTTCGCTATAATTTAGCTCGATCACACAGACGCTTCTCCATTGCCTCGAGGGTCATAATGGTTTAGTCTTCGGTCCGTATCGCAGCCTTGACCTTCTGATGCAGAACCATTTCTTGATAGGCCGATCCTTATGAGAATATCATAATTTTTTTTATTTATTTATAAAGGGCTAACAGATAATTAAAATTATGGGCTAGCAATAATGTTGAGCAATGGCAACTTGGGCCTTCAGCTCAAGTTGTACATAATATTTTTAGGATTTCTTATAAGAATTTATTTATATGATCGGCTAAGATAGAATAAAGTTATATGCGGTGGTATAAATTTGTGTTTTTTAGGAATTGTAGGATTGTTGAAATGTTTAGTGGTGTGGGGTTTGAAAGTGCTTCCAGTGGGTTGGTGTTTTGAAACATTTGTTGTCCTTGGTTGTTAAGCGCGTTCCAGGTGGAAAGTAAGTGTGTTATTGTTACAGTATCGTTGCAGAAAGGGCAAGTGTTGTTGTAGTTTGGATCGATGTAGTGTGTGTGGGTTAATTTGGTGTGTCCAAGTCTGAGTCTTGTTATTTTTATTTGGTCAAGACGTGAGATGGCTGGGTGGTTGTTTTTGGTGATGTGGTAGCTGTTGAGTTGGAGTTGGTTAATTGATTGGTACCAAGTTGATGTCTTCGTTATGTTTGATAGTGTTTTTTCTTGGTGAGTGTTTATTATATATTTTTGTATGTCTTTTGTGTTTAGATTTTCAACCGTTAGAAGTGGTTGCGTGGTTGCGTTTTTGGCTAGGGTGTCCGCCAGTTCGTTACCTGGAATAACAACGTGGCCGGGTATCCAAAGTAGTTTGAATTTAAATTTGAATTTTTGGAGCAGGTTCCGTGCGTGTGAGGTGTAGTGTTCGCTGTTGTTAGGGTTTTTTATTGCATAGATTGCGGAGAGAGAGTCGGAGCATATGAAAAATTTTCCTGTTTTATTTTTTAGCAGTTCGATTCCCTCTATTATTGCTAGAAGCTCGGCGGAGAATACTGAGGAGTAGTGTGGCAAAAGGCCTATTTTTATGACTTCTGTTTCGTTCGTGATTGCGAGACTGGTGATTGAGTTTGCGTGAGATCCATCTGTATAAATGTAGGTGAACTTGTGATGGTCTTTGGTCTTGATTTCTGTGAATAGTGTCCGAAATGTTTGTGGTGTTGTGTTTTTTTTGTTGTACGTGCTTAATGTTGTGTTAATTTTTAAAATACATATCAGTGTTCCAGGGTGGTGTGGTCTGTGAGTGTTGACTAGTCAGCTTAAGTGGGAAATTATGTGCTTCGAATTTTTCTATAATGCGGTCTATTGTTGATTTGTATTGTGGTCGCTTTGGGGGTCGGTATGATTTAAGGATTTTTAATAGTGTGGAGTTTTTGGCATTCATTAAGGATATTATTATTTTAGTTGTAAGGAGGTCACGTCTGTCTTCTAGAGTGTCTGCGCGTGCTTCGTACAAGATGTTGTTAATAGGTGTAGTTCGGATTGCGCCAAGAGCAGTTCTGAAAGCGGTGTTTATTGTTGCTTTTACCTTCCGTAGGTTTGTTTGTGGGCAATATCCGTAGATTGGGAGACCGTAGTCTGCT
The DNA here is from genome assembly GCF_030179905.1 of Drosophila bipectinata. Classification (NCBI taxonomy): domain Eukaryota; kingdom Metazoa; phylum Arthropoda; class Insecta; order Diptera; family Drosophilidae; genus Drosophila; species Drosophila bipectinata. The sequence continues at coordinate 8,913,813 of NC_091735.1, read as the reverse complement.
TTTGCGGTGATAGCTGCTTTTGTGACGTTTAGAAGTGTGGATGTGTTGCAGTTGAATTTTGGGCTTGAGAGGCATTTTATTATGTTTATTGCTTGTTTGAGGTTGTATGAGAGTTGTTCTGTGTGTGTTTTCCATCTGTATTTGTTATTGAAATGTACGCCGAGTATTTTAAGTGATGTTACGTTTTGTATTTGTATGTTGCCAGTGGATAGGGTGCAGTTGCAGTTGTGTTTTCTGCAAACGTGCAAGTGTTTGCATTTTGTGGTTGAAAGCTGGGCGCCTGAGTACTCGGTCCAATCTAGTATGGTAGTGATAATGGGGTTGAGATTTGTGTTTATATTTTTTCTGTTTTTTAGTTTTACAATCAAGTTAAAGTCATCCGCATATGCGCTTAGATTAATATTGCGATGAAGGGTGAGTTTTTCTGCGAGTTTGTTGTATGCTATAACAAAGAGGATCACGGAGAGTGGAGAGCCTTTAGGTATGCCGTTTTGGATGGATTGAAAGGAAGAAAGGTCGGAGTTGATACGTACTTCTATTTTTCTATTTGTCATATAATTTTTTATGTAGTTGGTTATTTTTGGTCCTGTTTTCCAAATGGCAAGTTGGAGTGGATTCCAATTCTGTCGAAGGCTTTTGCGAAATCTAGGGATATGATGGAGGTATGGTTTCTTCTTGAGATAGCTCTTGCTAATAGATGGTCTACGAGCAGTAGACTGTCCATAGCTGACTTACCTTTTCGGAAACCAGTTTGGCTGTTTTGGATGAGTTTGTCGTTTAATACAAATCACCACAGTCGTTTGGCAATAATTTTGTCCAGGATTTTTGAAAGGCATGAGTTTAGTGAGATTGGACGGTATGAGTTTAGGTTGGTTTTGTCTGAGTTTGGTTTTAATTAGTACTATTTTACTGGTACTATTAGGCTATTTTTGTAGGTTTGTGGGATATAGTTGTTAAGGATTGAGTTTTGTAGGCTTATAATTCTATTTTTTGTTGTAATATCTATGTTTTTGATCGTTGCGTAGTTAATTCTGTCCAGTCCGGGTGTATTTCCTTTTAGTGTGTTTAAAGCTGCTGAGAATTCTATTGAAGTTATGGGCTTTTCTATTTCTTTTGCTCTTTTGCAGGGAGTGTACGATAGGATGTGTGAGTTACTGATTGAAGGTTATTTTTGATTTATGAATGATGTGTTAAAGTTTAAGTCGGATGAAATTTCTCAAAAATGTTTGCAAAATAGGTCTGCGATTTCTAATTTGTGGGTGGTGTTTTGATTTGTAGTTGGGTTAAATATGCAGTGTATGTCTTTTTGTGGGTTGAGTCCGCAAAAGCGTCGGATGTTACTCCAGATTGTTTTTGGGGGTGTTTCGGGTAAGATTTGTGCAGTAAAATTGTTTATACTTTTTCTTTATATAGAAAAAGTTTATACTTATACTTACACTTCGTTTATACTTCGTTTCTTTTCTTGTTTTAATGTTAGTCTAAATAGGGCGTTAGCTTTTTTGTACTTTAGAATGTTTTCTGTAAATATGTTTCTTTTTAATTCGTTCCATTTCTTCATTTTATCGTCTCTCAATTGGTTAAGTTTGCTATTCCACCATGGTACATTTTGGGGCTTTTTTGTAGGGTGTGTCTGGGGTATAGCCTTATGTGCGCTGGAGATGATGATTGTGTGAATTGTTGCGGCTTCCTTGTTTATGTTTGTGCTTGGTTTTCTCTGTGCGGAGTATACTTCAGTGAGCTTGCAGAATTTTGGCCAGTTTGCTTTGTCGGTTAAAAAAGATGGTGTGCGTGAAGTGACTTGGAGGCTCGTTGTGTTGGAGGTGAAAAGGTTGATTAATATGGGGAAGTGATCGCTGCTAAAAAGATTATCTTCGGTGTGCCAAGAGCTGTCGATTTGGAGAATTGGGCTGCTGAAGGTTAAGTCGACGTTTGTTAGTGTGTGGTGTGTGCTAAAGTGAGTAGGTGACATGTCGTTTAGTAGTATGTAGTTTGATTGAGCTATGAATATATCTAATGTTTTTCCTCTTGCGTTGTTTTGATTTGAGCCCCAGTTTTTGTGCCAACCGTTAAAGTCGCCAGTGATCAGGATGGGTATATGTGAGATGTCTAATACGGCCTGAAGGTTTTGCAGTGAGAATGATTTGTTAGGAGCTATGTATGCTGAGATATGCTCTGAATTTAAGTTTGGAGTTCAGTTCTATGCATACTGCATCAAAATCGTCTCTAAGGATTATCTCTCGAGCTTGTAGTGACTTGTGGGCTAGGAGACCTACGCCACCGTGGGAAGATGAGATGTTTTTTGAAATAAGTGTGTAATTTATGGGTATGAGAATGTTATTAGTAAATTTTATATGTGTTTCTTGTAAGGATATTATAAGTGGTGCATGTTTTTTAATGATTGTTTGAAGTTCGCAGTAGTTGTTTAGATAAAACAAAGATTAGTTGTTTGTCGTTGATGAGGGGTTAGTTGGTTGCTATGGGTACTCTGTTCTTTTTATTACTGCTGCTACGAGTGTTAAGTGCTTTCAGAATCGCTTATGTTATTGGTGTGTTTGTTTTTTTTTTTTGACTTTTTGGTTGGTTAGTTTTTGCTTTTTTGCAGGTTGGCTTTTGCAGGTTGGGGTCGGGTGTCCAAATCGTAGGCATTTTTGGCATCTTAGTGGACGTAGAATATATGGGCGTAGACGAACTTTTTCGTATCCAACGTTTACGGATTCTGGCAGGGTATGGGTTTGGAAAGTTATTAAAATTAATCCAGTTTCTACCAATGATTGGTTTTGTTTTTTTTTAGGATTTTGCGAACTTCAGTAACTTTTTGTGTTTTTAATTCGTTGAGTATTTCTGTTTCGTCTATGTTTCGTAATACATTACAGTATATAACGCCCTTAGAGGAATTTAGAGTTTTGTGTTCGGTAGCTTTTACTTCAATGTCTGTGATCTTTTTCAGTCTAAGTAACTTGTTTGCCTGTAAGGTGTTCTTAATTTTAACCAGCAAATAACCGGCTCGAGTATTTTTGCATGACTCAACTTCTCCTCCGCATGCAAAATCAATGGCTTTTTTAATAATGAAGGGTGAAACATGTTCGAGAGATTTATTGTCAGTTCTGTTTATGACTATATATTTTGGTTCGCCTAGATGTTTGTGGTATATGGATGTATTACCTATGTCAGGTGGTTTATCCATTGTTGTTGGTTTTTATTGGGCTGGCGCCCGGCACTTGAACACGTGTGTTATGTGTTTGTTTTTGTTTATCAAATTCTGTTTAATACACTTATTTGCTTTTTTCCTGAGGTTTGTTGTTGGTGTTGTTGGGGATTTGTGCTAGTGGAGCTCAAAGAATACACGTCTTATCTTAAAGAGGTTTGAAGTGAAACTGGAGAATATCATAATAAAACCAATTATTTACAATAAAATATGTGAAAAAAATCCCAAACTTCTATTTTCAAAAACATTAAAGTTGGTACTTCTACCAAAAACCGATCGTTCAGTTATATGGCAGCTATAAGATATAGTAGGCCGATCCTTATGAAACTTAGTAAGTTGGATCAACTAACCGAAAATAGAATCTGTACTTAGTTCCAGCTTTCTATCTTCAAAAACACGAAAGTGGAAAATTGACAGCTATAGGATATAGTCGGCCGATCCCGGCCGTTCCGACTTATATACTGCGTGCAAAGGAAAAAAGGGTGTGTGCAAAGTTTCAAGTCAAAAGCTTTAAAACTGAGAGACTAGTTGGCGTAGAAACAGACAGACAGACGGACAGACAGACGGACGGACGGACATGCTCATATCAACTAAGGAGGTGATCCTGATCAAGAATATATATACTTTATAGGATCGGAGATGTCTCGTTCATTGCGTTGCACACTTTCGGACAAAGTTATAATACCCTCTGCAAGAGTATAACAACAAGTTTCCGTAACACTTTTAAACTGATCGCATTAACCAAAGCAAGGTAGAATCACGTCGGAGCCACCAAAATTTTATGCATTTAATTTTTTTAATAAATAAAAACGTTGCAGTTTAATATCCAATATTTATTAGGGGTCCAACTTTAACCCAAAATCTGCAGCCGCTCAAATCAACGCCCAATATACAAGTTGGTAAAGCTTAAAAGGAAAAAATCTGAGCTACGCAGCTGTCTATTGTTACGTGGGCAAGAGGCGAGGCGGAGACGACACACAAATAGACGTCGAACTAGTGTTCAGCGGTTCTACAAAGCTCCCAAAAGAGCGTGCGCTACAAAAAAGCTCAAGCGAAACTGGGAGAAACAATACAAAATAGAAACTGCTGATGAATTTTAGCTGAGGTTCTACAAGTCAGCGCATCTGGAACTTCTCTATATGTCCTGGGCACTGCGGATATTCCTACAAACGAACTTCTAAAAATGTAAACGTTTGCCAATGGCATAATGACTTCATCGATGGCTGAACTGATTTTGAACTACTTCAACTTAACCCCATTTTTACGGGCAGATATCTGGACCTTATATTTTCCAATGTCCTATCTTTTTTGGATTGCGCCATTGAGGTGAAAATCTATCCTAGATACTATTGGCCCGTATGAATAACATGCACGATTCACCAGCATGTCTAGCCGGCGCCTACGTACTAAAGGCAACCCCGCACACACCACAGACCCCGCGGTACCACTTCAAAGTATTACTTCGCGGGGAAGGGTTCCCTCATCTAGGCATTCTCCCTTAAGCGACGTTCATTTTAAAGTCTTCTTAAGTCGCCCTGTGTATAAGCTATCAACTGGCTTACCCAGTCCCATTGCTCCTGTGAGCTACACATGAATTCCACAAGCTGCTCCGGATCTGGTAGCGATCCGACGATGGTACAAAATGTGCTCTGGGTCCTCGTCTGCTCCTGGGCAGTTGGGGCACACTGCACTTTCGTCGTGTCCGAATCTATGGAGGTATTTTCTGTACCCCCCGTGACCTGTAAGAATTTGGGTAAGCTGGTAACTAACCTGACCGTTATTTCTTCCGATCCACTCCTGGATGTTTGGGATTAGCCTGTGCGTCTATCTTCCTTTGGTCGTTGAGTCCCACCTCTCCTGCCATGAGGATAATGCCGCTTGTCGGGCTGACCTCTTGATGGCCTCTCGGGATGAATTCCTTCCCCATTGCCGATTGGATGCGTAGATTTCCTCCACTTCATTAGGCAGTATATCAATTTGAATCATTCCGGCTAGAACGAGGGCGGCTTCCTCGGATATGGTTCTAAAGCCGGATATGACGCGTTAGGCGGCTAGTCGTTACGATGCCCCTAGCTTTTTCTTAAGGGGTTATATACCTTTTTTTTTTTTAAATAAGAAACATTTTTTTTTGCTGAATCCTAAAGTATATCCCCTAGAGAATATTTTCCCAAATTTTCATAGAGATCCAATTAATAGTTCGATAGGAAAACAGCGTTTTGATTTTGATTTCGCAGATACGAATTTTTTTATAAAATTTTTAGAACTCGAAAAACGAATTTTTTGGAAAAATTGTTACTGTATGCAGAAAAAACCAAATATTCTTGAAAATAATCGTTCACGAAGTGGAAATAATACTATACTAATACAAAATTTTTGGTTTTTTGATTTCGGTTGACCTGCTGGACTTCCATCGTGGTCACCGCAAGCCGCTATAAAAAAAACAGGGTTCCGAGAGAATTGCCATAACTTCGTAAATTATTCATATTTTTCAAGAACAAACGCTTGTTGTTTCGATAAAATAATAAATATAAAATATAATAAAAATAAAATAATAATAAATAATAACTTCAGTGTCATAAAATAATTGCTAAACACCTGAAAAAAAATCAAAAGTTCCCTCAATTTTTTCGCTCAAAAAAGGTATATAACCCCTTAAGCTCCTGTTGTCTTCTGACTGACGCAGCCCGACGTCTCCTTTCTTCCTTTGGCTCTCCCACGTTTGGCAGCATCCTTGAGAGTGCTCCTTGGATCCTTGCAGCTTTTACGGTGGAGTACTCCACGTGCGCTCCGTAGGACATCCTGTTGTCCAGCATTACCATTAGGTATTTAATTGCTTCCTTTGACGTGACGTAGCAGTTGGCCACCAGGATGGTAACCTTCTTCCTGCTCGTAAAGAGAACTGCCTCCGTTTTATGTGCTGCCAGGTCCAGTCCAGAGTCAGACATCCAGGTTAAAATTCTCCGTATTGCTTCATTCGCATTGGTTTCCACCACCTTGGTTTCCTTCGCCACCACGAGCAGCGCCAGGTCGTCCGCCAAGCCGATGAGTTTACATCCCATCGGTAGTTGGATCCTGAGTACTTCGTCGTACATGATGTTCGAAAGAAGTGGCCCGAGGACCGATCCTTGCGGCACCCCCGCAGTCACCTCATACGATTTTTGGTCCTTCGTCCGTGTCGTACAGCAGTGTCCTATCTGAAAGGTAGCTGGATAATATTAGCTGTAGGTATCTAGGAGGGCCTGCCTAGAACAAGGCTCTTTGGATACGTGTCCAATTAGCCGAGTTGAAGGCGTTGCGGATGGCTAGTGTTACCATCGCGCAATTCTCCTTTCCTCCCAATTCCCACCGAGTTCCCGCGATGGCTGCTTCCGCCGTGGCGGTCACGGCTTTGATGGCATTGAGAGCGTTCCTTTGGCCTCAGCGAATTTCGAGACGCGAGTAGCTATGACCATCTCGAGGACGTTCACTACCGTGTCTAGGAGACATATGGGCCTGAATCCTGATGGGTCGTCTGTCGCCTTGTTCCCTTTCGGCAGCAGAATGAGGTTCTGCCTCTTTCACTTTTTTGGAAAAGTGCCGTGCTGAAGACACTTGTTGAAGGTCTCAGGGAAGACTCCCGGTTTCTCCTGCATGACCTGCCTCAGGACGGAATTTGGCACTCCGTCTGGAGTGTCCTGGAGTCTTTCCAGCCTTAATCATTTTTGCGTAGCTCCGGATCTCCTCCTCCGAAACTGGCGTAAACGGCTCCCCATCATAGGCTGGTATAGTCTCCCTTTTTGGCGGGTGCTTCGGGAACAGATGTTGGCATGTTGGTCTGAGGTGTCCTTGCGCTTTAATCCTTTTCATGACGACCTTCTAGGCTGTGCCTCATGGGTCCACCTCCACCTCGTCACAGATTTTTTTGAAGCATTCACGTTTGCTTGCTTTTATAGCCAGTTTCGAGGCCCTCTTAGCTGCCTTGAACTCCTCCGTTCTGGTGGCTAGGTCCTCTGAGCCTCTTGCCCTTTGGAAGCGTCTTCTTGCCCGCAAGCTGCTGGATGTCCTGGTCCTTAGTTGCTGGATGTCCTGGTTCCACCAGTATACTGGTGCTCTTCTTCTGCTGGGTTTCCTCCTAGGCATGGCACTGTCGCAAGCATGTGCTAGTGATCCTGAGAGTTCCGCCGCTGCTTCCTCCGGGGAGGATGATGAAGTCCGGTCCAGCGTCTGCAGGGTTACTGAGAGTGCTCTCGATTCAAACACGAGTCCTTCCATTTTGGTTCTGTCACCTTGGGAATCCGTTTCCTACTTACCCCCCCTCCAAGGGTGAAGTTAATTGCCTGGTGGTCGCTGAAAGTAAAAGCGTCGCTGACCTCCCAGTTGCACCTCCTTATTAGTGCGCTGCTAACGAAGGGCGTGCGCTGCTATCAGTGGCAGATTTAAGAAAAAAGGCCCAGTGGGCAAAATTTTGTCAGGGTCAAGCTTGCATCCAAGCTTCGTAGCATCCATAGCATCCTTCCCGGCGTTGCTGCAGAACGCACACTTTGGTTCTTACGCGCAGTCTTTTGCCATATGGCCGTCCTTGCCACATCTCCTACACATTCGTGAGCGGTCGATGGCGATCTGACATTGTTTCGCCATGTGCCCAAACTCGAGGCATCTGAAGCACTTAATGACTCTGGTCCTTTCCCTGAGTCTGCACCGCACCCAGCCTACCTTCAACCAGCCTATCTTCATTGCTTTCCGAGCACACGCTGCAGGCAGTTTAGTTATGGCTGCCTGCGTCTGGCCAAAAACCTTCCTTAAAAAGATATCGCTTACCGGCACCCCTGGAGATTCCACCAGCTTTTCAATGGCTTCAGAAACCTCCTCCTTTGTAGTGATCTCGTCCAGATCCCTACACTCGATTTCGATCTTGTGCGACAAGGAGCGCACTTTCACCTGGTCACCTACCGATTCCGAGACCAGGGCTTTGAAAGCTGCTGTTTCCTCCCCTGACTTCTTCAGTTGGAGCAGTAGCTCTCCTTTCTGGGTCCTCCTAATTCTCGATACTGCTTCGCCTAGACCTTGCAGCTTCTTGTCCTGCTTTACCCGTCGCAGGATATCGGCGGAGCTAGATTCGCCCTTAGCCGTGAACCAGTACGTCCGGCCTTGGCTTCTCCTTTGGCATTGAGCTAGTTGCCCGCTGCTTCTTCAGCAGTTTCTTTCTCCCGTCCTCTCCCTCTTGCTCCTCTTGTTGTTGGGGGGGTCTGGGCCTGTTCCCTTCCATCTGGGTTCCGCTACCGGTCGAAAAAGGGGCGATGTTTGTGACGCCTGGTGGGATTTAGGCGCTTCCTTACGTCCCTGCTCGTCTGTCTGAGCGGCCAGTCGCTCGAAGAGAGCTCGGATGCTCACTATGGTGTCCCTCATTGGCTGGTGGATGGACCTTCTTTTGCCGTCTTCCAGCATCTCCACTAGCTGCGCGATCTCTTTCCCGAGTTCCTGCAGTGATTTTGCGTCTCCTGCCTTCTGATTTTTACTCCTGTTGTGGTCTACTCGGATCCCTGGAATAGGAGGGGTACCATCCAGCTTGCTGCTGGGTGATCTTGAAATTTTGCAGCTTTTCGCGAAAGCCGCCTCTCCAACTGAATTATGTGATGTGATATTACTCATTTTAGTGGGTCCCAACTTCAGAGCCGTTGTCCTTAGGTGTTATGCAGTCGCGTCCTTGATCACATGGTTACCTTTGCGCGCAGTGAGGGTTGGGTTGACTCTAGCCCTTACGAGGTGTAGAGTTCAGAGCCAGATCCGCGTTGGTCAGGTATGGTTCATCTGAGCCTTCATGGCCAGCTTAGCGGCGACACCTAAAAGCCTTTTCTGGAGACTTGCCAAATTTTAGCGGGACGGGGGCAGACGCTTCATTAGCCTGGCAGCCATTTCGGCGGGAATTCACTTCGCGTACTCAGGTGCCAGAATACAGCTGTCCGTCAGCCCAGGGTTCGTCGTCTCAAGTTCTTTTATTCCAGTTGCCTATCCCAGGGCTTTACTGGACTCAGCCCTGGTCGCTTTCTCGCTATTTTGAAGTGGATGCCTTTCGGGTTATCAAGAAAGGTTGCGAGTAACTCTTTCCCTGCTTTCCTGCAGGGGTATCCCCCTGCCCCAACAATCCCCTCTTACGACAAACCATAGCTTGTTCCGGTAGTATTCTTGGCTCCCGCTGACGGGCGGGAGGGGGTTAAAGGTTGGGAGGTAGGCAAGGCTAAGCTATAGCCCGCGCCGGCAGGTATGCTCCATTTGGGGGGGCGCTTTTTGGTAGCGCCATCTAGCGCCGTCTACAGCTTTGCACTTGCATTGTGCAAAAGTGCATTGCACTTTTTGGTGGGTGGCCACGCACGTGCTTTTTCCGGAGAAAATATCTCACGGAAGCAAGAAGAGCTGCATAGAGAGCCACCGGAAGAGAAAGTGATCTCCCCGTCTCTTACCTTGGCGTTGGCGCCATCAATCCGGACGCGTCGGATGAACCCGGATTAGGGCGTTTCGAGGCAGGCCTCGATGTTTCCTTACAGGTAAGACCCTCACACACCTGATGAGCACCTTTATTTGACACTAATTTTTCGCGCCCTATGTGATTTTTTTCAATGTCCTATGTGATGAGTCATTTGTTGATCGCCGCTATCGCTTCTTGAAGACTTTTACCATTCTACACTATTAGCATTGGTGTTAATCGATGTGCTGTTATAGTAAAACAGATTCTGTACAGTAGTGTAGTGTTTTTAAAAACACTGCACTCATTCTATACTGTACAGTATACTCTATAGGTCGGAACAAAGTAGCACAACATTTTCAGTGTACTCCCTTCGAGTGAGTACAGTATATCGTTATACTTTTTGTTAGTGAGTACTAGATTTATGCGTTTTTCAACACGCTGTACAGTTTGTGTGTTGACGTGTACAACTATTTGACGTGTACAAGTTAAATTTTAAGTTACACATTTTTTTTATATGTCTAGGGTTTTTACAAATTAAAAAAAAAAAAGCAGCGTTTTCCAATTTATGCTGACACTTGTGCTGACCCTTGCAACCTATTCGGATTTCGTCCACTTGGTCAAAGAACCCGTATATTTATCGTTTGATTTATTAATATGCAACAATGTATGAGGTACAGTGCGTATTTGATATATGTAAATATTACATGTGCATATGTGCCTCATTATGATGCTGGCTTGAAGGTTCAACCACGTTGCAAATACTTTAGGAAGACGGATTTTATTGCCCTTCGCAATCATTTGGCTGAAATCGATTCGAATTTTCTGTCATCTTTAAAAACATTTGAAGTTGCTACGGATTTATTTACGGAATAAAATAATTTTTAATGCTCTGAATAAATTTTTTCCTGAAGTCATTATTGTCAACAAAACCACCTTGGCTTAAAAAACGCCTTTCTCGACTTAAGAACAGGAAATCGAGAGCTTACAAAATTTTTCTTAAGTCAGGAACCTTGCTTTATCATTACATTTTTTTATATATTCGTAACCAGTTTATCATTCTCAAAAATCAAATGTATAAGCGTTATATAATGAATTGTAAGGAAAACTTTTTGTGTCAAGATCCTTCTATTCTTTTGTCAATATGAAAAGTAAATCAAATCTTTTTCCTCCTTCCCTATCATATAAAAATATCTCACATTCTTCAGAGCTTGTTGTTGCTAATCTCTTTGCGTCATTTTTTCAAACAACTTTTTTGTTCGATTCATATAACCTCAATTCTTCTTATCTCTATAAATTACCATACATAAACAACATTTATTTGTCAAAATTTGTGCAACGCAGTGAAGGAGACATTTCCGACCCTAATCCGAAAGTATTCCATATATATTCTTGATCAGGATCACCTCCTGAGTTAATATGAGCATATCCGTCTTTCTGTCTGTCTGTTTCTACGCGAACTAGTCTCTCAGTTTTAAAGCTATCGACTTGAAACTTTGCAGACACCCTTATTTTCTTTGCACGCAGTATATAAGTCGGAACGACCGGGATCGCCCGACTATATCCTAAAGCTGCCATAAAACTGAACGATCGGAAATGACCCAACTTTTTTGTTTTTGAAGATAAAAATCGTCAATATGTCGCCCTAATCAATACGTTAATACGTCGCCCTAATTAATAAGTTAGATTTTAAGTTTATCTTGAACATTAAACCTTGTCAATCTTGAATCATGAAAGTTAACTAAAATTTGATTTTCTGAACTCAGCTAATGTCTTAGCGGTCGTGGGTAAAAGGGGTCACCAGAGTTGAGCTCAAGGATGGTTATCTGTAACGTCGGCGTTAGATCAGTGTAGGTGGCAACCCCGGGGAGGGGAAATGGCAACCGATCTGGGTACCTTTTGCCGTAGTAGGACCATAGCAAGGAGTTAGGCGTTTCCAATGTCCGGAGGTCTGGCAACCGGTGTAAAACCGTTATTGGAAACTGGAGGCTAGAAGCAGAAATTCGAGCGGGTACAGCACTTTTTTTTTCATTTCTGGCGTGACCCAAGGAAGTTTATCCAATTAAAGAAGCCGCAAAATTTACGTGGGAAACGCACAAGCAAGGTGGAGAACAAGCACCTTCGGAAGTCACCAGCCAATCACAGCAGCAAAATAGAAGCGCAGCTTGTGGGCAGACGCGCCAAAGGGTCGGCGCTAAAGTGAGGCAGGTCACGGATCGTAGTGGAGACGGTGGAGTCGTGCGAGGTCCCCAGTGGAGCAGTCGACGGCGCATATTGAGACGGTGCGCGGCGCGAAACCGCCCACGAGGCGCGGCCGCGAAAGGACTGGGTTCCTACCGGAGAGCACGATCGGAGCCGTCGCCGGAGGAGCTAGAGCTGATTGTGGTCCGAGGCGAGCGAGCTCGGGAGCCAGGCTCGGAGCGTTTGCGGCGTTTTTAAGGAACGCTCCGGATAAAGACTTCGATTGGCTAGCTAAGTGAATATTTTTTTTTTGTGTGAACGGGTTAGCGAAAGCTTTCCCGAAATATTTCCAGCTTCGAGCACGTGGAAGCGCTTCAACCAGCTCGTCGCGGACAAAGGGGTGAGTGAGTACGAGTAGTTTTACATAAAGCCAAACGAAGCGACGCGGAACATTCCGGTCGTCAAACTACCGCATCGTCCGATTCCCGGCCGAAGGGGGTCCACCAAGTGGACGGTTGCCTTCGCCATAGACACCGCGAGCGATCCGATAAAGAGCCCGATCCTGAAAAGTAACAAGGGCATCGCCGAACCGTTCCTATGTAATGCTAGCTCGCGGAAAAATACGGCTGAGTCCATTATAGAAAAACGCGTAGATACGCAGCGAATCCACGTATGCCAGGCGCAGTCAGCCTTTCACCACGAAGCGGTGCAGAAGAGCTGAGGGTGTAATTTTTATTTTTTTATTTGGAGAGCAGAGAAAGAGATACATGAAATGAAATATTATTCGTTAATTCCCTAATTTAAGCTAATTCTAAGATATATTACGTTGGAATTCATTGCCCCCGCGCTACTATTTTAAGTTTTTCAATTTCGATCATTTAACCTAGCATCTAGTTGGTAGATACGTAATCCAAGAAGGAAAACTGAATTTTTTAGCGAAGTAAGGGGAAGCAGGGATGGGGAAAAAGTAAATGTATAAAATAACCTTAGCCTAATAAACATGACTTTTATAATGAGATAAAAGAAAAATAATTCGCCTCGCTTAATTCGCCACCGCCTTGCCGCTGAACCACCCCCAACTTTTGCGTTCTCGAGGATCTTGAGGATCTAAATAAAATCTGTTTTGAGAGGACTATGTTTGGCCTTCGCAGTTCGAGAGGCCGTGCACGCATTGTATTAACAATAGAATTTGTGATCTTCGAGGTAAGCATCAGGGAGAGAGAGGGGGCCCTATATGACCCACCCATTAGCCGACGAGGCCTAGCTGGCAACCGCGTGCAACCCTTTATCTCAGCCGTTGATCCAAGGATGCCACCTCACCAGGTTGACTGTTCGTTACAGTAATAATTATCATAAATTTTTCTGGCGCCCAACTTAGTGGCCATGTTTTCAGTATGGCTAAACGCAGCCATGTTTTGCGGTCAAATTATTTCGGCTGGTTAGAGTAGCATGGAAGTAACCAGACCAAAAGCCTCAGCAGAATTCTACACTTAGAGAAAGGGTAGACCACGGTGCCAAAGCAGTCGCAGCTATAGTTTGGAGTAGAGCTTAGCAGTTCAGTATCTCGCGTAGGATTTCAGGAGGGAAAGGACCAACCTGACCACGAGTTATGACTGGTGAGTTGTTCACAAGAGCAAAGGGACGGGAAAACTGGCGCTACAGCCGCTTGGAGAGCAGGATCAGTCAGCAAACTGATGTCTGACCACGCCTGGAGATTGGCAGTTAGGACCCGTCCTCCCCTAGTAGAGAAGATGGACGCTTGGAATTCAGTCGTAGGAGCTACGAATGACCACGTCTTAAGAGATAGCGTAGTTGACTCGCGGTGCCTGGGAATAGCAGGGACGGGCGACGAAGAGGCGTAGAGGGGAGTTGCTCGAGCCACCACCCGAACTGATCAGAATGAGGAGCAAAGCAGAAAGAAGAAGAACAAAAGGCAGCGTGTATTGGCGGTAGGCAAGTTAAACGAGGGCGAAGTTTGGTTTCATATTGATAGTAATCAGAGTTGTGGTAGTCGAAGAGAGAGCATCTGTTAGTGTATCTTCAGATTTAGAAAGTAAAATAGGAAAGGATGAATCCGGCAGAGGCAGAGAAGGGGGCAGCGACACCCATGAAGATGCCCATCTGCATGATATGCAACAAAGAAATGGCAACTGGCAGAGCCAGGACCAAGTGCGGGCACGAATTTCACAAGACATGCATAACAACACATGCCAGGTCGAAGTCGTCATGCCACATAGTAACATAGTAAAGCCAAGGTAGACTATAAGATTAGGTCTAGAAACACTAACAGGTTAAGGCAATATTGGAATTCGTTAAGGAAAATAGAAACAATAAGGTATAAAACTTCGGACAAGCGTCCATTTGCAGAAGTTAGATTGTTAGGAGAAGTAGTCCTGGGTCTGCTTGACACCGGGGCAGCGGTCAGTTGTATCGGAGGGAGTTTCGCAGAAAGGTTCATAAAAAGCAAGGCACACTTTAAGCGGAAAGGAACAACAGTGAGCACGGCTGATGGTCAACGACAACAGGTTGTGGGACAGCTGACGACGGATGTGAAGTTCAAAGGCCTAAGCAAAACTCATACCTTTTACCTAGTTCCCACGTTAAGCCAAGATCTGTATCTAGGTATTGATTTTTGGAAGAGTTTCGAACTTTTGCCCTCGGAGTTCCAGATCGGCGAGATTTCGGTTAGGCAGGAGTTGTCCGAAACCCAGCAAACGAGTTTACAGGCGGTGATAGAGCTGTTTCCATCCTTCGCCAAGCTAGGCTTGGGCAAAACCCATTTGATTAGCCATAGTATCGACGTCGGAGAGACGAAAGCGGTAAAGCAGAGGCATTATCCGGTGTCTTCGGCAGTAGAGAAGCGGCTCTACGGAGAGGTCGAGAGAATGATGAAGCTAGGGGTGATCGAAGAATCGCAAAGTGCTTGGTCGTCGCCGGTGGTGCTAGTGCAGAAGCCGGGCAAAGTCCGGTTATGTTTGGACTGTAGAAAGGTGAATAGCTTCACCCAAGGCGATGCCTATCCACTACCACAGATAGACGCAATCCTAAGCAGACTTCCTAAAGCGATGTTCATCTCGAGTTTGGATTTGAAGGACGCTTACGGGCAGATCCCGCTGGAACCAGCTTCACGCGATAAGACCGCGTTTACCATTCCTGGGAAGCCTCTTTACCAGTTTAGGGTCATGCCTTTCGGGCTCATGAATGCTTCTCAAACCATGACGCGACTCATGGATAAAGTTATTCCGGCCGTGCTACGGAACGAGGTATTCGTGTATTTGGACGACCTGCTCGTCGTATCCGATACTTTCGAATCGCATCTAGCGGTCCTGACGACGGTGGCGAAGCACATAAAGCAAGCGGGGCTAAAGCAGAATATCGAAAAGAGCCATTTCTGCATGAGAACTGTTAAGTATCTAGGTCATGTGATCGGGGAAGGCGTCATAAGAACAGATCCCGAGAAGATATCTGCCATGGTAGATTACCCTGTTCCGCGGACATTGAAGGCGTTACGCAGTTTTATAGGCATGACCGGATGGTATAGCAAATTTATAAGTAACTATGCGGATATAGCAGCACCTCTAACCGATTTGATAAGACCCAAATGTCGTTTTACGATCACGCAGGCGGGTTTGGAGGCATTCTCAAAACTTAAAAACGCAACGTGCCAGGCTCCGGTTTTGCATAGTCCGGATTTTAGGAAACCGTTCTACATCCACTGCGACGCGAGCAGTTATGGGATCGGCGGAGTATTGGTTCAGAAGACGGAAGGAGAGAAAGGGGACGAGTACCCAATTGCCTTCGTTTCGAAGAAGTTAAGCAAGGCCCAAAGGAACTATTCCGTCACGGAACAGGAATGCCTGGCCGCGATTATTTGTATTAAGCGGTTCAGACCTTACGTAGAGGGACACAGATTTACGGTGATTACAGATCACGCATCGTTAGAGTGGCTCATGGCACAACCAGACTTAAGGTCTCGGCTGGGACGATGGGCGTCGAAACTGCAGGCGTATAAATTCCAAATAGAACATCGGAAAGGCAAACTTCATGTCGTTCCTGACGCGTTGTCTAGGGCGTATGAAGGAGACGCAGAAGAGGAGGTAGTCGCCGGCTTAGGGATGGACTATGAATCTCCATTTTTCGAGACGGATGAGTATAAGACTCTAAGGAACACGGTCGAAGCTAATAGGGAAACGGTGCCAGACTTGAAAGTCATGGAAGGGAAGGTTTTCCGGCGGGCGAAACAAGATCAGGAAGTAGGGCTAGGCGAGAGTTTCGCGTGGAAGTTATGGGTGCCAAACGAGATGATCCCGGAGGTAATGAAAGAAGCCCACGACAGTCCCACAGCAGCCCATGGAGGGATCCATAAAACGCTGGGGAGGATTCGACGGATGTACTACTGGCCAGGATTAGTTAGGGACGTGAAGGACTACGTAGGCAACTGTGAGGTTTGCAAAGCGTGTAAGGTACCCAACCAAATAACGAGACCCGCGATGGGAAGGCCAGCAGAGACGCAGAGATGCTTCCAGAGAATTTATGTGGACTTTTTAGGGCCGTATCCGAGATTCAAAAGTGGGAATATCGGAATATTTATCGCACCAGACCACTACACCAAATTCGTTTTCCTCAAGGCGGTAAAAAGGCTGTCGGCCGATGTAGTAGTGAAGTACATGAGCCAGGAATTGTTCCATACGTTTGGAGTTCCGGAAACGGTGTTCTCGGACAATGGGACACAATTCAAGGGCGAAGCGTTTAGAACGCTAATGCGGGAGAATCGGGTGACGCAGATTTTTACAGCCGTCCACTCGCCGCAGCTAATGCATCCGAAAGGGTGAATAGGTCCATCATCGCAGCCGTAAGATCCTACGTGAGAGAAGACCAAAGGAATTGGGATGAATACCTCAGTGAGATATGATGCGCGTTAAGGACTTCAGTCCATTCCGGTACGGGTGCAACCCCATATTATTTAGTGTTCGGGCAACAGTTTGTGGGATCAGGAGGATCGTACAAGCTCATGAGGGAGCTAGGGCTCTTTGAGGATAGAGAGATTCGGTTATCCCGGGAGGATTCGTTGGGTTTAGTACGGACCCAGGCTCAGATGGTTTTAGCGAAGCAAACGGAGAAGAATGAAAGGCGGTACAACGAACGGTCCAGAGAGGTGACGTATCGAGAAAGACAAGAGATTTTTCGTAGGAACTTCAAACAAAGCAACTTTGCGGCGGGTTACAACGCCAAGCTTGGCCCAAGATACGTCAAGGCGAGAGTTCATAAGAGAACGGGTAATTCAACCTACGAGCTGGAGGACATGCAAGGGAGAGCAATAAGCACTTACCACGCCAAAGATTTAAAACAATAGTCTACGCCTCCGTGGTTTAGCTAAACAGGATCGTGTGAGACCCTGTTCTAGCTTTTGCGAAGGGGGCACTTTGTAACGTCGGCGTTAGATCAGTGTAGGTGGCAACCCCGGGGAGGGGAAATGGCAACCGATCTGGGTACCTTTTGCCGTAGTAGGACCATAGCAAGGAGTTAGGCGTTTCCAATGTCCGGAGGTCTGGAAACCGGTGTAAAACCTGGAAGCTGGAAGCTAGAAGCAGAAATCCGAGCGGGTACAGCACTTTCTTTTTCATTTCCGGCGTGACCCAAGGAAGTTTATCCAATTAAAGAAGCCGCAAAATTTACGTGGGAAACGCACAAGCAAGGTGGAGAACAAGCACCTTCGGAAGTCACCAGCCAATCACAGCAGCAAAATAGAAGCGCAGCTTGTGGGCAGACGCGCCAAAGGGTCGGCGCTAAAGTGAGGCAGGTCACGGATCGTAGTGGCGGTGAGTGGTTAGGTTAGGTTAGGTCAGGGTCGATCGGGTCTGATGCATAATTTTGGCTTTTTAGAACGGAGGGCCTGGTACAAGGAGTACGAGGCGGTCGTAGGGAGAGACGGTGGAGTCGTGCGAGGTTCCCAGTGGAGCAGTCGACGGCGCATATTGAGACGGTGCGCGGCGCGAAACCGCCCACGAGGCGCGGCCGCGAAAGGACTGGGTTCCTACCGGAGAGCACGGTCGGAGCCGTCGCCGGAGGAGCTAGAGCTGATTGTGGTCCGAGGCGAGCGAGCTCGGGAGCCAGGCTCGGAGCGTTTGCGGCGTTTTTAAGGAACGCTCCGGATAAAGACTTCGATTGGCTAGCTAAGTGAATATTTTTTTTTTTGTGTGAACGGGTTAGCGAAAGCTTTCCCGAAATATTTTCTTTCCAGCTTCGAGCACGTGGAAGCGCTTCAACCAGCTCGTCGCGGACAAAGGGGTAGTGAGTACGAGTAGTTTTACATAAAGCCAAACGAAGCGACGCGGAACATTCCGGTCGTCAAACTACCGCATCGTCCGATTCCCGGCCGAAGGGGGTCCACCAAGTGGACGGTTGCCTTCGCCATAGACACCGCGAGCGATCCGATAAAAAGCCCGATCCTGAAAAGTAACAAGGGCATCGCCGAACCGTTCCTATGTAATGCTAGCTCGCGGAAAAATACGGCTGAGTCCATTATAGAAAAACGCGTAGATACGCAGCGAATCCACGTATGCCAGGCGCAGTCAGCCTTTCACCACGAAGCGGTGCAGAAGAGCTGAGGGTGTAATTTTTATTTTTTTATTTGGAGAGCAGAGAAAGAGATACATGAAATGAAATATTATTCGTTAATTCCCTAATTTAAGCTAACTCTAAGATATATTACGTTGGAATTCATTGCCCCCGCGCTACTATTAAGTTTTAATTATTAAGTTTAAGTTGTTCAATTTCGATCATTTAACCTAGCATCTAGTTGGTAGATACGTAAGCCAAGAAGGAAAACTGAATTTTTTAGCGAAGTAAGGGGAAGCAGGGATAGGGAAAAAGTAAATGTATAAAATTACCTTAGCCTAATAAACATGAATTTTATAATGAGATAAAAGAAAAATAATTCGCCTATAATTCGCTTAATTCGCCACCGCCTTGCCGCTGAACCACCCCCAACTTTTGCGATCTCGAGGATCTTGAGGATCTAAATAAAATCGGTTTTGAGAGGACTATGTTTGGCCTTCGCAGTTCGAGAGGCCGTGCACGCATTGTATTAACAATAGAATTTGTGATCTTCGAGGTAAGCATCAGGGAGAGAGAGGGGGCCCTATATGACCCACCCATTAGCCGACGAGGCCTAGCTGGCAACCGCGTGCAACCCCTTCTCACAGCCGTTGATCCAAGGATGCCACCTCACCAGGTTGACTGTTCGTTACAGATCATAGGTTGGAAGGGCTAATCGCGACCACATCTACACCAGTGGTATCTATCAATTTGGGACTTCTATAAATTTCTACCTGTTCTATCTTGCAATTTATTTGTCGCCAGCACGCTCAATTGTTGTCTTTAGATTATTAATATGTAACTTGTGCGATCCTTCCGAAGCAAGACCACCACCCCCTAAGCCGACGAGCACGAGCCGGACTCTATTGCGTGCCCCAGCAAAGACTGGTCGTTCTCAACACACACCGTTACACGTTACAGATGCCAACGCCCATCATCATCAGTGGGGAATCACTGTCTTCTCTGTGCGATACATAGAATAAGTGGTCGAATTCGAGAACTTCACTCAGCTAGCAGTACGCAATCCTAGGCAAACTGAGATTTCTACAAGAAGATCCTGCGGGGAACTTCCAACAAGGGACGTTAACAGCAGACCTCGACACGATGGTGGGTACGCTAACGGTGGCTTGCGCCAGGGCTTTTAATAGGGCCTGTCCCAAAAGTAGATTGGGCAGTAGCAAGTCAAAGAAACCACCATGGTGGTCGCCAACATTTGCGCCCCTTAAAAACAAGAACCGTAAAGCCCTTAATTTCGCTAGTAAAGCAAACACAGAAGTAGCTTGGGAGGCGTATAAAACGGACCTCAAGCAGTACGACATGGAACTGCGTAGGGCAAAGAGGAATGCCTGGACCAGGATCTGCACAAACATTCAGGGGTCACCGAGACTTCCCGACTCAAGAAGGTCCTCGCAACCCCTGCACCAAATGTAGGACACTGTAACGAACTGTTATTTCTGCTTCCGCTCGCCACAATTTGCCGCGGCTAGCTCACAGAGTTTCGCGGATCCGTTCCACCGAATTTATAGATTCGACGTGATTGCCCAAGCCCAGAAAATAATACAAATAGCTTTCCGTTGTGCAGTCTCATTATTCTCTGCTCTCTCTGCTTACAATGGTGATTTACGCGGGTTCCCGGGAATGACCCATGGTGTATCCTTGGTGTATCCGTCCTGGTGATCTCCTCCGTTGCTGGTGTTTCCCCTGTTGTTCTCGTTGCCGGGGTTCCTCTTCGTTGATCCGTCGTCAAGCCTTCCACCTCTTTGACTTGGTCTGGCCTTCGGCTATGCACTGAAAAGCCTCCACTACGCCGTCGGGGTACGCGCCTACGCGCTGTACCGCCGGGCTCGGGAGTTGGCGGGCTGTAGCCTCCGCTACACCAGGATGAACGCCGTGCTCTGCGCGCCAGCGACACTGGTTCGGGAGATAGCTACTGACTGTCGCCTCTGCACCACCAGGGAGATGCGCCGTGCATGCGCACCGGCGGACCTGGTTCGGGGTGTGCGGCCTGCAGTAGGCTCCGCTACGCCAGGAACACGCCGTGCTTTTCGCACCGGCGAGTCCGGTTTGGGAGATGGATACTGGTGGTCGTCCCCGCAACCCGCTGTGCATGCGCACCAGCGGCCCTGGTTCAGAGTTTGCTGTCTACAGCCGGCTCCTCTACGCCAGGAGACGCCGTGCCTTTTCGCACCGGCGGGCCTGGATTGTGAGTCGCCGAAGTCTTGTCAGTTTCCGACGGGGTCGGAAGTCGCCTGTCCAGGACCGTACGTCACGCCTCCCTTTCGGCCGGGTGACCACCGCGCGTACGCGCCAATGGGCCCGGGTCAAGAGCTGCTCGGTGGGTGATCGGAGCCTCCCCGATCGCGTTCCAAAGCGGGCGTGAGTTCCCGAGTTGGCTTATCCGCGTCCTGCAGGACCACGCCTGTTGGTTGCGAGTCAAGAACCCGCGTGGCGTACGCCAGACTTGTTCTTTCCTCACTTCCTTGCAAGGCTACCTGCTTTGACTTGGAATAGCCCACACTCGACTCTGTTACCCTGTAGCTTTCGAGGAAACCAATCGACGCCGATCCTCTCTCGTCCTGTCCTTCTCGTCCTCCGGAGCGAAACCGGGCTCGGGATCCTGAGTTGGCCTGTCCTGTCCGGTGCAGGACCACGCCTGTTGGCTTTGAGTTAGGAGTCCGAGTGGCGTGCGCCAGACTTATCCTTTCTGCACTTCCTAGCAAGGCTACCTGCCGTGGCCAGGAACTGGTCCAACTCGTCTCCTGTCGCCTAGGTCTTTCCACGTAACTGTCCTCGTACTGTTCTTTCCTTGTCCCGTTCGTTCTCCTTACGTTTGGCTGTTGGACTCTCCAAAGGCGGTCCTTCAACTCAAACAACCGAATCCTTTTTAGAAACGCTCTAACACTTGACTGGCGGACTCTCCACAGGCGGTCCTCCAACTCAACGCTACAAGCTTCCTAAAAAGACTCGTCTCGAGCCGCTCCAATGGGCCTCCTTTTATACCCTCTGGAGCGCCCGTTAATCCTCCTGGATTCTGCTCCACAGATCATGCCACTTTCCCGTTGTCGGGCTGCCGTTACTCCTGCTTCCAAGATCACGCCACTTTCCCGTTGGCGGGCTGCCGTTACTCCTGTTTCCAAGATCACGCCACTTTCCCGTTGGCGGGCTGCCGTTACTCCTGTTTCCGAAATCACGCCACTTTCCCGCTGGCAGGTGGCGATCCGTGCGGCCGTTGCCCCTTTCCGTTCGGCCACTGACCCCTGCTGTTGCTATGCGACGTGCCGCTGGCCTCCTTCACCTCCCCTGTTGCTCCTTGCTCCTTGCTCCTTTGCTGCTCCCAGTCATGTCGCCCATCCTGAACTCCGCTGCGCGGCGGGCTCATGTGCTCACCGTTGCCTCGGGAGCCGTTACGTTCCACGTTGACTCCGTCTTCCACTCGATGATGGAGCTCTGCCCCTCACTGCCCTCACTGCCTTCCCATTCGTCCACTGGTGCTCCGGGGACCGTTACGTTCCACGTTGATTCTGTCTTCCCACTGGGCGATGTAACCTTGCATTTCCATTTGTCTGCTGGTGCTCCGGGAACCGTTACGTTCCACGTTGATTCCGTCTTCCCACTGGACGATGTAACCTTGCATTTCCATTTGTCTGCTGGTGCTCCGGGAACCGTTACGTTCCACGTTGATTCAGTCTTCCCACTGGGCGATGTAACCTTGTCTTTCCATTCGTCTACTGCTGCTCCGGGAACCGTTACGTTCCACCTCGATTCCGTCTTCGCCCTTGATGGTGAAACTCTACCCCTCCCCGTTCGTATTGGTCCTCGGCCTATCTCCCGCGGCCCCCTAAACTGATTGGCCATTGCTGTCTTAGCGTGTGAGGTGGCTAATTCTCCTCACACTTCCCCCCTTCTTCGGGAACGACAGAGACACTTGCCAACGTAACGAAAACTTCGTGGCCACTCTCAGCTCACCGAAAAAAAACTGTGACTGATCGCTTTCCTCTTTGGTGTGGATGCCAATCCACTTCCCCCCTCCTTCGGAAGACGGCCGATGGCTTCCCCCCATCGCTGGCGTTGTTCGGTCGTTTTTGGTTTTTTTTAATTAATTTTTTTTTTGTTGTTGTTTTTTTTTTTTTTTTGTTTTTTTTATAAATCTTATAATACTAATTTTTTTTAATACTAACTATACTAACTAATACTACTATACAAACTATGCCCTTTTATAAAAATTTTTCCCCCTTTTTATTTTTAAAATCCTTTACTCCTACCCAATATATATTCATATTTTTTTTTTTTTTTTTTTTTTAAATACTAACTTTTTTTTGTCTAAATACCAACTTTTGTTCCACCCCCCCTTTTTTTTTCAATCCAATATATTTCTTGTCCATTTTTTTTTTTTTTTTATTTCTTCATACTTATTTATATACAGGGTGACAATAAATAACCCGGACAAACATTTTTGATCATACCTTTTTAAGGAAGTGTATTTGAGAAAAAAATGCAGATACACAACTATTAAATAGGTATTGTGTTAACTTATATTCAGCTGGTTTCGTAGTGGCTTCCTTGGGCTGCGATGCAGAGCCCTAAACGTTTCTGGAAATTTAGCGCAGGAGGTTCTTCCGATAATCGATCCCATTCTCGGAGCAATGATTGCTTCAGCGCCTCCAAAGTTATGTGGCATTAAGCACATGCCCTGGACTCCAAAATAGACCACACAATATAGTCCATCGGATTAAGATCTGGCGAGTAAGGTGACCGTTCACTGCATGTGATAAAGTCCGGGAAATTGGCTTTGCACCAGTCCTGAGTCAATTTAGCTCTATGGGCTGACGCTGAATCCTGTTGAAACGTCCACTCCGTATCACCGAAGTGCTGCTGGCCCCAAGGAAGCACAACAGTTTCCAAAACGTCCCGGTGGTACACTTCCTGATTGATTTTGACCCCTTGATCGATGAAAAGAAGGGGTGATCGATGAAAGACTGCTCAAATTGACGGCGCTCGATTATTGCAGAGGTACCTGGAGCTTTCAGCTTTCGCCCAGCTTCTGTCATTTTGGTGATTGTGCGCCTTTTGGATGGTGAATATCTTCTCGTCCGTGAAAAGAATACGCTCCCATTTTTGACCTGCGGCCCGACGCTTTAGCTGACGGCATCTTTGGAGTCTCACGCGCTTATTGTCATTCGTAAGAAGATGCATTTTTTGGAGCTTGTAGGGCTGGAGATTAAGTTCATTTTTTGCAATCAACCGAACACTTTCTCGATTCACTCCGATTTTACGGGCTATTTTTCTGACCGAGACTCTGCAATTCCGAGTGATCTGCGTCTTCACTATCTGGCGAATTCTGGAAGTGTTAGCGGTACATGGTCTGCCTCGTCCGGGACGGTCACCTTCATGGCCAAGCTCATTAAATCGCCGGATAGCGTCAGAGACCGTTTGTTTTGGTATTCCAAGCAAACGAACAATGTCGCATTGGCGATTTCCTTGTTGAAACAGTTTTAAAATTTCACAACGATTTTTAGACATCCCGAAACAAATATCAAATTGATGGGAATCACAAAAATGTAAATATATTTGTTTTAGAAAAGTACAAGCTATCGATAAATGCATTTTTTTAAGGTCTGCATCATAATACATTTATAATAGATTGCTTCAAAGTTTGTCCGGGTTATTTATTGTCACCCTGTATTTATTCAGTTTTTTTTTTTTTTTTATTATTATTATTATTATTTTTTTTTTTTTATTCAACTCCTCCTAACCACCCTTACTCCTTTGCCGCCTCCTCGCACCCGGAAGCATGTGGCACCCACCTGTGCCAGGATGCACCACCTTCCGGGTTTGCCTCGCCGTTTCGTCAACCCCGCCTTCACTCTTGCGGCAAGCTCCGGCGGCCAACTGTCCTCCGGCACCTCTCGCCCGCCTCCGACCGATGCCTGCCGCTCCAGCACCGGCCTTGCCGGACGTTTTTCTGGGCATGATACCTGCCGGGCCAGCGCAGGCCTCCGCGGCTCCGGCCACACCCACGGCCCCTTCTCCAACGGCTGCTCCTCTCTCCGCTCCTGTGGACAGGGTGTCGGGGGCACCGCGGGCCACGGCGTCGCCTGCCGGACCCTCCTCCAACTCGGGGCCGCCCTGCATGGCTTCTCCTCCGGCCTCTCCTGTCTGGGGCGTGGCGTCGGCGGTATCTTCGCCTTCCATTTTGCTGCCTGTCGCACCCTTCCGGTGGCGGCCCTTCTCCTCGCAGTTTCCACTATTTTCCGGGTCCGCCGCTGCCGTGCCGTTTTCGCTCTCGCCCTGACCATTGCCCTCATGCGTCCATCGATGCGCCGCTGCCTTGCCTCCTTCGCGCTCCTCCTTCGCATTTGGGCAATAACCCTGACGCGGGCCCTCGCCATGTCTTCCGTAGCCTTTATCAGGTGGAACCTCGAAGGACCCGACCGGGATGCATCCTCCTCCTCCTGCTGCCCGCCGGACCATCCACTCTGACCTTGCCTTCTTGGCGTTCCATGTAGGATCGCCGACGATCTTAATGTCGCTGTCGTCGGAAGACACAATCATTGATGCGCTTGAGGACATTGTTGCGGCTCCGTGTTGATTTCGAATAGGCCGACCATCTCCCACGTCTCCACTTATATAGCGCATTCATTTCCCGTTGCTGGAAATGTCCCGCTAATGCTCCCGTTGCTTGCTCTCCTCCTCTTTGCGGGGTTTTTTTTTTTTTTTTTTTTTGTGTGCCCGTTATGCGGACACGATGTATTTGTCCGTTTTCGTTATTCCTTTGCTGTTTCTTCCGTGTCTTGAGCCTTTAGCTCGCTCACAGGGGCTCTCTTCTCCCTCCTTGTCCTACCGTGTCGTAACGTGACAATTACTGGAGAAACGAAATCCACCACCGTATATGGCCCGTCATACCGAGGGGCCAGTTTCGCCGCGAATCCTTCAGCTGCCTTTGATAGGTGGTGCTCCTTTGCCCACACTGTTTCACCGACCTTTGGGCTCCACTTCCGCCTTCTCAAGTTGTAATGTCGCGCCTGGTCTTGGGCAGCTTGCTCCATATTCCTCCTTACTATCTCGAATGTCTCCTTGAGTCTCGCCGCGTTTTCCATGGGTGTTCCTTGTTCGGCTCCCGTGCCCAACACATTCTCGTCGAACAGGGCTCGCGGCATCCTTGGCTCCCTGCCCTGCGTTATAAAACACGGCGAGTACCCCGTGGACTCCGAGACTGCGGAATTTACCGCCAACATTAGCTCCGGCCAGTGTTCGTCCCACTTCCTTTGCTCTTTCCCAGCGAACTGGGCGATCATTGTTTTTACCGTCCTGTTCGCTCTTTCCGTGGGGTTCTCCTGCGGCGTATATGGTGCGGTGAACTGATGGCGTACGCCGAGTTCTCCGAGGAATTTCTTGAAGATGCGACTGGTGAACTGCACCCCGTTGTCCGTTATTATTATTTTCGGTACTCCATACCGAGCGACCATTCTCTCCCCTGCCTTCTGCAGCGCCTCTGTTGTTGCTTTTCGAAGAGGCACTATCTCCGTCCATTTCGAAAACCGATCGATTATCACCAGGATCATCGTATTGCCGTGTTTCGACCTGGGCAGTGGGCCTACGAAATCTGCACATACCGTCGCCCATGGCTCCTCCGGAACCTGTGTCAGCATTTGCCCGGCCATCTGCATCTGATTCGGCTTGTACTTCAGGCACGTCTTGCATCTCCTGACGTATTTCCGGATGTCCCTCTGCATCCCTGGCCAGAAATACCGGGCGGCCACTCTGGCTATGGTTTTCCTTACGCCCAAGTGTCCGCCGTTGGTGCGTCATGATTTTCCTTGAGGACCTGCTGCCTCATCTCCAGCGTCACGCACAGCTTCCATGACGCCACTTCCTCGCTTCCGGCTCTGTGCGGGACGTGGCGGTAGATCAAACCGCCCTCTTCCACGTAATCCGGGAATTTTTGTGGGCTTGTTGTCATCTTTTTCCTCAATGCGCTTATCCACCCGCATACTTTGGCGACCACCTCCATGGCTTTCCTAAATTTTTCCATTACCGGCTGGCGGGACAGAGCGTCGGCCACCACATTGAGCTTTCCCTTCCGGTAGCTGATGACGTAGTCATACTGCTGTAGTTCGAATACCCACCTGGCTATTCTGCCGAGTGGGCTCTCGATGTTATTGAGCCACTTCAACGCCATGTGGTCCGTGATCACGTCGAACTGGTACCCCTCCAGGTAGGGCCTCATTTGCCTTATCGCCCATACTATGGCCAGGCACTCCTTTTCCGTTGCGGAGTAGTTTTTCTCGGCCCCAATCAACGTTCGACTGGCGTACGCGATCACTCGTTCGCCCTCCTCGGTGTCCTGGGTCAGGACCGCCCCGACGCCGTAGTCGCTGGAGTCCGTTTGCAGCACGAATTTTCTTTCGAAGTCTGGGCACGCTAGCACTGGATCCTCCGCCAGCCGTGACTTTAAAGTCTCAAAGGCCTCTTGGTGCTTGGTTGTCCACTCCCACTTTGTTCCTTTTCGCAGAAGATCGTTCAGGGGCTTCGCTATTCCCGATACCGATACCACGATGCCATCCCTATGAACTGGCGCACTCCCTTGACGTTCGTCGGGGGTTGTAGCTCTGTAATCGCGGCCACCTTTCCCGGATCCATTCCGATCCATTGGCTTGTTATCCGGTGGCCCAGGTAGAGCAGCTCCTGCCTGAAGAAATGACACTTTTCCGTATTTATCCGCAGGTTTTCCGCTCTCAACCTCCTGAATACCTCTTGTAGATTCTGCATATGCTCCTCCTTTGTGCGTCCGATCACTATAATGTCATCCTGATACGCGAATGCGTGTGGAGCCATATCCGGGCCTATGACCTGGTCCAGGGCCCTTTGAAACGTTGCCGAGGCTGAGTGCAACCCAAAAGGCATCACTTTCCATTGGTATAGACCCTTCCCTGGAACGGTGAAGGCGGTGAATTTCCTGCTGCTTTCCTCTAGGGGGATCTGCCAGTACCCATCCTTCAAATCGAGACTGCTGAAGAACCTTGCTTCTCTCAGCTGCTCCAAAATGAAATTTATGCGAGGCATCGGGTTTGCATCTTTTATTGATTTTGCATTAATTTGTCGGAAATCCACGCACATCCTCCATTGCCCCGTTTTCTTCTTCACCATTACGATGGGTGAACTGTACGCGCTATTTGAGGGCTCGATGCATCCCTTTTCCAGCAATTCCTCCACCTTTGAGTTTATCTCCCCCTGAATTCTCGGATTTTTGGGGTAATACCGTTGTTTTATGGGAATGTCGTCCTTCATCGTGATCCTGTGCTGCGTTATGTTCGAACAGCCCTTCTGGCCTGCGAACGCCTCCAGTTCTCTTTCGATGAATCTTTTGACACGTTTCTCTTCCCATTTTTCTGGGCATCCGGCTACCGCTACGGACAGTCTATCCTCCAGACAGCCGGCCCATCTTTTCCTTTTGGGTATTGAAATCCGGTGGCCTGCGCACGTCAAGGTTGTGCCAAACTCGCTGAGGAAATCCCATCCTAGCACCAGATTGTCCTCCATGCCTGGCATCACCAGCAGGTTTAGGGTTTTTGTGCGATCGCCGAAACTTATCCTGGCTTGGAGCACGACGCGTGTCTCCGTATGGCTTCCGTTAGCCAGCTTCACAAGTTTCCTTGTTGCGATTCGTTGCCCGGTGACCCCCGGCCTTTCCGCTAGCTCTTCGGAGATGAAACTCGCCGTTGCTCCCGTGTCCAGCATGGCCTTTATCTCTGTGCCCTCGACCTCGATGGTTGCCGTCAGCTGCTGCTCCTCCTCGGATAGTTCTCCTATTAATTTTGAGAGGCAGCACCGTGCGATCCCGGCTCTCCTCCCTGTTGCTGAGACCGCTGCGCGTTTTCCGCCCTCTGGCAGCATTCCGTGCTCCTTACCCCTATTGCGCCGCACATCTTGCAGAACAAAATTCGTGGGTTCCTGCACCCGCTGGCCCAATGGCCCATGCCACCTGTTGCATGCTTGAGCCGGGTTTTCCACAGAACCCTGCCTTGGCCCTGCTGCCCACTGCTGACTAGGCTGTTGCGGAGCCGGCCTATGCTGGGTCTCAGGCTGCCATCTTGGCATCCAACTTTGGTTCATGCTGTTCTGTCGCTCCGGTGGGCCTTGGCGCGGTTCCTCTCTTTGCCACCTCGGTGCCCATTGTGTGTTTTGGACGGCCTGGTGGTGGAACTCGTCCCGTTGTCCTTTCTGGGTCCATTGGTCCCTCTGGTACCTTGCTGCTTCGCTATGCTGCGGTTCTTCTCTCTTCCATCTCTCGTTTACGGGCGGCTGACTGTGGCTCCACCTTTGTTCTGTGGCCACTTGCCTGTTAAAGGCCTCTTCCTCCTGCGCTAGTTCCTCAAACTCCTCTGCTAGGCCCATCACCTCTTCTAACGACGCGCAGGCGTATGGCCTTATGAACATCTTCATCCTTGGCATGCAGTTCTCGACGAGCCTCTCTATCACTTCTTTCGTGGATTTGCCTAATGGTTTCATTAGTGACTGAAGGTGCACCATGTATTCTTTGAAAGGCTCTCCACGACGCTGCTTCCGTTGGCGAACTTGGTCCGCCAACTTTTCGAAGTATTCTTTCGGCAGGAAGAAATTCTCAAAGCTTGCCTTGAACCTCGCCCATGTTGGCCATTCCTCGTCGTTCATGATGAACCATCTTTGGGCCCTGCCCTGCAGTAGCTCTGGCATGGCTCTGGGGATCGTGTTTATGTCCAATCCGTATGTCTTTGCGGACCACGTTACTCGGTCCAGGAACTCTAACGGGTCCCCTGTACCGTCGAAACGAAACGACCAGTCCCGCACTTGTCTGGCTACTTTGGCGTAATCCACCGGGGCCGGAACATACTTCCTTGACTGCGGCTCTATGCTCCTTCCCATCCTTGGATCTGGTACCGCCAGGCTCTCTATAAACTTCTCGGTTTCGCTGGCTGCTCTCTGCCTGGGGGTTGATCTTTGTCCAAATCTTTCCTCTAGGCCGTGCGTTAACGCCAGTACCTCCTCTTCCTTGGATTCGTCGACCCACCTCGCCACTGAGGACCTCATTGCTTCCACAGTCCCGTCTGCTGGTAGACCGAGCTCTCTACACACCTCGCTCAGCTCCTCCTTTCTCAATGTGTATATCCAATTCTTTCTTCCCATCTTTCTGCTACGTTATTTTCTAGGCTAAATGCAATCACGAAGTTTGGGCGCCAGATGTAACGAACTGTTATTTCTGCTTCCGCTCGCCACAATTTGCCGCGGCTAGCTCACAGAGTTTCGCGGATCCGTTCCACCGAATTTATAGATTCGACGTAATTGCCCAAGCCCAGAAAATAATACAAATAGCTTTCCGTTGTGCAGTCTCTTTATTCTCTGCTCTCTCTGCTTACCATGGTGATTTACGCGGGTTCCCGGGAACGACCCATGGTGTATCCTTGGTGTATCCGTCCTGGTGATCTCCTCCGTTGCTGGTGTTTCCGCTGTTGTTCTCGTTGCCGGGGTTCCTCTTCGTTGATCCGTCTTCGAAGAGGCCTTCCACCTCTTTGACTTGGTCTGGCCTTCGGCTATGCACTGAAAAGCCTCCACTACGCCGTCGGGGATACGCGCCTACGCGCTGTACCGCCGGGCTCGGGAGTTGGCGGGCTGTAGCCTCCGCTACACCAGGATGAACGCCGTGCTCTGCGCGCCAGCGACACTGGTTCGGGAGATAGCTACTGACTGTCGCCTCTGCACCACCAGGGAGATGCGCCGTGCATGCGCACCGGCGGACCTGGTTCGGGGTGTGCGGCCTGCAGTAGGCTCCGCTACGCCAGGAACACGCCGTGCTTTTCGCACCGGCGAGTCCGGTTTGGGAGATGGCTACTGGTGGTCGTCCCCGCAACCCGCTGTGCATGCGCACCAGCGGCCCTGGTTCAGAGTTTGCTGTCTACAGCCGGCTCCTCTACGCCAGGAGACGCCGTGCCTTTTCGCACCGGCGGGCCTGGATTGGGAGTCGCCGAAGTCTTGTCAGTTTCCGACGGGGTCGGAAGTCGCCTGTCCAGGACCGTACGTCACGCCTCCCTTTCGGCCGGGTGACCACCGCGCGTACGCGCCAATGGGCCCGGGTCAAGAGCTGCTCGGTGGGTGATCGGAGCCTCCCCGATCGCGTTCCAAAGCGGGCGTGAGTTCCCGAGTTGGCTTATCCGCGTCCTGCAGGACCACGCCTGTTGGTTGCGAGTCAAGAACCCGCGTGGCGTACGCCAGACTTGTTCTTTCCTCACTTCCTTGCAAGGCTACCTGCTTTGACTTGGAATAGCCCACACTCGACTCTGTTACCCTGTAGCTTTCGAGAAAACCAACCGACGCCGATCCTCTCTCGTCCTGTCCTTCTCGTCCTCCGGAGCGAAACCGGGCTCGGGATCCTGAGTTGGCCTGTCCTTTCCGGTGCAGGACCACGCCTGTTGGCTGTGAGTTAGGAGTCCGAGTGGCGTGCGCCAGACTTATCCTTTCTGCACTTCCTAGCAAGGCTACCTGCCGTGGCCAGGAACTGGTCCAACTCGTCTCCTGTCGCCTAGGTCTTTCCACGTAACTGTCCTCGTACTGTTCTTTCCTTGTCTCGTTCGTTCTCCGTTTGGCTGTTGGACTCTCCAAAGGCGGTCCTTCAACTCAAACAACCGAATCCTTTTTAGAAACGCTCTAACACTTGACTGGCGGACTCTCCACCGGCGGTCCTCCAACTCAACGCTACAAGCTTCCTAAAAAGACTCGTCTCGAGCCGCTCCAATGGGCCTCCTTTTATACCCTCTGGAGCGTCCGTTAATCCTCCTGGATTCTGCTCCACAGATCATGCCACTTTCCCGTTGTCGGGCTGCCGTTACTCCTGCTTCCAAGATCACGCCACTTTCCCGTTGGCGGGCTGCCGTTACTCCTGTTTCCAAGATCACGCCACTTTCCCGTTGGCGGGCTGCCGTTACTCATTTTTCCGAAATCACGCCACTTTCCCGCTGGCAGGTGGCCATCCGTGCGGCCGTTGCCCCTTTCCGTTCGGCCACTGACCCCTGCTGTTGCTATGCGACGTGCCGCTGGCCTCCTTCGCCTCCCCTGTTGCTCCTTGCTCCTTTGCTGCTCCCAGTCATGTCGCCCATCCTGAACTCCGCTGCGCGGCGGGCTCATGTGCTCACCGTTGCCTCGGGAGCCGTTACGTTCCACGTTGACTCCGTCTTCCACTCGATGATGGAGCTCTGCCCCTCACTGCCCTCACTGCCTTCCCATTCGTCCACTGGTGCTCCGGGGACCGTTCCGTTTCACGTTGATTCTGTCTTCCCACTGGGCGATGTAACCTTGCATTTCCATTTGTCTGCTGGTGCTCCGGGAACCGTTACGTTCCACGTTGATTCCGTCTTCCCACTGGACGATGTAACCTTGCATTTCCATTTGTCTGCTGGTGCTCCGGGAACCGTTACGTTCCACGTTGATTCAGTCTTCCCACTGGGCGATGTAACCTTGTCTTTCCATTCGTCTACTGCTGCTCCGGGAACCGTTACGTTCCACCTCGATTCCGTCTTCGCCCTTGATGGTGAAACTCTACCTCTCCCCGTTCGTATTGGTCCTCGGCCTATCTCCCGCGGCCCCCTAAACTGATTGGCCATTGCTGTCTTAGCGTGTGAGGAGGCTAATTCTCCTCACAACACATTAAAACCTCGGATGGTATCTGGACCACGTCCGGCAAAGCGAACCCTAAAGGCTCTTACAAATGCACATTTACCAAGGAGTTATTAGGAAAAAACATTTTAGGAAACTTAGAGCCAGGGTAGCAGCTCCCCTCTCCCGAGCCGGGATGTTCATCTTATTATTAAAAAGAACATATACCAAATGATATTTCGGGATCACAGCACCCGTATATCCACAGAGGGCCGATTCATGGAAACTGTTTTTCACAAGATCACAAAAAGGCACTTATTAATTAAGAATCAATGCACTGACGAGACAAGGGATCAATCTGTGTACCTGATAGAGCAGATCCTGGTAAACCGTACTGTTGAGGTGTCTAAGTCTATTCAGACTTATTTCTGAGTATAGTCTATTCAGAGAATCGTCAAGAGAGGCACTCCGCAAGGAGGTGTACTCTCCTCTCTTCTCGGAAACGTGATGGTTAACACCACGTTGCAGGTCCCGTTGCAGGACCCAACCCAGCCGCCTCAACCAAATCTAAACCTACCTACGAGCAGAGACTAACCTAAATTTACTAGTGAAAACATGAACATCTATCCTCAATTTATTTTTTCCTGAGATCAAATAAAAGTCTTGTAGATACAAACTACAAACCAGGCTTAGAAACAGGTTGATTTTTCTCCCTCTACGAATTTCTTAAAAAGTATAGGTGGTTGTTCTCTAAGCAAGAATACCATTGGGAGATAGCTTAAAGACTGCATGTTCCATTTGGCTGAGTTTGAAACGGCAGCCAAATCATTGAGTACGCCTTGTAATAGGCGGTGCACAGAATCCCTCTTTCAGACAAGCAGACTCTGTCCAGAGTGCAAATACCAATGAGGGCCATCAAGAGCCATTTTACCGAGATAAAATTAAAGGGGCAATGCAAAAAGCAAAGTCTATACTTGGTACCCACACTTAGTCAGGACTTATATCTGGCCATCGATTATGGGAATAGTTTTGAGCTTCTGCCGACGGAGTTCCAAGTCAGTGAGGTGTCAGTCAGTCAAGAGTTGACGGCAGCACAACAAGCTAGCCTGACGGCGTTAGTAGAGCGATTTCCGTTTTTTGCCAAGTTAGGATTGGGCAAAACACAGCTGATCAGTCACAGCATCAACGTGGGGTTTGCTAAAGCAGTGAAGCAAAGGCATTATCCCGTCTCGCCAGCAGTAAAGAAGTAGGGGGAGGTTGACAGGATGCTGAAGTTAGGAGTAATAATGGAGGTCTTCCGTAGAAACTTTTAGCAAAGTAACTTTGCAACCGGGTACAGGGCCAAGCGTGGCCCGAAGTATGTCAAAGCTAGGATAAGGAAGAGGACCGGCAAGGCGACCTTTGAACTAGAAGATAGGCAAGGAAGATTTATAGGAATGCACCATTCAAAAGACCTACGGCAGTGAGTCCTGCCTCTGTGGGTGATCTGTTTAGGATCCATAGCGATCCTAATCCAGCTCATGAGAAGGGCAGGATTGTAACAGAGGCAGGCTGACAGTGGAACTAGGTGGTAACGCTTAGAAAATATCGATAGGGGGAAAAAGGGTCAGGAGTTGGCAGCCCTGCAAACGGTTAGGATCGGGTATGATCAAAGGAGTGTGGAAAAAGGCCAGAGGATAGAAATTGTGTTTACTTTTCACTTTGAGACGGCGATAGCGAAACAAGTGGCTTTTAAAGAAGAGGTATTCGACCCCCAACAATAACGGTTCAGATAACGGGGAGGATAGCTGTCCCGGAGACCATTGCGGAGCACGAGTCTCTGAAACGGCGAAGATATAGTAATTCGTAGCAGAAGAAGTGGTCTTTTCTCCGGGCAAGTGGCGTTCGTAGCGAAGCTCGGACGTGAAAGGCGAAGTGTAAGGCACTGAGGTCAACCAGAGGCTTTAATAGAGTTTTTCTAAGGGATAGGAAATAACGGAGTCTTAGCAAACACGACGGTGTGCGTCACGAGCGGTGAAATTTGGAGTAGCTGTCTCCGTGGGCCCCCCAGCGACGGCGAGGAGAAGAAGGCGCAGGTGTCCACAAGGGATACGTAGCACTTGCGGCAGCCAAGAAGAAGCAAGGAGGGACGAAGCAGTCGAAGTACAGGCGCTATTTTAACCTTAACCCCATCAAGGATCGCGTCTAACCTTAATTTTAGGCGGAGATTAGGGCATAGACCCGGCGAAGGCGGTCCCAAAAGCGTGGGCCAGCTTTTGCTGGTGGATGTTGCCGAGTGTAGGCTATTCGCGATCGTGTTAATACTCCGATGAGGGATAAATGATCCAAAAGGCGGGCGTGCATGTGTGGTTTCCTTTGTGATTGTAAAGGTTTTTTTTCGAGTTTGAATAAGTTTTGAATAACTCCCCTAAAGGTGGCATACTGGAAGCGCTTTTAACATTGAGACGACTGGAAAAAATGGTGAGTGACAACAGCCATTAAGATTAAGGTCTGTTCGTTGGCACCTGGACATTCCACAAACTCGTGACACTCGTGTTAACCCTACTGCGGTAGCTTCAGTCAGGCTGAGCAAGTGAATCCATCCATTATTTCCAACTCAGAGCCCTGAAGCCCTGACTTCCTTGTTGGTCGCGCTTTAATGTTCGCTATCGGAATCGGCCGTGACCGATGTGAAGAAACCGTATCTCGCATTCTGTATTAATTTTCGAAATCTAAATAGTTACGATGCTATCACCCGACCGTTTCAGGATGCCGTAGTGGGCAGAACGCTAGCCCAAGGAGTCTTCACTAAGGAAATATAGTTAGGCCTGCGCTTTTAGATAGGCTAAGCACGTATTTGATTCAATTCGAACCCTATGATGAATAGCAGGAACCCTGCGGGGAGAGACGAGTTTACAGGGAACCCACCCACTAGCCGACGAGGTCTAGGCCGGCAATCGCGTGCGCCTCATCTCTCACCCGATACAATCGAGTGCAAAGTTTCCGCGGTATATCTGTCCGGTACACACCCGCTCTCATATATGGATTAATACTTGATATATTTATTAGAGGTCATAGAATACATCCGAATAGAATAGAATGAATGAGTGCAAGAGACACAACGAATTGAGTGAGAGAGTAAGAGAGCATTCTAACTCATAGACATTCTCTTGCTTTGAAACAGAGTGAATTGGGGTGGGAAGGAAGAAGAGTGCTTTTGGAATAAGGAATGCAGCCCAATTTCTCGAATGGTTTTTAACACACTCTATGCATTTATTTATTTTCTTCTGTTGAGCAAAACGCTTCTTTTTATACTTCTTTTATAATGAGGGGATGACCGGAAGGTAAATTATGTTTTTTACTTAAGGTTTTAAACTGTTATTATTTTCTTAGTGTTTTTTGTTTAGTTTTCTTGTGAGTTTTTCCAAATCAAATTATTTTACAAAATTTTTTTAGTGGAAAAATTGTGTTGGCTTTCCAAGTATTTATTAATAAATATTGAAAATATTTTTACATTTTTATAATTAAAATATATAAAATAAAATATATAACATAATAATGAATATTTCTGAAAAAAAAAACAATGACTTGCTTCCACTTTTGAATTATTTTATTATCAGCGTCCAAAAATTCAGGCAATTATGCACCGAAACAATTAGAATGCGAACTGTAACTCTAACTCATTCAATTCGGTTTTCATCCCCTGAATGTTGTGCGAGTGAGACCTATACAGTCGCACTCACTCATTCATTATTTTCCTCTCAGCATTCTATCTCACCAAGCCAAGACCTATATAATACCCACGCAGTTTAAGTTTTTTAACTTAAGGGGGGACATCTGAGTAACAGGCGAAAAAAAGCGGAATTTCTGGAATTTTTTTTTGGCCAAATGAAAAACCCAATCGAAAATTTGTAAATGAGGTTTTATTATATTATATTTAAAGTTCATCACTCGTGTTTCTCCCACAAAGCAATCTAGAAAGCTAGTCAAGTATAAGTGACAAACACTAAAACAAGCATACACACATTTCTATATATAGATCGCTTATCAGTTAGTTCACCTGTTGTGACAAGCTTATAACTAATATAAAAAACTTAAAACCCAAATAATCATGCGTGTTCCACCAGACATTTGGAAGGAAAAACCTTCACCAACCAGCAAATTCCTCATAATATCAAGAACCGATGGGACATCCTTTGCAGGAGTCTCCCCCTTTAATATTAAAAAAGTCATTGATATAACATGCGGGGGTGTAGTTGTCAGCTGTAAGAAGTTACGCGACGGAAACCTTCTCCTACAAACGAAAGACATTAATCAAGCTGAAAAACTTCTCAAACTCACGAACATACTCCATATACCCGTATCAGTCTCAGAACACCGAACGCTAAACTACTCAAAGGGTATAATATACTCCAACGACCTGCGAGGTATTGAAGAAGAAGAGATCCTCGAAAACCTAAAAAGCCAAAAAGTGACCGCAGTTAGGAAAATAATGAAGACCCTTATAGGAGAGCCAACCGAAACTGGACTAATAACACTAACTTTTGAAAAATGAGACCTACCGGATTACATATATATAGGATACGAAAGAGTTCAAGTTCGCCCTTATAAACCAGCCCCAATCCGATGTAACAGCTGCTTACGTCTAGGTCACCTCCAAAAATTCTGCAAAAATACCGAGACCTACTTTATATGCAGCCAACCTGCCCATATTGACATCATAAAGTGAGAAAAATGCGAGCGTGGAACATGCTGCATCAACTGCACCGAAAAAAATTTGCGGGACAATAAACACCATCCCAGAGACAGAAACTGCCCAGTTTTTCTTACCCATAAAGAAGTACAAGCCATAAAAACCCTCCAAAAAGAAGACACTAAATCGGCCTGGTCCATCTACAGGAAGAGAAACCAGCATGACGGATCCCTTTATGCATCTGTAGCGAGCTCAACGCAAAACAACATACCAAATCCTCATCGATTATCACAGAATACCTCTTTGACATCAGCATCAACCTCCCACCGACAGTAAAAGACTCCGGCAGACACACTATAGAATATGACGACAAGGAAGATGAAAATATGGTAACAGACTCAAGCGACGAAAATATCAGTAGGGATATCAGATTAGTAAAGTAAATGTTCTCCCTAGAAACATAAGCAAAAGAACCAAAAGAAATCTAATTACCAAAGAAAAATCTAACACTATTATAACAAGATCTAAGTTTAAAAATATTGCTGAATTAAATAAAGACTAATCGTTAAATCTAAATAGTCACTAAATCTAGATATAAAAATTACACTTAAGGTACTACAATGGAACATAAAAGGTTACATGAATAACTATAGAAAATTACAAATTCTTATAAAACAAGAAAGGAAAGCTAACTTCGGGCGGAGCCGAAGTTTATATACCCTTGCAGTTAAAACCGGATATATATCGCAAACATCGGATATAGTTGGCCGATCCTTATGGGAATAGGAATATATAATCCTATTTATTTCAATACAAAATCTAAAAAAAGTCCCAAACTTCTATCTTCAAAAATACGAAAGTTGATATTTCTACCAAATACCATTTCCGATCGTTCAGTTCTATGGCAGCTATGGGATAAAGTCGGCCGATCCTAATGAAATTTGGTAGGTTGGATCAACTGGCCAAAAATATAATCTGTATTTAGTTTTAGCTTTCTATCTTCAAAAACACGAAAGTTGGGTCATTTCCGATCGTTCAGTTATATGGCAGCTATAGGATATAGTCGGCCGATCCTTATGAAATTTAGCATGACGTAATGTTTTGCCAAAAATAGCTCACATGTCAAATTTGAACTATCTAACTCTAAAAACACCAAAGTTATACCATTTCCGATCAATCAGTTATATGGCAGCTATAGGATATAGTCGGCCGATCCGGGCCGTTCCGGCTTATATACTGCGTGCAAAGGAAAGAAGGGTGTGTGCAAAGTTTCAAGACGATAGCTTTAAAACTGAGAGACTAGTTTGCGTAGAAACAGACAGACGGACAGACAGACAGACGGACAGACGGACAGACGGACAGACGGACATGCTTATATCAACTCAGGAGGTGATCCTGATCAAGAATATATATACTTTATAGGGTCGGAGATGTCTCCTTCACTGCGTTGCACACTTTTGGACAAAATTATAATACCCTCTGCAAGGGTATAAAAATATAATCCAAAAATAATAGCATTACAAGAAACCCACATACAAACATCCACTTATATCCCCACCCCAATTAATTACATCCCAATTCACTATAAGAGCCACTCCTCAAGATAAGGTGAGCTCTCTCCTAATACACAAATCAATACACTTCCATAATACTTCTGCAAGTCCTATTTTTATACCCTTGCAGAGGGTATTATAATTTTGGTCAAAAGTGTGCAACACAGTGAAGGAGACATCTCAGACCCTATAAAGTATATATATTCTTGATCAGGATCACCTCCTGAGTTGATATGAGCATGTCCGTCTGTCCGTCTGTCCGTCTGTCTGTCCGTCTGTCTGTCCGTCTGTCTGTTTCTACGCAAACTAGTCTCTCAGTTTTAAAGCTATCGTCTTGAAACTTTGCACACACCCTTCTTTCCTTTGCACGCAGTATATAAGTCGGAACGGCCCGGATCGGCCGACTATATCCTATAGCTGCCATATAACTGATTGATCGGAAATGGTATAACTTTGGTGTTTTTAAAGTTAGAGAGTTCAAATTTGACATGAGCTATTTTTGGCAAAACATAACGTCATGCCAAATTTCATAAGGATCGGCCGACTATATCCTATAGCTGCCATATAACTGAACGATCGGAAATGACCCAACTTTCGTGTTTTTGAAGATAGAAAGCTGGAACTTGGTACAGATTATATATTTGGTCAGTTGATCCGACCTACCAAATTTCATTAGGATCGGCCGACTATATCCTATAGCTGCCACATAACTGAACGATCGGAAATGGTATTTGGTAGAAATATCAACTTTCGTATTTTTGAAGATAGAAGTTTGGGACTTTTTTTAGATTTTGTATTGTAATAAATTGGATTATATATTCCTATTCCCATAAGGATCGGCCAACTATATCCGATGTATGCGATATATATCCGGTTTTAACTGCAAGGGTATATCAACTTCGGCTCCGCCCGAAGTTAGCTTTGCTTTCTTGTTGATATTGTTTCCACCAAAATAACTAGTCGACAATCATTCACAATCACCTCAGCGTATATACCACCTCAAGTAAACTTCAATTTTAACAACTTGTTGAATGAACTGCCCACCAATACCAACAACCTTATCTTAGGTGATTTCAATGCCTGGCATTCTAAATGGGGCTCGAACAATTGCAACAATAAAGGGAACACTATTAACAAGATCATTGATACTTCCGGTCTAGTAGTTCTGAACGATGGCTCTGCCACTCACTTCAGCACTCACAACACCTTTACCCATATTGACATTTCACTCTGCTCTCCTAACCTTGCTCCTTATGCAAACTGGAAAATTGACCAAGACCTCCATGGCAGTGATCACTTTACCATTATCACTTCTTTGTTTCAAACAACCACCAACCAAAACACGGAGTCGCACACAAAACGAAAATTCCAACAACAATATGCCAACTGGGACAAGTTCGAGAAATTAACAGCAACATTAAATCCAAAGCTTCAACCCAGTTCAAATATAAACCAAGAAGCAGCAAACTTAAAAAACTAATTTTACAAAGCGCCAATGAATCTATTCCCCCAATCCTTGGTTACTAATTCTGAACACAATGTCCCATGGTGGAACCCTAAGCTAGCCCTTCTTCGTAAATCAAAACAAAAACTATGGCACAAATTAAAAAACAATATTACAATTGAAAACTTAATTAACTACAAAAAAGCCAATGCACTCTTCAAAAGAGAATTAAAATTAGCCAAAAATGCAGCTATGCACGACTTTACAACAGACATACAAGCAACTTCCAACCCTAAGATTATTTGGAATAACATCAGAAGATTTTGTGGCCTAAAAACCTCTATACCCATCCACTGCATTCTACCAATTAATCAAAACAATCAGCCCATTATAGAAAATAGAGATATAGCAAACGAATTTTGCTCCCTCTGGTCTAAAAACTCTGATGACTGTAACTTCGATAGTAGCTTTCTTGCAAATAAAAACTCCACACTAAACAATATTTATCCTTTAACTCATCCGATAGACAAAAATGCAACACTTATTAAAGAAGAATTCTCAATTTAAGAACTCCACGCGGCTCTTAACAAACTAAAAGGCAAAACTCCAGGGAGTGACAGGATTACATACGACATGATTAAAAATTCCTCCAGTATTGTAAAACATAGGCTAATACAATTATATAATAAAATCTTTCAGAGTGACATACCGCAAAACTATAAACTGAGTATTGTTAACCCAATTGCTAAGCCAAACTCTGGCAAAACATCTCTAAATTCGTACCGTCCCATTTCACTAAAATCTTGCTTTGCTAAAGTTCTCGATAAAATGATAGCCAATAGGCTTTGGTGGCTTTTAACTAGCAACAAACTATTGAATAAAAATCAAGTTGCGTTCATTAAAGGTAAATCGGTATCTGAAGCTCTACTCTTGGTAGTGTAATATGCACATATGTTGAAACATGTAGCGAGGTAACACTGTACCCTGCATGCATATAACAAACAAATAAACCAATTCAAGTGCGCGAAACATGACCGCCCAGTTATGAGTTAGGCTAAGTCAGCGTTCCCACGCTGACCGCATGTGCATAAGACTCACTCTCTACACATTTACATAAACTAAGCGTGCATGCTCATGTGACATGCTCGCCCAAAAACATACCACCTAAGTATATGTATATAAGAAATATATAATGCAGCCGCTCCGCTGCCGGCTGAACTGGCAGCGCAGCGCCCGCCAATCTTATGTATTTAGACTTAGAGGATTCTTTATATTTTGAATTAAAATGAGAAATAAAATAGTATTCAAAGAGCACAGACATGCATATATTATTGATCCTTCTACATGGCCACCCTGCCAGGAGACGAACCTGGAATCTTCTACATGGCGACCGTGACAGGACCGGACAAAGGACATCGTCCATCCAAGGACTAAAACCGCGGAGCCCATGGAAGAAATACATGGCGGAATTTTAAAGGAAAAAAAAAAACTACAAAAAGTGAAAAAAAGGGAATTTACGGGGAAAAAGAATCTGAGTGAGTAAAGTGCAGTGATAGGTAAACGCGGAGGTGTACAAAACAAAATCAAAACAAGAAAGGAAAGCTAACTTCGGGCGGAGCCGAAGTTTATATACCCTTGCCGATCCTTTGGGAATATGAATAAATAATCTAATTTATTACAATACAAAATCTAAAAAAAGTCTCAAGCTTCTATCTTCAAAAGTACCAAAGTTGGTATTTCTACCAAAAACCATTTCCGATCGTTCAGTTATATGGCAGCTATAAGATATAGTCGGCCGATCGTTATGAAATTTGGTAGGTCGGATTAACTGACCAAGAATATAATCTGTACCAAGTTCCAGCTTTCTATCTTCAAAAACACGAAAGTTGGGTCATTTCCGATCGTTCAGTTATATGACAGCTATAGGATATAGTCGGACGATCCTTACAAAATTTGGCATGTCGTATTATTTTGCCAAAAATAGCGCTCGTGTAAAATTTTAACTCTCTAACTCTAAAAACACCGAAGTTATACCATTTCCGATCAATCAGTTATATGGCAGCTATAGGATATAGTCAGCCGATCCGGGCCGTTCCGACTTATATACTGCGTGCAAAGGAAAGAAGGGTGTGTGCAAAGTTTCAAGTCGCTAGCTTTAAAACTGAGAGACTAGTTCGCGTAGAAACAGACAGACAGACGGACAGACGGACAGACGGACATGCTCATATCAACTCAGGAGGTGATCCTGATTAAGAATATATATACTTTATAGGGTCGGAGATGTCTCCTTCACTGCGTTGCACACTTTTGACCAAAATTATAATAC
Source organism: Drosophila bipectinata (assembly GCF_030179905.1). Classification (NCBI taxonomy): domain Eukaryota; kingdom Metazoa; phylum Arthropoda; class Insecta; order Diptera; family Drosophilidae; genus Drosophila; species Drosophila bipectinata. Next base: position 8,871,773 of record NC_091735.1, on the reverse strand, counting down.
CCTCTGCAAGGGTATAAAAAAGGGAAACACACCTTTTGGTATGTGCACTCGTAAAAAAGTACATCGCCTCCAGCGTTATCAAGAAGGCTAAAGTTACAAGCTGAATTTGACTTACTAAAATCAAAATGAACAAAAAAAATACCCAAACGATCTGACACTCACTCAGCCCTCACATACAAACAAACTGAGCAACGAATAATTAAACCTCCAAGCAACTTCAAAGGAGACCAGAGCAAAATTTAAATGTGAAAAATACCTAATCGCAATACCTACGGAAACCGCAAAGTAACGAAGTGGAAGAAAAAAATGCCCGAAAGACTGCGAGGGACCGCTCTACTCGCCGTACTGCGAGTTTACCTGCAAAAAGGAAGACCGACAGCGCTTCCTACAGCGCACACCGTTATCCTTGCCAAGCACCTGTGAAGCCAGCACAGGTGCCCCATCAAAAGACAACATCCAGGACCAGCCCGCTTGACGACCAAGGAGAACAGACCCGCAGCGCTTCCTAGAGCGTCCATCAAATTTTTTTTTCCTTCTTTACCCAATGCACTGCGTTGCATATTTTTATACCCTTGCAGAGGGTATTATAATTTTGGTCAAAAGTTTGCAACGCAGTGAAGGAGACATCTCCGACCCTATAAAGTATATATATTCTTGATCAGGATCACCTCCTGAGTTGATATGAGCATGTCCGTCTGTCCGTCTGTCTGTCCGTCTGTCTGTCCGTCTGTCTGTCCGTCTGTCTGTTTCTACGCGAACTAGTCTCTCAGTTTTAAAGCTATCGTCTTGAAACTTTGCACACACCCTTCTTTCCTTTGCACGCAGTATATAAGTCGGAACGGCCCGGATCGGCCGACTATATCCTATAGCTGCCATATAACTGAACGATCGGAAATGACCCAACTTTCGTGTTTTTGGAGATAGAAAGCTGGAACTTGGTATAGATTATATATTTGGTCAGTTTATCCGACCTACCAAATTTCATTAGGATCGGCCGACTATATCCTATAGCTGCCATATAACTGAACGATCGGAAATGGTATCACAGCCACACAAAAAAAAAAAAGTGTCCGGGTTGGGAGATCAGAGTACCCTATCCCCATGTATTTTGGACCGCTGAACACGAATCTGAAGTCCGTTTTGGTCCTGCACGTGTACGTTTCTTCCTAACCTCAAAAAAATTTTTACATTTTTGGAGGTATGCGACTTTTTTTTTAATTTATTGGATTTTCATGAAACTGGGTACCCAGGGGTTTTTGGGGTCGCTGATTACGAATTTGAAGTCAGATTTTCAAAATTCAATATGGCGGACGAATTTTCAAAAAATTCGTGGATTTTCATTTTTGAAAATTCGTCCGCCATATTGAATCCGCCATATTGAATTTGGGAAATCTGACTTTAGATTCGTAATCAGCGACCCCAAAAACCTCTAAGTACCCAGTTTCATAAAAATCCAAAAATTGTTCAAAAATTCGTCCGCCATATTGGATCCGCCATATTGAATTTTGAAAATCTGACTTCAAATTCGTAATCAGCGACTCCAAAAACCCCTGGGTACCCAGTTTCATGAAAATCCATTAAATTAAAAATAAAGTCGCATACCTCCAAAAATGTAAAAATTTTTTTGAGGTTAGGAAGAAACGTACACGTGCAGGACCAAAACGGACTTCAGATTCGTGTTCAGCGGTCCAAAATACATTGGGATAGGGTACTCTGATCTCCCAACCCGGACACTTTTTTTTTTTGTGTGGCTGTGTATTTGGTAGAAATATCAACTTTCGTATTTTAGAAGATAGAAGCTTGGGACTTTTTTTTTTAAATTTTTTATTATAATTTATTGGTTTTATTATGATGTAATCATAAGAATCGGCCAAGTATATCCGATGTTTGCGATATATATCCGGGTTTAACTGCAAGGGTATATAAACTTCGGCTCCGCCCGAAGTTAGCTTTCCTTTCTTGTTTTTTTGTATATATATATATAATAATTGTTAAATTGAGCGATATTAATGTTGCCCGATTAGCGTGTGGCCTGAAAACCATACAAAAACTAGGCAGGGATCTTTATGTTAAAAAAAAATAAATAAATAATAATTTTATAATATGGCCAAATAAGGCAATTTTCATATTTACACATTCAACCCATTAAATGTTACACATTTACACAAACATAAAGCCCAAAGAAACTTAAGAAAAATAAATGAGCCAAAATAAATGGCAAATTAATAATAAATTGAATTACACAATCAAATTAAGGAAAACAAGAAAGGAAAGCTAACTTCGGGCGGAGCCGAAGTTTATATACCCTTGCAGCTAAAACCGGATATATATCGCAAACATCGGATATAGTTGGCCGATCCTTATGAAATTTGGTAGGATGGATCAAAATTTAATCTGTACCAAGTTCCAGCTTTCTATCTTCAAAAACACGAAAGTTGGGTCATTTCCGATCGTTCAGTTATATGGCAGCTATAGGATATAGTCGGCCGATCCTTATGAAATTTGGTACGTTGGATCAACTGACCAAAAATAGAATCTGTATTAAATTTAATAAAATTTAATCTGTACCAAGTTCCAGCTTTCTATCTTCAAAAACACGAAAGTTGGGTCATTTCCGATCGTTCAGTTATATGGCAGCTATAAGATATAGTCGGCCGATCCTTATGAAATTTGGCATGTCGTAATGTTTTGCCAAAAATAGCACTCATGTCAAATTTGAACTCTCTAACCCTAAAAACACCAAAGTTATACCATTTCCGATCAATCAGTTATATGGCAGCTATAGGATATAGTCGGCCGATCCCGGTCGTTCCGACTTATATACTGCGTGCAAAGGAAAGAAGGGTGTGTGCAAAGTTTCAAGACGATAGCTTTAAAACTGAGAGACTAGTTCGCGTAGAAACAGACAGACAGACAGACGGACAGACGGACAGACGGACAGACGGACAGACGGACATGCTCATATCAACTCAGGAGGTGATCCTGATCAAGAATATATATACTTTATAGGGTCGGAGATGTCTCCTTCACTGCGTTGCACACTTTTGGACAAAATTATAATACCCTCTGCAAGGGTATAAATATATTAACGAACGAGAAGACATCCAAAATGGGGTTAGTAGATGTAAAGCAGGTGGACTCCACTGCTAATGTAATAAACAAAGTTGAATCCAAAACAATTGATCTAGAACTAACGAACATCTTATTATTAATTATTTTATTAATTATGAGCGCATATATCTTGTATAAGGCTTATATATTTCACAACAAATGTATATCTAAAAGAGCCATAAACAGAAGCCAGGCTAATGATCTGGACCAAATATAAAACTTAAAAAAGAAAAAAAAAAAAAAACAGAAAGCACCTACAATAATTAATAATAATGCCTAATAATGCCTACAATAATTATTAAAAAGATGTTCCGTTAATAAATAAAACACCTACAACACCTATAATATGTATATCCATATGGAGATATATTATTTTTAGGATGCTATATTGAAGTACAGAATATATTTTTATAAAGTATGAAGTATAATCTATTTTTATGTCTAATAAAATAGAAATGAAACATGAATATATGAATGAATATATGAATGAATGAATGAATGAATGAATGAATATAACCCTGTCCAAGAAATTTATGAAAGATTGCATGGTATAAAAATTGATTTTGACAAATCTTGTAAGTCATTATCAAGATCAAAGATTATACAGTACATAGATGGGACATCTCATACAAAGAAAAATTTTCTATGGCGGGTTCCAGCAGTGGAACCCGCTGGAACGAGCGGGTTCCATTGCTCGACAAGTTAAGTTTGAGAAATTTTTCGCGCGACAACGAATGAGGAATAGCCGAGTGGTAGAGTGCTTGGCTGATGTGCAAAGTAAAATGAGTTCAAACCAGGCTCGGGACATCCATTTTTTTTTAATTTTAAATCTATTTATATTATTGTTTTATTATTTTAATGTGTTTTCCTAAATTTATAATCCAATAAAAAAAAATACAAAATTGTAAAATCACCTTAACATGGTGATTTTATCAGCGGGTCTCAGTTCGTAGTGGAACCCGCTGTAAAAATGTCTATAAGTGCGGGTTCTACGGCATTTTGGCAGGCCGCGTCGTGGAACCCGCTCTCAAATGTTTTCATTTTTTCCGTCGTGGAACCCGCTGTATAATGAAAACATTTGAGAGCGGGTTCCACGACAAACGCCTGGCAGATGAGATAGGGAGAGAGAGAATTCTATTTTTAGATCGTAACATCTTTGGAACGATGAAAGTTTGAAACGATGTAATCGAACCAATGTAAGAGTAAAGAGATCAGAAATATCTTTTACTATCCTTACTCGTCAACTCTGGTTTTGGTATAGATTCTAGCGCCTCCTTTAACACCAATTTTAAGTATCATAAAATCAACTTCGAGGGTAGCCTAGATGGATAGTGCGCGATCCTTATTCATGGGGTCCTGGGTTCGACTTCATTAGCGGGCGGTTGTTTCGATTTTGATAAAGTTTTAGTTTTATGATTCTTTTCATATTTTACTTTTATTTTTTTATTATTATTTTTTTTTTTTTTAATTTTTACGTTATTATTATTCTATTACAATTGTTGTAAAAATAAGTGACGGACGTGTCAGATGACCAAATGCCGGAAGGACTCCCTTGAAATTTTATTAGCCGGACATAATGAAGAATTAAACAATTTTACAATTGTAAAATTAAAGAAAAACATTATAAATAAGGAAAAATAAAAAAAATAAAAAAAATATAAATGAACGAAAAAGTTCGAAGTCCTTAGGAGGATTTGAACACATAGAAATTACACATAGAGTAACTATTCTATCCCAGCAGTTCGCCGCACTAGTGCATGGGTGTCGAATTCACTATGCCCCTGGGGTAGACGAGTACCCACCAGTCAATACCTAAGACATGTATTTCAGAGGCGAATTTAACTAAGGCATGTCATAGGCGGTGTACAATCGTCACCTCTTCGTATACCAATGAGTATCGAATTGGGGTACCCAAAAGGAGTACCCAAATACATACTACTAAGGGACATCGATTTAGGTACGGAATTGGGTACTCTATACAGTATAGCCACTTGGGTATCTACCAAGGGACAGCGATTTACATACTCTATACAGTATAGCCACTTGGGTATCTACCAAGGGACAGCGATTTACATACTCTATACAGTATAGCCACTTGGGTATCTACCAAGGGACAGCGATTTACATACCCAGAAAAAGATTTTTTTTTCTTATAAATTTTTGTTTTTTATTATATATAAAATTATTTAATATAATATAAATACATTTAATTCATGTTTCAAAATTCATAAAATTGTTTAATATAATAAAAATACATTTAATTCATGTTTCCAAATTTCTAAAATTATTTCCATTTCATTTCATTTGGCTTAAAAATACTTATGTTATTTGTGAAAAAATTATGTGTTGTTGTTGTTGTCGTTGTTGTCGTTGTTGTTGCTGCTTGAGGCATATTTTTTTTTAAATTGCCTTTTTTTTTGCAATTGAATTGCCCGGCGAAGTTGGCTGTCTGCGGTTCCATTGCCGCCATCAGCAGTAATTGCATCTAATATTATAAACAAAATCATTATTAAAATTAAAACCAATATTGTTTTTAAATTCTTACCAATTAGTACAGAAAATACATTTTGCGCTGTTTTCAATGAGGATTTCCCCTGCACTCCATCGACGTTATAATGCATCATCAATGAATCGCTTAAAATATTTTTTAAGTTTTTAGCAACTCCACCAGGCTGCAACAAATGCCTTACAATTGACACCTGTAATAAATTTTCATTTATTAATAATTCAAGGCAGCTTTCTGATGATACTTACATAGTTATTTTTGTTGTTTTCGTTTATTTTAGAATTAAGAATATTGAGATCATCTCCGTTTTTAATTGGGAACTGGCTTCGCAGTTCGTTCACATTTATGTGACCTCGCTGAAGTAATCCGATATCGGTTTTTTGCTCGGCTAGCGCTTCCACAACTATTTGTATTTGGTCGTGGGTTATATTGTGTTCCACTAAAAGTAAAAAAAATTTTAATTAGTAAATGTAATACAATATAAATAAAATTAATACTTTCCTTCCAATTTTTCAACTTTATCGATGAGAAGATCTAATTTTCTCTCCAAGTTCGCCAGACAATTGCATTTTGATTGTGGTTCTAGAATATGAATTTTTTAAACATTAGTTTAAACACTTAAAAATTAATCATTAAAAACTTACGGATATTGTTGAAAGCAAGACGCTGAATTTTACGAGGGCTTTCGGACATCTTAGATAAATTTCAGGATACATTAAAGGATATTAATTAAAAATTATGGAGCAAAGGCAACAACAAAATACTATTTTCATGGGGGATGGCAAAAGCCTTACATGTAAGGTCTTCCAAAATAAAATTTTCGTCATTTTCAGTCGTAGCTACGTCAACTAAATATACGCCTATATCTATTGAATTTATGGGTTCGTCATAGAAGCTTCGAATGTTTTGCAATTTTCGTCCAGTAAAACCTCCCCCATTCTCAGTTGAAATTTTTGTAACAATAACTGGTGTATTGTCTTTTATGTAACAATAATTGTTTGGTGATGTGTTTGTTATTGTACACCCCTTAAATAAAATGTAATTCTTTTTTATTTTGGCCCCATAATCCTCAGTGAAAGACTCAATTGAGTCTTCCTCAATTTTTCTGTGGATTTGTTGTAGAATCTTTGTAGGCTTGCGTATGCAACGTTTTAACGTTTGTAAATAGTTTTCAAACTTATACGCTGAGCCTTCTACGGGATCTCCCACCAGATCAACAGTGTCTTTAATGTGAAGCAAGCTGTGCACATTATAGCTTACACTGTTGTCTCCAAAAATGGCTGGGAAATTTTGGACAAAGAGCTCGAGCATATTTTGACACATACCTAAGTTGGACGGACTATACTTTGCGGAACATAACAATCTATACGCACAATGAAGTAACAAGAAGACATAATAATGATCAGACGGAATTTCGGGTTTTAAAACAAATACACCAGTATACAAAACAAATTGACGAAATTCAGTTGCTTTCCAATATGAAATTTCAGACAATTCTCTTGGTTTTCTCTGGAACTCTTTTGGAACATATTTTCTCAGAGAAACCAAGGATTTTGATATATTTTTCTTCTGTTCGTTATTAATTTTTACACGCATTTTATTTCGCATTAAACGAATCAAAAATTTTCTCACAACTCCTAAATCCATTAGATGCATACAATCTAGAGGTATTTGCGATACCATCTGTAGATTGATGCGCTCTAATGGAGTTTTTTTATTTTGAAATTGAGGAGTGTGATGAAAGGGATATTTTCTGTTCGAAAAATCCGCATCGGTGATAATGTCTTCCGCTACTGTACTGTATGTTAAGACATGGTCAATTTTTCTCGCTTTTTGCGTACATTTTGCGCAGCCATCAGAAGCAGTGTGTCCAGGAGCACCGCTAATGAAGGCTCTCGCAGGTGCATCACAAATAAATCCCCGAATTTGTATGTTAACATGTTTACCATTATGCTCTATTCCATTTTTTAAAATATTGTCCAATTCATCTACTAGAAATCCTAAAAATTCATCCAAACTTTCTGGCTTTTTTTCTCCTAAAAACACTCCTACTGGAAAAACAGGTGAATTTTTTAAGTTATTAATTTTACACAAAATAGGCCAAAGTTGAGTGCTTGAGCTTTTAAATAAAGGCAACCCATCAATATTGAAATCAACACTTAAATCACTTGGACAATCAACAACATTAAGAACTTTTTTTATTTGACGAGCAACACCAACATTTAAATAATTACCACCACTAATTCGGTGTATTTCTGGCTTTGAACTACAATTAAATTTGTAAAAGCCGTCAACATTGATTTTACTTGTCTTAAGAACTTTAATTAAATCTAACACACAGTCACGCTTAGGCTTATGCTTAATAAACCACTTTTTTAAATTTTGGTTTAAAATGTCATTGGGTTCGTCAGTCTGCCAGTTTAATTCTTCACCCATTTCAATATTAACTAAATCGTCATTGTCATTGTTTATTGTCAGATTAATTTCGTCTATTTCTTCTCTATTTTCTTCATTAATTTGTCCTCGTCTTCGTTGGGCAATTTGCCTAAGTCGCCCTACATATTTGTCTTTTTCTTGTTTTTTGAGTCTACCTAGTTGCCTTTTGCCAACCATAATTATAATTATTACCTTTTTAATCCTTTGTTTATCACTGATTCACTGATTCACTGTCACTGTTTTAAATATTTATTTTTATTATTTTAATATAGTTTTTATTGTGTATTTATTATTTATTTAATATTTACCACACTTTCACGCTTTCACGACGCGTCACAAAATATGCTCAAGTTAAAGTGAAGCAAAAATCAAAAAAAGAGAAGAATAAGAAACAAAATAACAAAAAACAGTTTTTCCCAATCTGCTTGCTACTGTTTATCTGTTTATGGCACCAAAAAGCAGCGAAAATTTTCGTTTGCGCTTTGTGGTGGTCCGACCGTCGTACCCAAAAGGAGTACCAAAGTATATACTCGCATCTGTTTTACTGCTTCTAGCAACAAAAACAAACAATTAACTGCAAGTCCACTTTCTAAGCGGTCATTTCCTTTAAATGCTAATTTTCGTTTGCGCTTTGTTGTGGTGCGACCATCGTACCCAAAAGGAGTACCAAAGTATATACTCGCAGCGTTATACAAAAAAGATATAAACAGAGAGTACCCAAGCCGCTATACCAATAGTAAGCGATATGGGTACCCACAAAAGAGTACCCAAATCCATACCCAAAAAGAACTATTGCCACCAGCCGAACTGCTGGGATGCATTACACTACCATCCTGTCTTGATCTGCATTGATCAAAAATACAATTTGTTCCACCAACTACCACATCGGCGCATCGAAAACAGAAACGCGAAATTGAAATTGAAATTTGGAAGCCAAAACATTTTTACTCCGTCGTGCGAGCAGTCACACATACATGCATAGGTTTACATTTTTGTTGACGGATACATGTAAAGAGTTCTAAAAATAGAATCGTGTGCATGTGCGTTCCCCCCTCACCAACAAGCTCGACGCAAAAAGTTGACCGTTTTGGGCCCTGATGTCCCATCTATGTACTTTATAATCTTTGTCAAGATCTAGGCCAGCACAGATAAACACTGTGAATAAGCATGCAGAAATATTAGTAAACCGCTTCAATACAGCGCCCATTGGTCTCAGGTGTCAAAATATCTGAATAAATTAAGAGACAATCTCATATTTATAAAGCAAAGGTACGACCTAACAATTTCAGTACCAACGATCCTGAACACACCCCTGACAATAGAAACTGGTGAAAAGTCAGAATATTCAGATTTATCATCACAGGTAAAAGCTGAAACTGATGACCCTATCTCCACGGAACCCGAAATCGAGGAAAAAGATATAAACAATCTTACAATTCCGGCAGTCCTTATTCAATCTCAATTATCAGACCAGGACTACACAGACTCAGATTTAGACAACAGCATTTTGGAAGTAAAACCTACCACAATGACTGACGAAACAATTGCCCAAAGGGCATATATTAGGGAAATATCGAGTGCCATCCCAGAATTTAACGGGCAAAGGTTACACCTGCAAAGATTCATAACAGCTTTGAGGTTAGTCAACCTAACGAAAGGCACATTCGAAGCTTTGGCTGTAGAAGTTATTAAATCCAAAATAGTTGGATCCACTTTGGACAGAGTCCAAAGCGAAACGACTATAGAAGCAATAATAGTCAGAGAAACATCTGACGTGGTTAAAGCCAAAATGGCAAAAACCGGCCAGAAAGGAAAAACGGCAGAAAAGTTTACAACAGAGATAGACAACCTACGGAAGCTTCTAGAAGCTTCGTATATTGATGAAGGTCTATTGGCCGAGCACGCTGACAAATTCAGCACCAAGGAAGCCATCTCCACAATGTTAAAAATTGTGAGCATGGCCGACTTAAAACAATATTGGAAGCAAGTAATTTTGCAACAATGAATGAAGCCGTCACGAAGTACATACAATGCAGTACTGAAATGACAGGCAATGCAAATTCCATATTATACGCCTATCGAGGAAACTATCGCGGTAATAATTACAAAAACAATTATCGCGGTAGAGGTAATAATCGAGGTAGATATAACAATAACGGATATTACCAAAATAATGGAAATAACCAAAATAATGGTTACTACGGAAACAATAACTATAATAACAATAACTACATGAACAACAACAGCCGTGGTGGAAACAATCGCGGCGGACACGGCCGTGGTGGAAACCATAATAATAATGGCAATAATAGCCACAACCATGGCATTAACAACCACAACAATAACGTCAGGATAGTCCATACAGATTCGGGAAACTCCCAGACGACTTTAGGTACACAACAGTAAGAAACACCAAAGTTCACACTATAAATCTCAGTCAAAGTACATTTGTTAGTGTCACAAACGTAGCAACAGGAAAAGAATTAGTTTTTCTATTAGATACAGGTGCAGAAATATCCATATTAAAGAAAAATTCTGATGCTTTTCAAAACATCAAAAATAATCAAAAATAATCAAATAATAAACATACAGGGTATAAGTCAAGAAGTTACAAAATCAAAAGGTTTAACTTCTATTGAAATTCAAACTTCAAAATACATAATTCCACATGATTTCCATATCGTAAATTTGCAGTTCGCTATTCCATGCGATGGAATACTAGGAATCGATTTTATTAAAAGATACAACTGTCAATTAGACTTCAAGCCGTCTGAAGACTGGCTTATAATAAGACCAAATAACCTCCAATATCCTATTTATGTTCCAATAACATATAGCTCTGGCAATAACTCTCTAATTCTGCCAGCAAGATCCCAAGTCGTCCGAAAAATTGAAATTAATTCAGAAAATGACAGTGTATTAATTCCCAATCAAGAAGTTCAGCATGGTATCTATATAGCAAATACCATAGCAACAACCCAGAATGCATATATAAGGCTATTAAATACCACAGATAAGGATGAAGTAGTTTATATAAAAAATATTCAGCATGAACCACTTTCAAACTACGAAGTAGTACAAACTGACTTAGAAACCCGAGAAAAATTTTATTATCCAAACTTTCCAAAAACTTCCCTCCTCAATTCAACGAACAACTCACAAAATTATGCACCCAGTATAGTGATGAGTTCGGACTAGAAACCGAATCAATCACTACCAATAATTTCTATAAACAAAAACTGAGATTAACTGATGATGAACCCGTATATATAAAAAATTATAGAAATCCTTATAGAAACAAGACGAAATTCAAAAGCATGTCCAAAAACTCATTAAAAGTAAAATAGTGGAACCCTCTGTATCACCATATAATAGCCCACTATTGTTAGTACCAAAAAAGTCACTTCCAAATTCGGAAAATAAAAAATGGCGATTAGTAATTGACTATTGTCAAATTAATAAAAAACTCTTGTCTGATAAATTTCCGCTCCCTAGAATCGACGATATTTTGGGTGAACTAGGTAGAGCAAAATATTTCTCATGCCTTGACTTAATGTCAGGTTTTAACCAAATTTAACTCGAAAAAAGTTCACGCGATATAAAATCCTTTTCAACAAATAATGGTTCATATCGCTTCACGCGATTACCATTCGGTTTAAAAATAGCGCCAAACTCTTTTCAGAGAATGATGACTATAGCTTTCTGTGGATTAGAACCTTCGCAAGCATATCTCTATATGGATAACTTAATAGTCATAGGTTGCTCTGAGAGACATATGCTCAAAAACTTAACTGATGTTTTTGAGAAATGTAGGCAGCACAACCTAAAGTTACATCCAGAAAAATGTTCATTCTTTGAGCATGAAGTCACTTTTCTAGGACATAAATGCACAGATAAAGGAATTTTGCCCGACGACAAAAAATACGACGTCATTCAAAATTACCCAGTCCCACATGATGCGGACAGCGCTAGAAGATTCGTCGCATTTTGCAATTATTACAGACGTTTCATAAAGAATTTTGCACAATACTCCCGTCACATAACAAGATTATGTAGGAAAAATTTAAAATTCGAATGGACAGCAGAATGTCAAAACGCCTTCGAACATTTTAAATCAGCATTAATAAATCCAACTCTGTTGCAATACCCAGATTTTAGCAAAGAATTTTGCATAATCACAGATGCTAGCAAATACACTTGTGGAGCAGTCCTAACTCAAAACAAAAATGGACTTCAGCTTCCGGTTCCATACGCATCAAGATCCTTTACGAAAGGTGAAAGCAACAAGAGCACTACAGAACAAGAACTAGCACTATTCATTGGGCAATACAACACTTCAGACCATATATTTATGGTAGACATTTCACTATCAAAACGGACCACAGAGCACTTATTTACTTATTTTCAATGGTAAATCCCAGTTCCAAACTAACAAGAATGAGACTTGAATTAGAGGAATATAATTTTACGGTAGAGTACCTAAAGGGCAAAGATAATTATGTAGCCGCTGCGCTCTCCAGAATAACAATCACAGACTTAAAAAACATGCAATCAAATATTCTGAAAGTCACTACCAGAAACCAAAGTAGACAAAAATCCTGCGCAGGGAAAGAACAAAAAGAATTGCATAACCAATCTTTTGAAAAAGCTTCAGAGCCCAACGTATATGAAGTCATCAATAATGATGAAGTACGTAAGGTAGGGACCTTGCATGTAAATAATAAGATGTGTTTATTTAAGCGCGGAAAAAAAATTACAGCAAGATATGATGTTAGCGATTTGTATACTAATGGAACCCTTGACTTAGGTCAGTTCTTCCAAAGGCTTGAAAAGCAGGCCGGTATTCACAAAATCAGCCAACTAAAAGTGGCACCGTGGGAAAATATCTTTGAACATGTTTCATTTGATCATTTTAAAAATATGGGCAATTATATACTGAAATCATTAAGAGTAGCGCTACTCAACCCGGTGACCGTAATAAAAAATAATAAAGATAAAGAAGCTATATTGTCTACATTCCATGATGATCCTATACAAGGTGGTCATACAGGCATTACAAAAACCTTGGCCAAAAGTCTAAAACGACTAAACATACTAAGACCCCATTAACCATAACCGAAACTCCGCAAAGAGCTTTCGATAGAGTAATTGTGGATAAGATTGGTCCACTACCCAAATCTGATAATGGAAACGAATACGCAGTAACACTCATCTCCGATTTAACTAAATACTTAGTAGCAATACCAATACCAGATAAAAGTGCAAATACAGTAGCAAAAGCTATATTTGAAAATTTTATTCTAAAGTACGGTCCAATGAAGACTTTCATTACGGACATGGGAACGGAATATAAAAATTCAATTATTGGGAATTTATGTAAAAATTTAAATATTGAAAACATAACTTCGACTGCACATCATCACCAGACTGTAGGTACCGTGGAGCGAAGCCACAGAACACTCAATGAGTTTATCCGTTCATACATCTCAGTTGACAAAACGGATTGGGATGTATGGCTACAATACTTCGCCTATTGTTTCAATACAACACCCTCTATGGCACATGACTATTGTCCATATGAATTAGTTTTTGGTAAAACGTCAAATCTATCAAAACATTTTAATAGCGTAGATATAATAGAACCCCTTTACAATATAGAAGATTACGCTAAGGAATCAAAATTTAGATTGGAGCAGGCATTTAAGAGAGCTAGACTAATGCTAGAAGCTCATAAGCTAAAACAAAAAATTATTTACGACAAAACTAGTTTGGATTTTGATTTAAAAATAGGAGATCAGGTTTTATTGAAAAATGAAACAGGACATAAACTATACTCTCATAAACTCTTATAAGGTAGAACAAATAGGAGATAGAGATAACATAACAATATCAAATAATAAGAATAAAAAACAACTAGTACACAAAGATAGATTAAAACTTTTTATTTCATAATCAATTTTAATTTCATAAATATAGCACGTATGGACATATACACATACATACATATACATATACACATACATATACATATACATATACATATTTATATATAAAAATTATATAAAGATACATATAAAAATAAGTAAACATATAAAAATAAGGAAACCCAAAAAAAATAAGCATACATAAAATAAAAATACATACCTAAATAGTAAATAAAAAAAAAAAGAAGACACAAAAAATGTAATCTTATTGCTATAAATAATATCATGTCTTAACGTTGTAAAATGTATACTAGAAAATAACTCCATTATATTACTTTATTTTTCAAAAGGAGGGAGATGTAATATGCACATATGTAGAAACATGTAGCGAGGTAACACTGTACCCTGCATGCATATAACAAACAAATAAACCAATTCAAGTGCGCGACACATGACCGCCCAGTTATGAGTTAGGCTAAGTCAGCGTTCAAACGCTGACCGCATGTGCATAAGACTCACTCTCTATACATTTACATAAACTAAGCGTGCATGCTCATGTGACATGCTCGCCCAACAACATACCACCTAAGTATATGTATATAAGAAATATATAATGCAGCCGCTCCGCTGCCGGCTGAACTGGCAGCGCAGCGCGCGCCAATCTTATGTATTTAGACTTAGAGGATTCTTTATATTTTGAATTAAAATGAGAAATAAAATAGTATTCAAAGAGCACAGACGTGCATATATTATTGATCCTTCTACATGGCGATCCTGCCAGGAGACGAACCTGGAATCTTCTACAGTAGATCATCTGATCATTAAATCCTAACAGAGAAAAAACCATATCTCAATACTATCTCTCGACTTCCACAAAGCTTTTGACAAAATTGGAATTCATACAATTTTAAATCAACTCGTTTCCTGGCAAGTCGGCCCCAAAATTATAGGTTACATCAAAAACTTCATGACAAACCGGAAAATAAAAGTGAAAATAGGGAATGCTTTCTCCAGAACGTTAGACCTCCATAATGGAATCCCTCAGGGATCACCACTATCCGTCGTTATTTTTCCAATCGCTTACAATAAACTATGCGAAATAATCCAAAGTCACAAAGAATTATCGTTCTGCTCCTACGCTGACGATTTCAACATTATTCGCCCTCTTGGTAAATCTAAAAACCTCGATATCAACTTTAGCAACATACTTACTGACATTCGAAACTGGTGTTACTACTCAGGTGCTAGCCTCTCAGTAGAGAAATGCAAGCACATACACATATGTAGGAAATATAACTGTAGATGCAAACCCACTATATCAGGATTCAATATATCAGATGTTGACACCCTAAAAATTCGCGGACTCACAATTAATAAAAAATACAACTGGAACTCGCACATAAAATCCCTTATTCTTTCAATACAGAATAGACTTAATATAATCAAAACTCTCTCCAGCAACAAACTAAATTGCAGCACACAAACTTTATTAAATGCAGTCAAAGCGCTAATCATCTCTAAAATAGACTATGGTATTTTTATTTACGGATACTCTACAAAATCAAGACAGTCATCAACGAATCTATAAGAGCCAGCTTAGGAGCGTTTTCCACAACTCCAATTTACAACTTATTACACGAATCTCGTATCTATCCACTGGAGATTAGACGTGACCTTATAATCTCATGTCAACTTAAGTCTTTATTAAAAAGCAATGACTCTCCTATCTTGACTCTGGTTAAACAAATAAAAAGATCCAAATTATTCTTTAAATACGCGAGATACGCCTTAGGAAGAATAGTGCGTATCTCTATAGGTCATAGTTTACCCTCTAATCCACCAAAATTCATTAACAATAAGACCGCCCCTAATTGGCAACTAAATGATTATTTAATAAATCTTACTCTCACTACTTACAATAACCACAACACCAGAACAGTAATATATCAAAAGCTATTCTCTGAAATTAAAAATACTCTAAAGGACTTCGAATTTATTTATACAAACGCTTCTAAAACAGAGAGCACAACCAGCTTCAGTATCACCTCAATTAACAAATGTATAAATAGCAGTATTCTACCGCACTATACATCAGTCTACTCAGCCGAGTTAATAGCAATTTTCTAAGCCATAACCCTACACAAAAACTCTTCAAAAAAAATAGCCATCTGCTCTGACTCACTTTCTTCTTTGAAAAATATCTCCAACCCCAACACCCAATGCATCTACGCTAAATATATCCGTAACACTCTTTACAATAACCCAAAAATAAAGTTAATTTGGATACCTGGACATGTCCAAATTACAGGCAATGAATTCGCAGATACATCTGCAAAAGCGGCTTGTTCTAGACCCTCCATATGACATCAAACCATAACTTTCGAGACATCAATAGATAACTAAAATTTACTTCCAAAAACATTTTCCATGATTCCTATTCAAAAACTTCAACTTGGTATAAAAAAATACACAAAAATAAAACCTTCATAGACCTGAATGCCAAAAAACTCACCTACAACAGAAACGATATAATAAAATTTACCAGAATCCGCCTAGGTCACTCCAGACTCACACACGCACATCTTTTTGACCGTAATCCGGTACCAAATTGCCAGTTCTGCAACAATACAAACAACACAACAAACAACACGTTCTAACCGACTGCCCCAAGTTCAGATCCATTAGAAACAATATTTTCCAAAACGTCGATCCTATATTATCAATTTCCTTTCCCACAACAGAATCCTTTGATAAAATCATCCAATATCTCAAGCAAACAAGAACATATAACCTAATATAATTTTTTTTTTAGTTTAATCTGTACATTAATAAGAAACATAATCTACCTGCATATTCTAACTGTTAAACAAGAACATATAACCTAAAATTAATTTCTAGTTTAATCTGTACATTAATAAGAACCATATTCTACCTACATATTCTATTCTACAAAAAACAAATCCAATATCTATATAAGCATATTATCCCTATCACTATAAGTAAGCCGAAGGCCTTGCTGCTATGGCTTTAGTCATAAATTAGCTTATAATTTTAATTATAACCTAATTATTAATAATAATAATAATAATAAATTTAAAGTACAAAACAAATTTTTTTTTTATAAATCGAAAACAAAATGGCGGCTTTGCAGCCTTTATTCGTAGGCCCTATTTTTTTAAAGGGGGTCCATGGCCGAACACTTAAGGCACCTTATCACCTTGTGGGGTCAAAAAGTGCTCTTTTTTTAGGAATTTTTTTTGAGAAAACGGTTAAAGATACAGCGCTGAAATTTTCGTCAGAATATAAACATATATTTATTCAAAGAATACAAATTTTGAACTTGAAAAAATCCAAAAAGGGGGGGGAGGGGGCGCCCATTGGTGGCGGCATGCATTTTGCTCCCGTGCAGGATTGGCTGAGAACCCGTGATCTGAAACAAAAAAACCGAACACATTCTTAATTAGTATCGTATCATCTATCAAATGACCCTCTATCATGGAAAAAAAATCAAAATTCCAAAAGTTATGAGGTTTTGAAAAAAAAATGTCAATTTTCGCATTTTTTTCTGTACTGATTATTTTTTTAAATAAACAATTTCCAATATTTTTGGCTGGTCACGGGTCATTTGTTAGAAAAAACCCTAAGGAACATTTTTAAAAAAATTTGGTGACGATTGGTTCATTGTAGCGTCTTTAATCCTGCACGTAAGGTCCAAAAACATGGTTCTGAGAAAAACGCGTTTAAAGTTTTGGCTTCAAAAAGAAATGAACAAATATCGTAAAAAATGATGGCTATAACTTTCGAAATTTTTCAGATTTCGATCTGAAACTTTTACAGCACATTTTTGGAACATATATCTACACGATAAGACAAAAAAAAAAATCGATTTTTTGGACCCCACAAGGTGATAAGGTGCCTTAACGTCCTTAATTTAATTTTTTTAATTTTTGATCTAGAACAAAAAATCAAGTTTGGTTAGTTTTTGTACATTAACGGCTATCGAAAGCCGTAGGATTTTTTCGATATATTGATTTTTTGCAAAATGGTGCGTGATTGAAAAAAATTTTCAATTTTCACGAACAAAAAACGTAACAAAATTGTTGATAAAAAAAAGTAAGCAATATAAAAAAATCCTATGTGTGTCGATAGACATAGGTATTCTGAGTATACTGTAAAAATTTTAGATCGATAGGTTAAGGGTTGTTCGAGTTATGTGTTCGGCCAACTCAACAAAAGCGGTTTCGAGAAAAACGCGTTTAAAGTTTTAAGTACTGTGGGATATACCTGTGAGGCATCGCCGCAGAATGAAAAATTTCGACACTTAGACACTTTGGCCGGACTTTTTCTTTTGATATGTTATTTTTAAGACCCAAAAGAATTTTTTAAAAGAAAAAAAAAATTTTCAATTTTTTTAAAACTCTACTCAGATGTCCCCCCTTAAATCCGCCACTGCTCAGTACTATGCTTTAGTATATAAAATATATGTATGTATGTTTACATATAAAAGAAAAAATTAAAATTGATGTGCTCTATTATTATTGGTATCAGTTATAATGGCAAATATTTCATAACCATTTGCTATTTTAATTTAATAACAGCAAGAACTTTAAACAGTTTTTCTCCTCCTTGCGGTCATGGCTCAGTTAAAGAGTTGCCGAAAAGTCGTTATCGTCAAAGTACGTGGGTGCCAAACGTGTTGGATTTCAAACTTTTACGTTTTGCCAAGCTTCCATGCAACACAAGACTGTGTTGGATTTGAATAAAACGGACCACTAGATAACTTTAACAGATGGATTGCGTCACATTTTTCCCCTTTTCGCCAGTGAATGAGTAGAAATTCAGAGAGTTTCTCGAATGAGCGCGATAAAGGGGTTTTTCTAACGTCAACGAACTTTATACATAGTTTATCTTTTTTCTTTGTTAAAAAAAAAAAGAAACAAAACAAGAAAGGAAAGCTAACTTTGGGTGGAGCCAAAGTTTTATACAAGCGGTGCCCAAAACCCCACATCGGTACTGTAAACGCAGTGAAGGAGACATCTCCGACCATATAAAGTACATACATATATGTATATATTTTTTATGTCCGTATGTCCGTCTGTCACTTTCTACGGAAACTACTCTCTTAGTCTTAAAGCTAAGATTATAAAGTACATACATAGATGGGAGATCAGGGCCCAAAACGGTCAACTTTTTTCTTCGGACTTGTAGGGGGGAACGCACATGTATACAATTCTATTTTTAGAACTCTTTACATGTATGCGTTAAAAAAAATGTGTGGCTTAGTATGTACGTGTCACTGCCTGCACGACAACGTAAATATGTTTTGGCTTCCAAGGAAGATTGTTTACAGTAGTAAACCAGGAAGGAGCCGCCGTAACCGGTAATGGGGTCCCCTATGGCGGCCTGTAGGAAGACTTTTTCTTTCCCCGAATGGAAGAGGAGGATAAAGTCGACATATGGTTCCACCAGTACGGCGCTATGTGCAAAATCGCACAGAGCCAACGTTACAATCGATATTTTGCGCGGTACGTTCGAAAATCGAATAATCAGCCGAAACGGCGATGTCACCTGGCCGCCTCGCAGCTGCGATTTGACCCCTTTGGACTATTTTTTGTGGGGTGCCGTCAAGGATAAATATTACGCCAACCACCCAAAGAGATTGAAATGGCCATCAGGGCCATTGAGGACCATACAATCGAAAATGTGTTTAACAAGAAAGAAAAGATAACTTTGGACGGAGCCGAAGTTAATATACTCTTGCAGATAAAACCGAATATATATAGCAAACATCGGATATAGTTGGCCGATCCTTATGAGAATATCATAATAAAACCAATGAATTACAATAAAATATCTCAAACACTTTGACCGGAAATTATCTTTTAATATGTTATTTTTAAGACCCTAAAGAATTTTTTAAGCGTAAAAAAAAAAATTTCCCATTTTTTCAAAACTACTCAGATGTCCCCCATAAACATAAAAAAGGTTTTTTAAGGTCAAACTATTCATATAACAAACTAGCAAAACCGGCAAACGTTGTTTTGCCCATTTTTGTTTTCTAGAAGGGCTAGTTGTTTTTTTTTCATTTATTTTGTGTTATAAATATTTTACAGTATTTCCAGTACATCCAGTATTTTCACGTACAGCAACTTTCCCATCGCCTATATCTAACAGTTGTTAAGAGAAAATTTCGGCGTATGGATCCCGAAGCATTTGAACACGCATATTCTTCGTCAGATGAACTTTTTTAACATTACGCCACAGTTGCGATGATTTTAAGGTAGCATTAATTTAATTAGCGCACGTAACTGCGGCATGGTCACACGCGCATTTTCATTATCTTCTTCGATTTGTTATCCTGATCTGCGTTCTCTTCTATCTCGCGCGGCTCTAGAATTGACCGTTTGACGACTCAAATTGGCCCAATTTGGTGTAACATAACAGGACTTTCTTTTATATGTATAGATAGTTTTTTGTGTGGAGAAAAAAATGCATCCAAATTGGCCGGAATTTGAAATTTTTGAGTCATACATACATATTTATGTATATTTCGATTCATATACTGACAGTTTTGATTTTGATACAATTTTGAACACGGTGATCTCGGAGACTTAAGAGGTAGAATTATCCGTTTTGAAACTTTGACTCCTATCGTATCCACGCAGATCAAGTTTTTGTCAAAGTTTTCACACGCCCTCTCCGGTCCCCAAAACTGAAGTCTTGTAGCGCTACTTCAAAAAAGTTTGTGGAAAATTTATTTTCAAAATCTACAAATCAAAATTCAGAAAAATCGAACCACTTTTAGAGAACTTATAAACTTTTTATTTTGGTTCCTCCTAGATTGCTTTACTTGTTATAAATAGAACAAAGTAAGATCAAAAAGATAACTGTTAATCTCACAATCATCGTATTACTCTCTTCTTTTGTTACGTTGTTTTTGTTGAGAGTCTACAATTTAAAAAGTATTTTTTAATTTTTATATATATATGTACATATATACTTTTAAAGACTTTAACCGTCCTTCCTAATTTGTATTTAGAACCTACAAGCCTCAGTTCGTAGCCCCAATACGCCAAAATTTTGTCAAAAATATATATTTTTTTTAATTGTTTTACCGCTTAGTACACTTAGCCACACAAACAAGCCAAAATGTTTTTTAAAATTATAAATTATTGAATTAAGATTGCAATATAGATAACTCTCTATTGCGTGGGAAAAGACTTTAGTAATAAATTATCATAATCTGATTTTTTGGCGAAATATAAAAAAGGAGACTTGGAAGTCAATTATCTAAAGGTGGCAAATTGATAATAATAATTAATAATAGTAACAGTAATTCTGTTAGCAAACAAATTAAAAATGGTATTTTACGATTTATTTTTTTATATATATATAAAAAATATATATATATATATATATATATATATATATATATATATACTCTATATATATATACATATATATATATATATATATATATATATATATATATATACGCTATATACGCTTTTATTTTTTATGTACCATATTACAGTTACTTTTTAAATTAGATTACATATATATGTATAGTCTAAGTCAAAACGAGCGATAACCGCGTCCATCGTGTGTTAACGAGAAATCAGTTAAAATAAAGTATGCGCAGGCCTTACTTTTTTGCTCTGAGTGGTAAATTTAAAAGAGAGTACTCGCTACAATTAATACGTAAATGTGAAAGAAAAGTTGTCGTCTTGTCGAAAGCGTTTAATAGGGTCTGGAACGCATGCCTCCATCGCTTCGAATCGGTCCTCCCCCATCGCGCCGATTTCCACCGGCACCACCTCCACGCCCACGACCACCTCCTCCGTTGTCGTTGTAGCGGGAGTAACCTCCGCCTCCACCTCCGCCTCCTCCAGAATTTCCACCACGGTCCCTGCTTTGATATCCGCCCCCGCCAGATCCACGATCGTTGCTACGGTCGCCACCATATCCACCACCACCTCCTCCTCCTCCAAATCCGCCTCCACCACCGCCACCAGAGCCGTCTTCGTCGCCTTTAGGAGTTTTGCAGCTAAAAAATAAAAAAAAAATACTATTTATTTCTTACTCCTTATTCAAAATTTTTATAAAATTTAATCAATAATTTTAAGTATTCTTTATTATTATAATATTAAATTATTAAGCTGGCTCCATTTTTCACTTTCACAAGTTAAATACTCTCTTTTTGACAAAACGCAAAAGAAACGTGTACCTGTTTTCACTTTCATATTTTCTGTGATTTTTGAAAACGAAAGATCTCGCCCAAAAGAAATTAAAACCTTGATTAATTTCCGCTAAATTTGTACAGCGTGTATACATTAAAAACCTTTTCCTCACCGATTGCATTCATTACGCCAAGCGAAGTTAGTGTTGTTGCAACTGTTGCACTTCCAGTCGCCATCTCGAGGCTGAACATTGCCAGCTCCACTTCCTCCACCACCGCTGCGATCGAATCGATTTCCACCGCCGCCGCCTCCACCACCCCCACGTTCGAATCGGCCCCCGCCTCCTCCTCCGCCACGACGGCCACCAAATCCTCCGCGACCACCGCCTCCCTTGCTCCAGTTGTTTTGACGTTGAGCCAAAGACACTTTAATGGTGCAGCCGTTAAAGTCACGTCCGTCAAACCATTCAATTGCTGATTGCGCCGCGTTGGTGTCGTCGTAAGTTACAGTGGCTTCGCCCTTGGAAGCTCCTGTCTCCTTGTTCTTATACAGCCAAATCTTTGGCTTCATTGTGCGTTTGTCTTTCTGAAATTTGGGAATACAAAAGAAAATATTTTGTAAAAAAAAAATGCTACTATGACTAATCTTATCCAAAAAAAAAACAAAAAAGACTTGCCTTTATTATTCCAATAGCTCCGAAATGAGTCTCAATATCCTGCTCTGTTGTTGATGGATCCATGCCACATACAAAAATCGTGTCCTCTTGGGTGATCATGTCGCCGCCACTGCCTCCACCACCGCCAGAGTATCCACCGGATCCTATAAAACAAAAAAAACCTTAGAAAACGGCGACAAAGTAGGTAAAGCTCAGTAATATAATTCCCTTTCAATGAAGTCCCCAACATTCTCTTATTAATACAAACGAAAATGGCGTAAGGCGCATGTGCTCAAAACCAGAATATTGAGGAACATCAAAACACTTATTAAACACTCGATGAGACATAAAAAGCGCCCAGTACCAATGACCAATAATAGAAACATATGCGAGGAGAACCCCAACAAAGTTAATATTTGTAAATATGTAAGTTTATTTAATTGTAACAGTAATCTACTCCCAATAAACTCTGCAGAAAACCTTTAAAAAAAAAAATCAATTATCTGGTCACATTAACCGTATTTAACTTTAATTAGATTGTTGCTCCTAACAAGTTTAAGCCGGGAAAGAAACATTAAATTTGCTCTTTATACGGTTTGTTTTTTTAGTTAAATTTTCCTTTATCTTTTCTGTTTATCTTCTGATCAAATTGTATCTTTTCATTTTGTTTACGTCTTTTCATTCAGTATGTAGAGAAATATTGTTATACGTTACTCGATATTTTTGCAATTGCTTGCATTTTTTTACCTTTGTTGTAGCTGTCCTTGCTGGCGCCTCCATTTCTAAAAGAGGATATTGAATAACTTATTTAATACTTTAATTTTGATTGTTTGGTTGTAATTCAATATTGTAAGTTATGCACCTACAATCCCCACGAACAAACAATTTTATTCCCTGCGAACTCTATGGTACGGTATCCAAACGTCCTGTCACCAGCACAGTTTGGTCAATAAAGAAATAAAGACATTGAAAGTCGAAACTAATCCCCTATTATTTTGATGCGGATGCATATAGTGGGGCAAAAAACTCATATATAAGTATTTTTTATTATATGGATAATAATTAAATAAATGTATGTTACTGCAAAATAAAGCACAGAAATAAAAGAGAGGGAAGATTGACTTTTTTTATTCCAATTTACGAATTTTTACGAAATTACCCTCAAAGTGGTGAATGTTACCGTAGTTATGTATGTATGTATACATAAAACAAATAGATCGTATTTTCTATAAAGGCTATAGATATGCATGGGAAAAAATGCTCGAAAATTAGTTACAAATTTTTAAGAATTTATCAGCACGGAGGATAAAATTCAATTGACACACAAGCATCCCAGAATAGCTTAAATAAACACCGGAGTAAAAGAACATAGATTCAACAAAAAAAAATTAAACCTTTTTCGAAATAAAAGAAAATAGTAAAATGAAGCAATTCCTAAGTATACGAAATTTTACCACCATTCGGTAAATATGTCGAAAAGTTATAAGTTATGACTAGAGTCGAACATATTCAAGTTATATTTAGTGGTACTATTTAAAGATTATACTGATATATATTTTTTTATGCTTTTTTTTTTAATAATTGAGAATACAGTTAAAAATAATTTAAAATATAAAATTGTACAAGTACTTACGGCTTTTTAAGCTTTATGTATAAAATTACATATTTTAATCATAAGAATCGTATATTATAATCGGTTAGAGAAAGGAATACATTGTAATCTTTTACTACTGTATAATAAAATAATTAAATTTTATAAAGGTACAGACTGCAGCTCTGCATGTACTAATCTTCGAACGGATCTACTGCAACTACTGCAACTTCGAACGGATCTTATCGAACAGATCGGCCGATTATTTCCTATAACTACTATATAACTGAGCGCTCGAAAATAAGAATTAAAACCCTAATAATTTTTTTATTTCAAAAATGTAAAAATTTATTTTAAAACAAGAAAGGAAAGCTAACTTCGGGCGAAGCCGAAGTTTATATACCCTTGCAGTTAAAACCGGATATATATCGCAAACATCGGATATAATTGGCCGATCCTTATGGGAATATGCATATATAATCCAATTTATTACAATACAAAATCTAAAAGAAGTCCCAAACTTCTATCTTCAAAAATACCAAAGTTGGTATTTCTACCAAAAACCATTTCCGATCGTTCAGTTATATGGCAGCTATAGGATATAGTCGGCCGATCCTTACGAAATTTGGCATGTCGTATTATTTTTAATTTTTTTAAGAACTGTTGCTAGAAAAGCTTTCTTAAAAATAAAATTCACTATTTTAGTGCCCATTCAAACTTTACAATTACGAAAAATTAACTCAAAAACTACTTTTTTTTCCCTCAGTGCATGCTCTGCTCTCATGGTATTTTTCTAAGCATACACTCAAACTTTAAACAAATGTGCGTTTTGTCCCCCATTGCTTTAACGTTATGGATTCTCAGAAAAAAAATGTTTGTATACTTTTCCTGTAGTTTCCTGTAGAAAGGAAAGCTAACTTCGGGCGGAGCCGAAGTTGATATACCCTTGCAGTTAAAACCGGAATATAGAATAGAATCTGTACCAAGTTCCAGCTTTCTATCTTCAAAAACACGAAAGTTGGGTCATTTCCGATCGTTCAGTTATATGGCAGCTATAGGATATAGTCGGCCGATCCTTATGAAATTTGGCATGTCGTAATGTTTTGCCAAAAATAGCGCTCATGTCAAATTTGAACTCTCTAACTCTTAAAACACCAAAGTTATAACATTTCCGATCAATCAGTTATATGGCAGCTATAAGATATAGTCGGCCGATCCCGGTCGTTCCGACTTATATACTGCGTGCAAAGGAAAGAAGGGTGTGTGCAAAGTTTCAAGTCGATAGCTTTAAAACTGAGAGACTAGTTCGCGTAGAAACAGACAGACAGACAGACGGACATGCTCATATCAACTCAGAAGGTGATCCTGATCAAGAATATATATACTTTATAGGGTCGGAGATGTCTCCTTCACTGCGTTGCACACTTTTGGACAAAATTATAATACCCTCTGCAAGGGTATAAAAAAACAACCGAAGCAATTCAGTAGGGAAGCAGAATTAAAAGTCTAAAACTCCGATTTGGCTGAATAGGCGTGGACTAGCCATTTGAATCGTTTGGCATTAAAATATTTCCTAAAAACATTAATGAATTGGCGCTGCAACGAGATTCATTTAGGGGGCGTGGAAAAAATTTCAAACAAACTTAAAATGCGTGGGCCTTATAGGAGTCTCCATACTAAATCCTATAGCTCTATTTCATAGTCGCTGAGTCGCTTTTATTCGGTGGATAAAAGACTGATGGATGGACGGCCAGACAGACGGCCATGACTATATAGACCCGTCTGTTGATTCTGAACAAGAATATATATATACTTTATGGCGTCGTAGATGATTTCTTCTCTATTACTGTGTTTATGGGATGCCGAATTCACGCTTTCCTTCACGATTTCAGCCGATTCGTGTGTGCATAAACGCCATTTCGTGATTTCGGCCACACGAAAGTTGACAACGAATTCAGCCCCAAAGCATGAATTAGTGATGCGCAACCAACCTAACGCTATACATACAGGTGGCAACGCCGTGCGTAAAAGTTGAAGCCTAGTACTGAGTTGACGAAAATCCGCTGTCGAAAATCCGCTAGAGAAATCGCACTTTATTAAGCTACCGAGCCAGTGTGACCAAAAAAATTAGGAAAAACAGCTGTTGTTTGTAAACAAAAAAAAAAAAAATAAGCAAAAATGAATTCAAACCGATTGGATTTTGGTGTTTTCTTTATGTTTTTCGCCGCTAAGGAGCTAATTTAGAAATAGAAAACTCGGTCAAAATCAATCACAAATCATTTCAATGCCATTTTATGGCATTAAAATGCCCCTTGCGGGTCAAATCCTATATTATGGGCTTCACACTGACCGCACTAATTAATTTCAATTTATCCTCGCGCGCCGAAAATTTTTCGGGCCGACTATTTTTTTGTTTTATCAATTGTCCCTCCATGTTTCACCTATAAAAATAAATAAAATTAGTTCTTTCAACTCCCCGAGATCAGCTGTTTATTTGTTTTATCCGGCAACGCCATTCAATTCGATAATAAAATTTTCGTCAACACAGTACCGGCAAAATCCAGGAGGCAAAAATTTCTTCTTCCTTTTTTTACACCGTTTTTTTTATATGGAGTTTGAAAGCTGTCGCTCGTTCGACAGCGGATTTTCGCCAACTCTGTACTAGACTTGAAATTTAAAAAAAGTTTGGAAATTCATTTTTCGGTTCTTATTTTCCGATTTTATATGAGGAATTCAAGTTTATCCAATGCCTTGCTTGTTCTTTTTACTTTTTGTGGAAGTCTGACCACCTCATTTTTTTGAGTCTGAAAATACCTAATTTTATACGGCTGCCTCTACTAAAATCAAATCTTAAAATTATGTGTCGCATAAAAAGTTTTTTTTCTTTTTTTCTAAGCAAATACTTATTTGCCATGCCATAAGTGCAATTACAGTGCCACTGTCGTTGTCCGTTGACATGTTGATAGTTTGAAAATTTATCGAAAAATTATGTTCGCACGAATGTTGGCTCTAGTTAGTGAGGAAAATGAAATTCAAGTAGGCGAGCTTGTTGACGAACATGCTCGCCTGTGGATGGGACCCTTTATACTCTACGGTACTCGAGTATAAAAATAAAGATTTATTGATTATTTTAACATATTGATTGAAAAGTTTATTAGTTCCCTTTTGAGGTCCTTATTTACCGTAAAACTATTTTTAAAAGATGAATAAATTTTAATAATAATGTTTATTTGTTTTGTTTTATTGATATTTGATAGATAACATAGTGTAAAAAAAATATAAGTGAATTAACTTTTAAAGTGACATGGTAGAAATTGTTTAGTAGGAACTGTATTTTCCTAATTTTTACAAAAATTCTGTCATTCAGAACACATACCAATGCTGTCTCATTCATATTGAATAAAACAAGACAAATTTCATCAAGAAATTATAAAAATTGTTAAAAGTTGTTAAAAAAAAAGTCAATTCAATCTTGTGATCCTCTCGAGCGCTCGCAAGATTTTTTCAAAAGCTATAACATTAAAATATTAAAAAACGTCGGAAATTTTAAAATTGGTTTTAAAATTTTTAAGATGTTACAAATATTTCACAAATTTTAAAATTTGTGTTATATTCAAGCAGATAGAAAATCAAAAACGTTTCAGCGTACATTGACACTGAATTTTTTTCTATATCATACCGAACATTTTAGTTTTCATCATTATGGTTTTACTAAAAGTTTAATGGATAGTTCGACGCACCTATGAAATTTTGCACCGTTTAACCATACTTATATCCTTTTTATAAGTTTTTTAATATTTTTTAAATAATATTTTTCTTTGTTTTTTAAGACTATTTTCTATATATTTTTATATATTTGTTTTGGCCAAATGCAATTAAAAACAAGAAAGGAAAACTAACTTCGGGCGGAGCCGAAGTTGATATGCCCTTGCAGTTAAAACCGGATATATATCGCAAACATCGGATATAGTTGGCCGATCCTTATGAGATTATGATAATATAACCCAATTTATTATAAAACAAAATCTAAAAAAAAGGTCCCAAACTTCTATCTTGAAAAATACCAAAGTTGGTATTTCTACCAAAAACCATTTCCGATCGTTCAGTTATATGGCAGCTATAAGATAAAGTCGGCCGATCGTTATGAAATTAAAAAGAAATAGAATCCGTGCTAAGTTCCAGTTTTCTATCTTCAAAAACACGAAAGTTGGGTTATTTCCGATCGTTTAAGGGCCAAAATGCCCTTTCAACCGATACCTGCGTAGCAGGCACAGCATGTACTACCTGATCCAGACGGTATAAGCGTGGATACGTGCATTTTTTCGACTCCCAATAGCTCATGATATTCACGCTTGGATCAATGGGCTTTGGTGAATTTTCATTTATTTCTGTTGCCGCCAATTTAAGCTTGGGTTCATCATCGTCCTCAGAGTCTTCGGGCATTAGTGCATTAAATGCCTTAGGTGCATTTTCGGCCGTTAAATTAGTAATTACTGATCTAAGATGCAACCTTGCCGAAGACTCAGTGCAAAAGTTAATGTTCTTGAAATTAAATAATTAGCCATTTATATATTAAAAACTAATACATTTTTGTAATTTAATCTCGATTAATAATTTAATGAACTACTCTTTCTCAGCCGCCGCAACAATAGTTGGGCTATTTATGAATACTGCCAATACTGCACAGTTACATAAGCGGATAAACATATATATGTATGTATATATATATACAAACTTATTATATACCATCTGAAAGGTATAGATGTTTAGATCATATATATACATATATATTGGATCTGGCTTCTACGGATTAAAAGATATATACAGTGGTGCTCATAGACTTAAGCCACAAGACTTCAACCAAGAATTTTAACGAAAATTAAGAAAAGTTTTTATTTCACAGCTCCAATTATTTGTGTCACATTAGTTCTATATATCAGTGTCCTAATAGAAGAATAACCAAGTTATAAAAATATATATTCAACGAAAAACTTAAAAAATCTCAGGCCATCTCCAAAATGTCCTGCTCACATACTTAAGCCACCTAGAAGAAAATGGTTGAAAAAGTTTGAAAATTTGCCCAATATTCCTAATTATTGTAATGAATTTACTTTAATATTGAGTGGGATGACCTTTCTGCTTAAAAACAGCGGAGCAACGCTTTGGCATTGAACCCACAAGACGTGCGCACTGTTGAGGTGTGATTTTCTTCCACTCTTACTGCAAAATTCGCCACAAATCGTTTTTATTTGCTGGTTTTTTTTCCCAACGACTTTTTTAAGAATTCCCCACAAGTTCTCTATAAGGTTCAAGTCGGGGCTCTGCGGTGGCCATTGCAAAACATTGATTTTCTCTTGGCTAAGCCACGACTTGACTATCTTGCTGGTGTGTTTAGGGTCGTTGTCCTGTTGAAATATCCAGGCAAGTGGCAAATTATCAGCATATTTTCCAGATAAATTGTTAATAAGGATGTCCCTGTACATTTTGCCGTTCATAATGCCTTCTATCCTCACTAGGGGACCTGCGCCCGATGCGGTGGAACAGCCCCAGACCATAATCGAAGCGCCACCATGTTTAACGATCTTCTTCGTGTATTTGGGGTCCAATTTTTTGTTGGGAGGACGTCGTACATATGGTTTACCATCACTCCCAAAGACATTTAACTTGGATTCGTCGCTCCAAACAAACAATCCAATTTTTTGTTGGGAGGACGTCGTACATATGGTTTACCATCACTCCCAAAGACATTTAACTTGGATTCGTCGCTCCAAACAATCATGTTCCAAAAATTGGGCCCTTTTTGAATATGCTCTTTGGCGAATTAAAGGCGCTTTTTAACATTTTTTTTTGCCAGCTATGGTTTTTTTTTGGGCAATGCGTCCATATAACCCGAATTTATTTAGCCGGCTTCTTATGGTCTTAGATGACACATTCACGCCATAATCTGCCATCATTTGACCTCTGATTTGCGTCGATGTCAAGAACGGATCGGCTTTACTGATTTTGGCAATCCGTCTATCGTCGTTTAAAGTGGTTTTTCTGGGGTTTTCACCTGAAATATTTTCCTAGGTTCCATGTATCTTATAAAATGCAATGGCATTTCTTACTTTGCCACGCGAAAAATGTAATGTCTTACATACATATTATATGAATATATGTGTTTTTTTCGTAATATTCCCATATTAGCTTTCTTTCGGCCGGATTTGTATTTTTATTTTTAGCCATAGCGATCAAATTGTTTTGGGAAACGTATTAGGTATTCAATATTTTAGTTTTAGAAAATAACTAGCACAACTTTCCCGGAAAAATCACGAGTTTGACGATTAAAGCTTAAGGTGGCTTAAGTATATGAGCAGATCGCAATGCTCCTTTTTGAAATTTAGTCATTTTTTTGGGACCCCCCGAATTCCTACTTGTCATTTTTTACTGTGATCAGCTGCTTAAATAACAGGCTTGCAAAATGTAAAAAATTTCACGCAAAAATAAATATGTTCAAAAAAGTTATTAAGAAAACAGTCTATGGTAGTGGCAGTGGCTTAAGTCTATGAGCACCACTGTAGATTCAATCTTTATTTTCAATTTTTAAAATAAAAGTTATCGAATTATTTTTATTTTTCAATTTATATAATAAAATTTAAAATAAAAGATAATTATTAATTTTTATATACAAATTAATACTTCATAATTATTAATAATTTTTTATTATTAAAATTAATTTTAATTAAAAATCAATTTTTTCGTAAAAATTAAGAAATAACTTTTATTTTGTAATTTTTTGCTTTTTTAATTATAACCGTTACAGTCCCTGATAGAAACAGACAGACGGACAGGCAGATGGACAGACGGACATGTTTATATCAACTCAGGAGGTGATCCTGATCAATAATATATATACTTTATAGGGTCGGAGATGTTTCCTTCACTGCGTTGCACACTTTTGACCTAAATTATAATACCCTCTGCAAGGGTATAAAAAAAATTTGATATTTGGTCATGTTCATTCAATGCCGTTAAATCCATGATCTGTTGTGTATACACTATTGGTGAAAATAATAAGTACACCACCATAGGAATTTTTTGACCTCTCGTCAAAGATCGTTAAAAATAATTACAGCAATTCCATACAGTATGTAACTTAAAACCAAAAATTTTTTCTTTCAGTTTGTTTTGAATTGTAATAAATCCATCCATGTGTACCACTGATTTGGTGATTTTGGCATGTCAGCCATTAATTTGTAACATGCTTCCAACAGAAGTTTTTTTTCTTCCAAATTCCACAATTATTCTGCGTTTAAAAATGCAGAGAGGTCTTTTTTAAGGGTCTTTATAGTGTACTGGGCTTTAAATTATTTTCCTTTGGGGTATCCTACATTTCTTCTTGAGTCGTTACTAATTAAATTTATATTTTTTTCGTGGCTCCATAGGACAACATTACTCTACTTTTTGGAACCCCCTTGGGTCCTCTGCGCCATTGTATGATTTTTGGCATCATTTTGGGCAAACTTTTTATCAAATCATTTAATTCGTTTTACGCGAGATAGTTTCTTAGCTTTAAAGCAGAGGTCGGCACGGCCCTATCTCGGGGGCATAGGAAATTTCTCTGCCCGAGCTCTGCCACGCACACACAGTATACATACATGTGTGAAACGTCATGCTCACAGCCTACTTTCTGCTATTCGTTACTAACACTAATGCGGTAAAATCATATTAATGTATTGGGGTGCCGACCACTGCTTTAAAGCTAATTTTGAGACACTTTTCTAGGCTATCAACATAGTAAACACAGCGTAGATACAGTTTAGCCACAGTTGGGTCAGATAGATTTGGGAAACTAGCTCTTATTTAACTGAACAATCGGAAATTCGGAAAAAATGCCATAACTTTTTTGATAATTAAATAAATAAAACATAAACCGTTCTTACTTAAACATTATTTGACTTCAAGGGTATAAAAGCATCGGATCTTATCGAAGTAAATTTGCCTTTTTTTTAAATTTATATTTTGTGTTAAAATTTTTTATGTATGTAACCATATTTACTATTGGTGTCTCCCATGTATACTTTTTTGAAGATATCTCATTAACTGCTGAGATAAATTTATGTAAGTAGTATTTTTTGCAACACCTTTATTATTACCCTCTTGAGAACAGAATTTTGTGTTTCATCAAATTCTTTTCTCCTTATTCCAAAGTAAACGTTTGCGCTCTTAGGGAAACATTCTTTTCATCGATCGAGTTGTTCATACATGTTTTTTAACCTTATACTCTTATAGATGTTAACCTCAGTGGACTTCTTCCATGATACAATCATAACATAAAATATCATTAACATACCCATATGAATCTCCTCCCCTTTCGTTCCAAGAGCCGCTTGCACCACTATTAGAAGAACCACGATGGCCGGAATCATAACCTTAAAGCAAATGTATCGGTTTACCAGTATATAATGCATCCCAAATTGAACTACTCACCACCGCCTCCATGCTTACTGTAGTTCGGAGGTGGTTCGTTATAGTTTCCAGATTTATTTGGCATTTGCTGATAGTTTGGCGGGGGAACAGCAAAATTGTTGTAGCCTTGCCCGGCACCACCACCATAACCGCCACCTAAATAGCACACATTCAATTCGTATTGCTTTGTGCATTATAAATTCAAAATAAACTTACGATCCATCACAAACGAATGCTAAAACAGTCTTTTTTTCTTATGAATACAATAACAGGAGTATTAATACTCCTTATGCACAAGCCGCTTAAGGAAATATAGCGTCACTTGGGTACAAAAATTTTATTGTAAAAATGGCGTGAGAAAATATGTTAGAGATGTGCTAAGTGCAACTGAGAAGGAAAAGTTATCGAAAAAAAATACTCAAATACTAAAACAAAATATTAAACAGTCGTTTTTGACAAAAATAATGTTCGTATACGGTTGTTATACCATATACTCACGCTCATATTTATCGTGGCGAATGGTTTTGAATACATTATTTCGAACGATCGAATGATTTAAGGGGTTATATACAATTGTGATTGATTAAAAAAATTGTATTGCATATTCTTTAAGTATATACTGTTGAGAATACTTGCACAAAAATTTATAACGATCGGAGCATTAGAACCGAAGTTGTATCTATTTATAGCGCACTACCTGCATATAAAACTTGAACAAACTTGAAACTTTAAACGCGATTATCTCAGAATCTTTTTTTTGGGAAATTACCTTTGCGGTGGACACGATTACTAAAAAACTACTAATCCGATGAACACCAAATTTTGACCACTTATTTATTATGATATTATCTAGTCCGTGAACGAGGGATTTTCAAAATCGAAAATCTTATACCTTGAAAAGGTACATTTTTTGTTAAAACCGTCGCCATTTTTTTATAAATCAAAATTTTTAAAAATCGCTCGTTCACGGACTAGACAGTACACTATACTAACTAAACTTTGAATTTTGGATTTCGGATGAACCGTTTTCGGGATATCATGTCCACCGCAAGACACCATCGAAAAAAGACGATCCGGGAACTCGGCTATAACATTTTTAATATGTAATATTTTTTTATGAAAAAATTTAAATAAGTACCCAAAAACATGTACTAAACAACGTCGGTAAAACATTTTTCATAAATATTTTCTATAGTGTCAAAAATAAATCAATAAAATTCCATTTTTTTGTGCGGTACAACTGTATATAACCCCTTAAAGAAATATATACTTAAGTGAACAAATAGCATAATAAATATGACAAATATCTATACAAAAAATAAGACACATTTTTCATGATGATGCCGATGCAATCTATTTCCTGGATACTATATATAAGAGTACGATTTTTGAAAATGTGTAAATTTTCTAATATGAAATATGAAAAAAATTCGGAATAGTTTCAATGTTATGAAAGGTCTAATAATATAAATCGTTTTCGGGCGCTATCAAAACTAAAGCATAGTACTGAGTTGACGAAAATCCGCTGTCGAACGAGTGACAGCCGTCAAACTCCTTATAAAAAAACGGTGTAAAAAAAGGAAGAAGAAGAAATTTTTGCCTCCTAGATTTTGCGGGTACTGAGTTGACGAAAATTTTTGTTATCGATTTCAATGGTGTTGCCGGATCAAAAAAAAATAAACAGCTGATCTCGGGGAGTTAAAAGAAATAATTTCATTTATTTCTATAGGTGAGACATGGAGGGTCAATTGATCAAACAAAAAAATAGTCGGCCCGAAAAATTTTCGGCGCGCGAGGATAAATTGAAATTAATTAGTGCGGTCAGGGCGAAGCCCATAATATAGGATTTGACCCGCAAGGGGCATTTTAATGCCATAAAATGGCATTGAAATGATTTGTGATTGATTTTGATTTTGACCCAGTTTTTTTTTTCTTAATCAGCTCCTTAGCGGCGAAATACATAAACAAAACACCAACATCCAATCGTTTTGAATTCATTTTTGCTTATTTGTTTTTTGTTTACAAACAACTGCTGTTCAGTATTACCATATTTCTTAATTTTTTTGGTTACACTAGCTCGGTAGCTGAATAAAGTGCGATATCGTTATCGGATTTTCAACAGCGGATTTTCGTAAACTCAGTACTAGGCTTAAATGTCAGACTATAAGACATGATTTTAAAAAATTGATACCTAAAAATTCTCAAAAACGAATCCATACAACAAATTTTTAGCTCCGTAGATTTTTCATACTAATTGACAATTTTTTTTTTTATTAAATTCAATTTTTTTAAACAAAAAGGATACAACTTTTACACAAGAATCTGACATTTTTGTCGTGTTTAACGCCATTTTAAAGGTATAACTTACAAGAAATGGTATCATTTTTGACATATCAATATTGCCTCATTAATCCTGAATAAAACGAGCCCCACTTCATTACTTTCACAGATTTTAAAGTGACATAGTAGGAATTATTTATTAGGTTGAATATAGTAAAAACCGTGTTTGAAATATTTGTAACGACCTGAAAATCTTGATTTATTTAGAAAAACCCGTTTTTTTGGGACTTTTTCGCGCTTAAAAATTCCTTAACGTGTAATTATAAACCGATTTTAAAATTTCCGACGATTTTCAATAGTTTAATGTTGTAGCTTGTAAAAAATCGATCTTAAATTTTTTTATACAACATGATAACTTATTTGCACAAGAATCTGACATTTTTGAATTTTTGTGGTGTTTTTTTGGACTTTGACGCCATCAACGCCATGACGCCAAAAGGGCAATCAATGTTATTAGTGACTATTATTGACAAATGACAAAGCTGCCGGGTAGAGGGTCATTAATCCTTAGTTACCAAAAAATGAAAATTTACTGCCAAATAAGACACCTAGATCTAACACCTCCTCTATAGCTGTCAAACTATAATTGTCAATAGAATAACCCGTACAGATATCAAGATTCCGCTTACTGTAGCGGGTTAACAGATATTTCGATAAGTTTAATGGGAGAATTTAAGGGGAGAACCATGAGGAAACTCTGGATATATCCTCCTGTAACAACTCCTGTAACTGTCACAAATAGCCTTATAGATTTTAAGGTCATCCGCATTCATCAAAAAGTAGGCATGACGAAGCATGCGCGATGAAATGTCATTAATTAGAAAGGTCCCAGAGAGCTGCCTTGTAGATGACCAGAGGAGGCGAATAAGGGACTTGAGATAGCGTATCCAATAGGAACGTGGCATAGTCGGTTAGGCAGATCCGATTCGAACCAACTTAATAGGCAGGAATGAATACCCAATTTATATAAGTTGGCCAGAAGGGCAGCGTGACACACTTTGTCAAAGGCTTTGCAGCAGTCAGTGTAAATGGCATCAACCTGAAATCGGTTCTCAAAGGCTTCAATGCAGTGCTTAGAAAATACCGCTAAATAACTTGTAGGTTTGTGTGACTCGGTAAAATATCCTGTGGCTTCAACTAGGACACAAAGCAATATGTCCATATAATCACATATGACTATAACTATAACTATAATTACAATTATAAATATTCTAATGCCCTTAATTGTAACCTACACATACATACAAGATTAGAGATAAGATCCACTGTAATTAATAATTAGACTTTAAGCTCTTTCTGATCGCTGCTAAGAGCTAGCAGAATTTAGACCGTACAAGAGTTCAGACGTAATAATGAAGTCCTACTGAGAGTCTATAAACCATATATTTGTCTAACACGTGAAACTCAATAAGCAATTCGGAGCCGGCTGAAATAGCTCCTGGTCCCAAAAGACACGGAGATCGAAGAAGATCTGGCACTTGTAGGACCTCTACTTAACTGGGTCCAAGCATCGACATAACTGGCGACGAGGATTAACAAAAAAAATTAAACCACTCGTTCGGAATTAAATTCCAAAAGCATAATCACTAACACGCGTAGTAAACATACGAAATACGACCATAGCAGTCGCATAAGCAGCGGCTCAAGCATAATCAAGTCAGCCTAATCAGCACATAAGATAACGGCTCTATCCTCGCCTGATCGGTTCACCATTTCCATTGTTGAGACCGAGCTTTGGCAATCATCATCACCGCCGTCGCTTATCTTACCCTACAGAGACTGCCGCGTTGGACAATGCATACAACATAAAATCAATCATCGTTCTGCATTCTATTTAGCGGGAGCTGTACTATTCTAAAGGACTGCTGCGTTGGAGCTTTAATACCATCACAGAGTGCCGCGTTGGACAATAACATGCAAAGTAAAACCAACCACCGTTCTTTATTCGCTTTACACTATCCCCAGACCCTCACTGTTCTAAAGTAAGCTAATAACTTTACACATTACTAACCTACATACAAAAGAAGAAAACAAAAAAATGAATACCGAAATAATTGCATAGAATTATACAAATTTATATAAAATAATACAAATAAATTGTATAAAAAATATTACAGATTTCGATGGATCAAAAAAAAAAACCGGCTTCCAGATTTCATAAATCAAATTAATGACTTAATTCCAACTTTTGAGAGTTTTGATGAATAATCAAAAACCCTTTTACTTAATTACATAAAAAATAATCGCAAAACAAACATTATATCCTGGAACCTATTAAACTAGATTTTGATAAAACATTTTGGGGAAAAAGAATGTAGCGATGTATTGATAGATACCCTAAAATGATGTAGACTAGATTTCACAATAGAGCAATATTACTGT
This sequence comes from Drosophila bipectinata, assembly GCF_030179905.1. Classification (NCBI taxonomy): domain Eukaryota; kingdom Metazoa; phylum Arthropoda; class Insecta; order Diptera; family Drosophilidae; genus Drosophila; species Drosophila bipectinata. The sequence continues at coordinate 8,834,200 of NC_091735.1, read as the reverse complement.
AAAATTAATGAAATTGCTAGTAGAATACATAACCAAATACTGGCACACTCTAACGAGCCATTTAGTAAGGAGAAAGTTAATAGGATATCACTAAGAATATTTAGGGACAATCTTCCCGAACCTACTAAAACAATGATTTTTTCTAGGAATCCGCAGTGATTTGACGACGCATAAAAAATTATTGAAGGACGCTCGCCACCAAAACTATGGGCCCATTCGAAAACAGTTGTATAATAAAACTCCCTTTAGAACAAACTTCAGTAATGATAATTATAATCGAAATAACCCAATCCAAAATGTATATCAGAACCAACCACGGCCAGAAAATAACCTTGGTACTTCAAATAGGCAAAATATTAGAAGATTCGCAAACAATCATAATAATTATTTTAACAGACTTACTGCTAATCCAATCACTAACTCTCGAATGTCCTACAATACCATCCAACCGCAACAACTATAACCCTAACAACGATACTCCTCCAGATTAATACAAATTTTTAATTAAAAGCCCATCAAGATTACCCTACATAAAAATAGAATCCTCCGTAAGAGACTTGCTATTCATTATTGATACTGGAGCGGATTTCAGTATCATCAATGAAAATGTCTGCCACCCGAAGTAGAAAACTAAAATCGATGCCCAAGTAAAAGCAATGGGAAACACTATTAATATACGAAAACTTTCACTTTCACGAATACAACTTTCACGACCATTTCGACGGTATAATTGGAGGAAAAATATTGTTTTGTCTCCATCTTATTGAACGATTTAAATGCAATCATAAATTACGGAGAACATAAAATTATTTTAAATAATGTAAGTCTGAAGTAATGTAAGACCCAACACCTAAACCCACGAAAAATGAGATACCTATCTATTCTACCAAATAGGGTTTATTCTACCAATATAGGGTTCTACCAAATAGAAATAAATGAACGCGATATTCCGCAGACAGCTTTTTCTACCGCTAACGGACATTATGAGTTTTTGCGAATGCCTTTTGGGCTTCGAAATGCACCAGCAACATTCTAAAAACTTATGAACCACTTGCTTCGACCCTTCGAACATTTCTGCCTCGTATACATGGACGACATTCTTATTTCTTCGAAAACAATCGAAGAACACATTGAATATCTAAATAAAATATTCAAATGTCTCGCCGATGCTAACTTGAAACTTTAAATTGACAAATGTGAGTTTGCCAAATGCGAATTAGACTTTTTAGGACACGTTCATAATGGAGACGGGCTAAAACCAAGCTCAAAGAAAGTCAAAGCAATCGATAAAATAAAACTACCAACAACACAAAAACAAATTAACATTTTTTTGGGAATTACCAATTTAAGAAGATAAATCGAAGACTATTCTAAAATTGCAAAACATTGAATAAAATACTTGAAAAAAAAATCCAAAATAAATACAAAAGATTTAAAATTTAAAGAAGCATTCGAAAAATTAAAATTATTAATCAAAAGTGACCCAATTGTAGTCTATCCCGACTTTAAAAAGCAGTTTACACTTATTACAGATGCCAGCAACTATGCCTTGGGAGCGATTCTCATGCAGGATAAAAAAGTTATATGCTATGCAATTTGTACTTTAAAAACTCATGAACTTAACTATAGCACGATAGAACAAAAAAGAAAAGCTAACTTCGGGCAAAACCGAAGTTGATATACCCTTGCAGTTAAAACCGGATACATATCGCAAACATCGGATATAGTTGGCCGATCCTTATGAGAATATGAAAATATAACCCAATTTATTATATGTAATATAAAATCTAAAAAAAAGTCCCAAACTTCTATCTTCAAAAATACCAATGTTGGTATTTCTACCAAAACCCATTTCCCATCGTTCAGTTATATGGCAGCTATAAGATATAGTCAGCCGATCGTTATAAAATTTGGTAGGTCGGGTTAACTGACCAAAAATATAATCTGTACCAAGTTCCAGCTTTCTATCTTCAAAAACACGAAAGTTGCTTCATTTTCGATCGTTCAGATATATGGCAGCTATAGGATATAGTCGGCTGATTCTTATGAAATTTGGCATATCGTAATGTTTTGCCAAAAATAGTTTAATTTTGTCAAATTTGAACTCTCTAACTCTAAAAACACAAAAGTTATACCATTTACGATCAATCAGTTATATGGCAGCTATAGGATATAGTCGGCCGATCCGGGCCGTTCCGACTTATATACTGCGTGCAAAGGAAAGAAGGGTGTGTGCAAAGTTTCAATACGATAGCTTTAAAACTGAGAGACTAGTTCGCGTAGAAACAGACAGACAGACGGACAAAGGGACATGCTTATATCAACTCAGGAGGTGATCCTGATCAAGAATATGTATACTTTATAGGGTCGGAGATGTCTCCTTCACTGCGTTGCACACTTTTGACCAAAATTATAATACCCTCTGCAAGGGTATACAAATAATTGTTAGCTATTGTCTGGGGAATTGAACATTTTCATTACTGCTTGTATGGGAGAAGATTTATATTAATAATTAATATAATTTATATTAAACAATTTAAAAGAACCTAACTTAAAGTTTTAAAGGTGGAAAATTCAATTGAACGAACATGATTTCGGAATTGAATTTATAAAAGGGAAAGAAAACGCGTTAGCGGATGGACTAGTAGAATCTGCGATCATAACAAACTCCTAAATAGTCTCGAAATAAATCAAAGCTTTATTATAAACTTAAATGAAACCGATATATTTATGGGCGAGCTCATAAATCCGATACAGATCTAATAATCTTGTTTTTAATGGTTATGAAACCATTCACAGTGCTCAATAAGATTACTTAAACTATATACGAAATACAGAAAACCCTCTTAACATATACAAATTACAAATTGTACTGGAAAAAATAATATAAGGAATTAAGAACCATTAAAATCTTTTATAAAAAGAAAATAAGACATATTATACAAACAAATGGCAATAATTCAGATTTATTAGAGATAATGCGAGACATTCTACCTGAAAAAGGCTTAATACCCATCTTTTGTGAAGATATAAACCTAAAATTCCTACATAACCTACAACAAACCTACATAAACCTTTTGTGAAGACACGTACAATTCCAGGAATGCTATATACAATTTTTTGCTTACAACGTTAATATCAGGGACTGCAAATAAGACTTATGAGTTCAAAAAAATTGAACGACAAAAAAGCCTTTGTGGGGAGTGGGAAAAGGGCACATATACCATTTTTTAACGGTGAATCCAGAAAAACAATAAACTTTTATTTCAATTTCTATTGCTAAAATTGAAATATAACTCTTATTTTCAATTTTTATAATAATAATAAAGAATAAGAATTATTTTTCAATTTTTATAAAAAAAATAAAAATAAAAATTATGATTCAATTTTTATTAAAAAAATTTAAAATAAGTGTTACGATTCAATTTTTATTATAAAAATTGAAAATAAAAGTTGAATGTGAATAACTTCTGAACCGAGTGGACTATTAAAAAACCGCTTACATTTTTATGATCTGTGGCGCAGTACCTTTCAAATGATGTATCGAATGTCCTTAAAGGACATAATCAAGGATTCCTCAATTATTCAATTTATTTAGTTATATTTCTAGTGTGGGTCAACAGGGGTATATTGGGAATCAATGTCCAATACTATCGAGACCACCGCATTGAAGTAAAGACGCATGGCGTGATTGCGCTCCATGAAGCATGAAAATTGAAAATGTGCTGAACGAGTTTTTAATAAAAAAGGAGCAAGTCTACACTGTCACTTCAGACAATGGCAAGAATGTCATTAAAGCGATCGACTTCATGAACAAAGAATTGAATTCTGAATTTTGTGACGAGTTTGACGATGACGACCTTATGAAAGATATTCGCGTTCACTCTATATATTCGATTAGATGTGCCGCCTATTCCATGCAGTTAGCTGTTCATGACCTGCTAAAAGAGAGGAGTCGGAGATTCCTTGTCGATAGCGCACGATCCATAATAAAAACTTTGCGAACTCCGACTTATAGGTAAACAAATTAAATGCATAACATTACACTTAAAAATTACAATACTATTTTAAAATTATGGATACATCCCCCAACCTCTACTGGATGTGCCAACAAGGTGGATCTCAACGTACACTATGTTGAAATTTTTCTTCACATAATTCACATAATCGAGTCTTCCTTTTGTAATGAACACTGTTATTTATGGAATTATTAAGGAATCCTTGATTATGTCCTTTAAGGACATTCGATACATCATTTGAAAGGTACTGCGCCACAGATCATAAAAATGTAAGCGGTTTTTTAATAGTCCACTAGGTTCAGAAGTTATTCGCATTCAATTTTTATTTTCAATTTTTATAATAAAAATTGAATCGTAACACTTATTTTCAATTTTTTTAATAAAAATTGAATCATAATTTTTATTTTTATTTTTTTTATAAAAATTGAAAAATAATTCTTATTCTTAATTATTATTATAAAAATTGAAAATAAGAGTTACATTTCAATTTTTGTCATAAAAATCAACAAATAATTTTTTTTTTATAATTTTTATTTTAAAAATTATAACAATTACGGTCCCTGGTTAATATAAAGGTAATAAGATCAATTGCACTTCTTAAAGATATTACAGATAAGGAAAAAATTTTAAAAATAATCGACGAGGAACATTTAAGAAACAACCATAGGGGTATCAACGAAACTTTTTCAGAAATACGTAAATAATTGTCAAATATGCCACTTAGCCAAGTACGATCGAAACCCAATAAAATATAAGCTAAACATAACCGATACTCCTTCCCAACACAATGAAATAATCCACATGGATATCTGGTTTCCTATTCGAATATATCTGACCACCATCGATAAATTGACAAAGTATGCTACTGCACATTAAATATAGATCGTGGACATCTCTTTTGAAAGCGTTTAAAGATAGGATACAAAACTTAGCAAAGCCCAAACCGATTATAACAGACAAAGAATTTAATATAAACTGTATAAAACAGTTTCTGCTAGACAACAATATAAATATACATTATACGACCCCCTAAAAAACAGGAAACTCAGATATAGAAAGACTACACTTAACATTAAATAAACATATTCGATTGTTTAACGCAGATGATAAAAAAAAAAAAACAATTCAAAACCAAGCATATGAAGCAATTATCCACAATAATAAAAAATAAATAAATTAAAGTCTATGTAATATTTTTATTAAAATAATAAAAACATGGAGAGTAAAACAATATGGTGTATGTCAGTTTTGTTTTTTTTTTTTATTTTTATAGTGGCAAAACCTCAAATAAAAGTAAGTTACAAGAATTTAAATTGAATTTTTTACATACAAAAAAATGTTTTTTATTAAGTTAACCTTTTTAGACATATTATACCGTCGTTCGGTTTCCATCTCCACCAAGTTTTTGCACAATCTAAACAAATAAAGAAAAGTACGAGGTATATCTAATGATTCTTCTATTTAAATATACTAAATAAGAAATGGGTCAAGGTAGCCCACTTTATATATATAAGTTTGTAATATTTCAATTTTGAACGCAGAAAAATTTTTGTTGGAAAAATTTGATATCTTTTTTGATTATCGATAATCAAATTCAGTTCAATAAAATGTATTATATGCATTTATTATGATTTATTATTGCATTTTAAAATTATACTGAAAGTTTTGTTTATAAAAATGTAAATTGTTTTTAAATTTTTTAGGTTACCTACTTTTTATATTTTTTAATTATTATTGGTACTACTGCTGGTTCTAATCAGAGGTCTGTAGGAATACATTCTTATTGCCTCAGTCATAGAATACATCCTAATCAGTGTTGCCAGGTATTGAGCTCGCAAATAGGCTAGATTTTGGGTAAAAATAGGCTAGAATAGGCTATATAAATAAGCTATATATTCAAATCTAATAATATCTACCACATTAAAGTAATTTTCATGTTTTTATTATATTAAACACGTTAACAAACTTTCAATATCGTCGTTCTCCCCGTCATTCAAATAGCCTCCACGTCAGGCTATTTACAAATTTTATAGGCTATATCATTTAAAAATAGGCTAGATCTAGCCTGAAATAGGCTAAAATGGCAACACTGATCCTAATGTAATAGAATGGATGAATGCAAGAGACACAACCAATTGAGTGAGAGGGAGTGAGAATGTTTCGAATGGTTTTTAACACTGGTTAACACTGGAATGTTTTTTTTTCTTCTGTTGAGCAAAACGCTTCTTTTAATACATCTTTAATAATGAGAAAGTTGACCATAAGGTAAATTATAATGAAAGTTTTTTTTTCGCGAATGTGTGAAAAATTTTTTTATACCTATTGTTTTTAACCGTTATTATTTTCTTAGTGTTTTTTGTTTAGTTTTCTTGTGAGTTTTTTCAAATTAAATTATTTTACAATATTTTTTAGCGCCAAAATTGTATTGGAAAAATATTTATTAATATATGTATGTATATTGAAAATATTTTTACATTCTAAAATATGTAAAATAGATTATACAAAATAATAATGAATATTTCTGAAAAAAATTGCTTCCCCTTTTAAATTATTTTATTATCAGCGTCTGAAAATACTACATTTATCGATTTCATCCCCCCAATGTTGTGCGAGTGAGACCTACACAGTCGCACTTACTCATTCATTAATTTTCGTCTCAGCATTCTATCTCACTCAATTAATTTTCAAGGATGTACATGTGAATGTTGTTTTTGTAGCTATAGCATAGTATTGAGTTGACGAAAATCCGCTGTTGAAATTCTGATAGCGATTTTGCACTTTATTCAACTACCGAGCTAGTGTGACCAAAAAAATGAAAAAATAAGGTTATACTGAACAGCTGTTGTTTGTAAACAAAAAACAAATAAACAAAAATGAATTCAAAACGATTGGATATTGGTGTTTTGTTTATGTATTTCGCCGCTAAGGATCTGATTAAGAAATAGAAAACTGGGTCAAAATCAAAATCAAAATCAATCACAAATCATTTCAATGCCATTTTATGGCATTAAAATGCCCCTTGTGGGTCAAATCCCATATTATAGGCTTCGTCTTGACCGCAGAAATTAATTTTAATTTGTCCTGGCGCGTCGAAAATTTTTCGGGCCGACTATTTTTTTGTTTGGTCAATTGACCCTCCATGTCACACCTATAAAAATAAATTGAAATATTTATTTTAACACTCCGAGAGCAGCTGTTTATTTTTTTTGATCCGGCAACACGATTAAAATCAATAACAAAAATTTTCGTCAACTCAGTACCCGCAAAATCTAGAAGGCAAAAATTTCTTCTTCTTTCCTTTTTTACACCGTTTTTTTATATGGAGTTTGACAGCTGTCACTCGTTGGACAGCGGATTTTCGTCAACTCAGTACTATGCTTATTCATGCAGACCTCTAGTTCAAATGACCAAAATTTTGACCATTTCTCATCATAGTATCACAATTAAATGTTTTAACATTAAATAGTAGGAGAATATCGTTTAAAAATATTTTAAGACGGCAGGGTAATGTTCTCTTCATTGCATTTATAAAAATATAATGCATTTTGGTTATCGATAATTAAAAAAAAATCGATTTATACAAACGTTTAAAAAAAAAAAATTGTTCCACTTGGGATGGCGCTATCCAATTGGATTAAATATTATTGGTACAATTGTTTTCGGAAATATGCAATGAATGTGCGATTTGTTAACGATTATCAACCGATAATTTGAACCGATGTCTACCACCACTAAGTCTTAAGAGTACTGTCATCTCTAACAAAGTGTTGCTGTCATACCTAAATTGAATAGGCACGACCGATTTTCTTGAAATTTGAAACAATTAAATAATATGTCCAGTTATATTGCCAGAAAAGGACCGGCTATTTTCTGTGAGTATGATTTTGATAAAGAAAATTGACTTCTCCGGAAACTTAAAGGCATTAACACAACACGTTATCATAATGATTACGTAAAATGTTACTATTCCAGCAAACTTGGGAAAATGGGCTTACAACCTGTCTGGATTCAACCAATACGGTAAGATGATATTAAAACCAAAAATACATGTTTGAAAATTCTAACTTTGATTACCCTTGACTAATCAGGTCTTCTTCGCGATGATTGTCTATATGAGAATGAGGACGTGAAAGAGGCCGTGCGTCGATTGCCCCGCAAGCTGTATGACGAGCGCAATTACCGCATTATGCGTGCCCTGCATCTGTCGATGACCAAAACAATTCTACCGAAGGAGCAGTGGACCAAGTACGAGGAAGATGTTAAGTACTTGGAGCCCTATCTCAACGAGGTGGTAAAGGAACGCGAGGAGCGCGAGGACTGGAACAAAAACCATTAGATTTTCACACTAGCTGGACTTGTAAATGTTAAAATACATAGTGTAGATTAAACCAATTTGCAGTCAACTCGGTTTTTGCTTTGTCGTTGCGGGTAGATGCAGTTTCAAAAGGCCTTGGGGATGGATGAAATTTACTTTAAGAGTCGAATCATCACGTTCATCGCAAGCAAATCTAAACTAAGGACTTACCTTTTGCATAATTGGTATATTTAAGAGAGGTCCTAAAAGTGGCACCCTTCCAAGGAAGTTGATTGCAACAGGGAAAAACCCGCTGGAAGAAAACGTAATAGCTCTAAATATTAAATAGTAACTCTTTCGAGTGCAAGTATCGCTACTCTTTATGTTGGGTTCAAAACAATAAAAAACAAGAAAGAAAAGCTAACTTCGGGCGAAACCGAAGTTGATTTACCCTTGCAGTCAAAACCGGATAAATATCGCAAACATCGGATATAGTTGGCCGCTCCTTATGCGAATATCATAATAAAGCCAATTAATTACAATAAAATATCTAAAAAAAAATACTATGCTTCTGTCTTCAAAAATACCAAAGATGGTATTTCTACCAAATACCATATCCGATCGTTTAGTTATATGGCAGCTATAAGATATAGTCAGCCGATCGTTTTGGTAGGTCGGATTAACTGACCAAAACTAAAATCTGTACCAAGTTCCAGCTTTCTATCTTCAAAAACACAAAAGTTGGGTCACTTCAGTTATAAGGCAGCTATAGAATATAGTCGGCCGATCCTCATGAAAATTTGGATGTAGTATTATTCTGCTAAAAAAACCTCTCGTGTAAAATTTGAACTCTAACTTTCAAAACATCAAAGTTATACCACTTCCGATCAATCTGTTATATGGCAGCTATAGGATATAGTCGGCCGATCCCGGCCGTTCCGACTTATGTACTGCGTGCAAAGGAAAGAAGGATGTGTGCAAAGTTTCAAGACGATAGCTTTAAAACTGAGAGACTAGTTCGCGTAGAAACAGACAGACGGACTTGCTTATATCAACTCATGAGGTGATCCTGATCAAGAATATGTATACTTTATAGGGTCGGAGATGTCTCCTTCACTGCGTTGCACACTTTTGACCAAAATTATAATACCCTCTGCAAGGGTATACAAATAATTGTTAGCTATTGTCTGGGGAATTGAACATTTTCATTACTGCTTGTATGGGAGAAGATTTATATTAATAATTAATATAATTTATATTAAACAATTTAAAAGAACCTAACTTAAAGTTTTAAAGGTGGAAAATTCAATTGAACGAACATGATTTCGGAATTGAATTTATAAAAGGGAAAGAAAACGCGTTAGCGGATGGACTAGTAGAATCTGCGATCATAACAAACTCCTAAATAGTCTCGAAATAAATCAAAGCTTTATTATAAACTTAAATGAAACCGATATATTTATGGGCGAGCTCATAAATCCGATACAGATCTAATAATCTTGTTTTTAATGGTTATGAAACCATTCACAGTGCTCAATAAGATTACTTAAACTATATACGAAATACAGAAAACCCTCTTAACATATACAAATTACAAATTGTACTGGAAAAAATAATATAAGGAATTAAGAACCATTAAAATCTTTTATAAAAAGAAAATAAGACATATTATACAAACAAATGGCAATAATTCAGATTTATTAGAGATAATGCGAGACATTCTACCTGAAAAAGGCTTAATACCCATCTTTTGTGAAGATATAAACCTAAAATTCCTACATAACCTACAACAAACCTACATAAACCTTTTGTGAAGACACGTACAATTCCAGGAATGCTATATACAATTTTTTGCTTACAACGTTAATATAAAGGTAATAAGAACATTAATAGGAACATTTAAGAAACAACCATAGGGGTATCAACGTAACTTTTTCAGAAATACGTAAATAATTGTCAAATATGCCACTTAGCCAAGTACGATCGAAACCCAATAAAATATAAGCTAAACATAACCGATACTCCTTCCCAACACAATGAAATAATCCACATGGATATCTGGTTTCCTATTCGAATATATCTGACCACCATCGATAAATTGACAAAGTATGCTACTGCACATTAAATATAGATCGTGGACATCTCTTTTGAAAGCATTTAAAGATAGGATACAAAACTTAGCAAAGCCCAAACCGATTATAACAGACAACGAATTTAATATAAACTGTATAAAACAGTTTCTGCTAGACAACAATATAAATATACATTATACGACCCCCTAAAAAACAGGAAACTCAGATATAGAAAGACTACACTTAACATTAAATAAACATATTCGATTGTTTAACGCAGATGATAAAAAAAAGATACAATTCAAAACCAAAGTTATTTTTCTTGGACGAAATTTGAAATGAAAAATTTTTTTTTTCTAATTTAGAATGATTTAAGTAGAATATTAATAATGAAATTACGAACCTGAAAAGTGCAAAGAATCCGTAAGACTCAATAATCATACCGATTATAGGAAAACCTAACAGAACAATAATTATTCCTCCAAAGAACGCTGTGGTACCCTTCACTTTATGGCGTTGGAAGAAGAAGCGCAAAGTACGTTCAACGCCAATCACACAACCCAGACCCGATAGGAACAAAATCTACGGGAAAAGAAGAGTTGCAAATTTCATGTCCATACGCAGCCTGTGCAGTCGCATTAATACATTGCCAATAGCGAGAAGGCCCTTGTCAAAAAGCAATAGCATGCCGAAGAAAAGAAACGATATGCCAAATCCAGCCAGGCCGATGCCTATTTCTGTAAAGTAACATTGGGTGAGTGGTTATTTGGCTAAGCGAAGTTGGGCAACATACTCTGTAAATCAGTTATTTCAATCATTATGAACTTCAGTTTCTATTTTTTGTGTATTTTAGTACGCATAAATTCCACGTAAACACCCAACACAATTTAAAATCCCAATCAGCTGATTTGATGTCCATTCAAATGTTTCGAAACAAACAATTGTTGCAGGGCTGCAATGCAAAAAGTATTGGACACTGCTTCTGGATTTTATCCGATGTTTATCACCTTAACCTAATAGCAAGGCAGAAATATGAAATACACCCGGTGTTTAGTTTTAAAATTTTATAATTTGTTAACAATGACTGAAATGACAGGTAAAGAATAGAAAGTTTTCAGAAAATAGTATTTTATGGTTTGTTATAAACTTCTATAGGCTTCAATATATATTATGTATATACTTCAAAATTTGTCGTCATCTATCACAGCAATGGTGCCGATAGTACCAATAAAGAAGCTCAATCTCTCAAATTATTAAGATTCATGGTAATTTTATATTTTAAGATGTATTTTGATATATTTTTATTTGTATTTTGTATTTTTTTGTATTTTTACTCAAGAACTGAAATGTAACATACATACAAATGAAAACAAATTTTTTTCTTTCTTGTGTAAAAGAATTTTACTGGTTTCACTCAAATTTTTTTTATTTCAGTTCCACCATAGCTCAAATTTTTACAACCCAATTTAGTTTTTAATTAATTTTTTTTTTATTAAATAATGCATCCGATTTCAATTACAAACGACCAGTAATCGATACCGGGCCATCTTTTTGTTTTCTCGTTAGTGCTGAGATCAAAAAATGTTTTACGAGTAAAAACATGTATTCTTTTCCGAACATTTTAAGTAACGCACTACGGTCATACCGAAAATTCTTTTAAATTTGAATTAGAAAATTGGCAATAACGGACATAACTGATTTAAATAGATCTTCTATTATCAGATACGTTTTTTGTTGTTTTTGCATTTTTTTTTTTTGCTTAAAATATTAATGAAAAATTATTTTTATTCAAATTGGCAATGCCCTGTCATGAAATCGGGACCATGAGTTTTTACAGAAAGTTTCAGTTTCTGAAAGGATTTTTTCGCCACCCCGTACTCAGATAAAACAAGAAAGCAAAGCTAACTTCGGGCGGAGCCGAAGTTTATATACCCTTGCAGCTATAACCGGATATATATCGCAAACATCGGATATAGTTGGCCGATCCTTATGATTACATCATAATAAAACCAATTAATTACAATAAAGAATCTAAAAAAAAGTCCCAAGCTTCTATCTTCAAAAATTCGAAAGTTGATATTTCTACCAAATACCATTTCCGATCGTTCAGTTATATGTCAGCTATAAGATATAGTCAACCGATCGTTATGAAATTTGGTAGATCGGATTGACTGACCAAAAATAGAATGTGTACCAAGTGCCAGCTTTCTATCTTCAAAAACACGAATGTTGGGTCATTTCCGATCGTTCAGTTATATGGCAGCTATAGGATATAGTCGGCCGATCCTAATGAAATTTTGTAGGTCGGATTAACTGGCCAAAAATATAATCTGTACCAAGTTCCAGCTTTCTATCTTCAAAAACACGAAAGTTGGGTCATTTCCGATCGTTCAGTTATATGGCAGCTATAAGATATAGTCGGCCGATCCTTATGAAATTTGGCATGTCGTATTATTTTGCCAAAAATAGCTCTCATGTCAAATTTGAACTCTCTAACTCTAAAAACACCAAAGTTATACCATTTCCGATCAATCAGTTATATGGCAGCTATAGGATATAGTCGGCCGATCCCGGCCGTTCCGACTTATATACTGCGTGCAAAGGAAAGAAGGGTGTGTGCAAAGTTTCAAGACGATAGCTTTAAAACTGAGAGACTAGTTTGCGTAGAAACAGACAGACGGACAGACGGACAGACGGACAGACGGACATGCTCATATCAACTCAGGAGGTGATCCTGATCAAGAATATATATACTTTATAGGGTCGGAGATGTCTCCTTCACTGCGTTGCACACTTTTGGACAAAATTATAATACCCTCTGCAAGGGTATAAAAATACCAGAAAATTACATGGGGATGCCAACACGCACCAAAGAACGTTTTACAGGCCCCCAGCAAAAAATTAAAAATTTTAATATATCATCCCGTTTAAAAGGGTCAGTCATAGACTTGCAATTTACATCTAATTAAATTATTAGAAATTCGTCTTATCATTTCCGATTTATGAGACAAACCATATTTTAATGCCAATTCTTTTTGTCATTTCAGATTTATGGAACAAACCATATTTTGATGCCCAATTCATGGTCCCAATTATGCCAAATTGAACAAAAATCATTTTAAATTAATATTTTTATTTGTTAATTTTTTTTTTTCGTCTTATCATTTGAGATTTATGGGACAAACCATATTTTAATGCCAATTCTTTTTGTAATTTCAGATTTATGGAACAAAGCATATTTTGATGCCCAATTCATGGTCCCAATTATGCCAAATTGAACAAAAATCATTTTAAGTTTATATTTATACCCTTGCAGAGGGTATTATAATTTTGTCCAAAAGTGTGCAACGGAGTGAAGGAGACATCTCCGACCCTATGAAGTATATATATACTGGATCAGGATCACCTCCTGAGTTGATATGAGCATGTCCGTCTGTCTGTCCGTCTGTCTGTCTGTCCGTTTCTACGCGAACTAGTCTCTCAGTTTTAAAGCTATCGTCTTGAAACTTTGCACACACCCTTCTTTCCTTTGCACGCAGTATATAAGTCGGAACGGCCCGGATCGGCCGACTATATCCTATAGCTGCCATATAACTGATTGATCGGAAATGGTATAACTTTGGTGTTTTTAGAGTTAGAGAGTTCAAATTTGACACGAGCGCTATTTTTGGCAAAACATTACGACATGCCAAATTTCATAAGGATCGGCCGACTATATCCTATAGCTGCCATATAACTGAACGATCGGAAATGACCCAACTTTCGTGTTTTTGAAGATAGAAAGCTGAAACTTGGTACAGATTATATTTTTGGCCAATTGATCCAACCTACCAAATTTCATTAGGATCGGCCGACTATATCCTATAGCTGCCATATAACTGAACGATCGGAAATAGTATTTGGTAGAAATATCAACTTTCTTATTTTTGAAGATAGAAGCTTGGGACTTGTTTTATATTTTTTTTATTTTAGTTAATTGGTTTTATTATGATGTGTTCATAAGGATCGGCCAACTATATCCGATGTTTGCGATATATATCCGGTTTTAACTGCAAGGGTATATAAACTTCGGCTCCGCCCGAAGTTAGCTTTCCTTTCTTGTTTTAAAAAAATTTTGTTTTCGCGGTCCTTTAGAATTTTGGAAATGACTAGTGCATCAGCTACCATTCCTGTCTTCATCATAAAGCTTAGAGGCCCAGACGAGGCCTAAGTTTGAAGGACAGGAAGAAAATGTTATACAGTAGAGACCATTGTAGTTCCAACATAAGACCCTGAATGGGTCGTGCTGTGTATATGTCAAACTACAATGACTAAGGAATAGAAAACTTGAGTTTCTAGTCCTTCTATAAGGAATGTTACAATTTAAGCATGTTAGTAAATGCTGTTTATCTACATACATCCTCATTAATGAGGTTATGCAGAATAACTACACCGAGCATTGTCCTACGATTTGTTAAGCTAGGTAAGTTATAAGTAAGAGTCTCCTATTATACACTCCTACCCAAAATTATACGACACCTTTAAATTTTTTGTTTCGGCGCTCGTAGCAGAATGCGAAATCGAAAACGATCAAAACAAAGTATGAGGGATAATAGCACAATGTTTAATGCACAGAATGAGATATTTTTGCTTCTTCCGTTTTCGAGTAACGATAAAAAAAGGACACACGCTTCAATTTTAGCTACGCTGCACGTGTATCTAAATTATACGACACACTTAGATTTTTGCTGTTGGCGCGAAAGATTTGGTGCCAATTTGTTTTTTTTAAAGTTCTGCTAAGTATTTAATTAGTTTTTAATAAAATGCCGCATGGTTGCTTATTAAGAGAAGAAGAAAAGGGACGAATAAGAGCTTACAACGATGCCGGATTCAATATTAGCAAAATATCGCGGATTATGGGTCAAACACGCTGTGTTATCACTAAATTTTTAAACGGCGCGGATGGACGTGGTCTTAAACGTAGCTCCGACAGAAAACCCAAGCTTTTCGATCGTGATAAACGAAGCATATTGAAAAAAGTAAGCAATTCTTTTCTATCATGCGCCTCAATTGCAGCGTCCTGCAGTCTTCCTGTACCTCGGATGACTATCTGGCGAACTTTTCAAGCCTCGGAATTTATTGTAAGGTAAGTTTTAAAAAAGGCTCCATTCCTAAAGCCCCAACACAAAGAAGCACGCCTTCAGTTTGCTGAAAAAAATTTGGAAACCAACTGGGCCTCAGTATGGAATTTCAACTCCATTTTGTTTATACGAATTTAATCAACATTTCTCACTTAGATAATTTTTTCTGATGAGAAAAAATTTAATCTTGATGGCCCAGATGGGTTTCGTCATTATTGGCTAGATTTGCGTAAGGATCCCCTCATGTTTTCAAGGCGCAATTTCGGAGGTGGATCCGCAATGGTTTCGGAAGCCTTTCATGCATCTGGAACGCTTAATCTGTGCTTTACGAGCTCTCGCATGAATAGCACAGACTACAAAAAAGTAGTAGAGGATCGTCTTCTGCCATTTTTGAACCAAAATGTGGAAAGAAAATATGTTTTTATGCAGGATAATGCATCAATCCATAAAAGCAAAGAAACCCAACGATTTTTAAACGAGCATTCCGTGAAGGTTTTGGATTGGCCAGCTTGCTCTCCGGACCTTAATCATATAGAGACCCTATGGGGTATTCTAGCCAGACGAGTTTACGCCAACAACACTAAATTTGACACCGTCAATAGTCTTAAACAGGAAATTTTGGCACAATGGGCCCTCCTAGACCAAAATATGCTAAAAACATTAATAATAACAATGACTAAAAGAATGTTTGAGGTTGGAAAAGCTCAAGGAGGTGTTATTAACTATTAATCTTTCATAAATAATCAAAAATAAAATAAAATATTCATTGTATCTATAAATATTGAAATGTGTCGTATAATTTTGATACACGTGCAGCGTAGCTAAAATTGAAGCGTGTGTCCATTTTTTATCGTTACTCGAAAACGGGAGATGCAAAAAAAGTCAAAAATATCTCATTCTGTGCATTAAACATTGTGCTATCATCCCTCATACTTTGTTTTGATCGTTTTCGATTTCGCATTCTGCTACGAGCGCCGAAACAAAAAATTTAAAGGTGTATAATTTTGGGCAGGAGTGTAATATGGAAGGAAAAGTGAAAAAGTTAAGAAATTCTTTTGTACGGATTCTATGCGGTCCTGATGTACTCCATATTGGGGACTCCAGACATATGAACCGTACTCCAGTATCGGACGGACCGAAGAAATAAATAAGGTTATGTAGGGGTCGTTAAGTTCTTTTGACCGCCTTTTAATGAAACCAAGGACTCCTTTAGCCTTATTAACCATTGCGGAAATATGTTTTGCAAATTTACGTTTCGAGTCTAAAAGGACACCGAGAACATTAACCTAAGTTAATTTCTCTAAGGCAATCCCATAAAGAGTATACGTAGCCTGCAGAGGGAAAATATGATAAAAAGACATAAGCTTGCATTTTGAAATAATTCGAAGTATTAAATAATTAGCACCATTTTTGAAAGTTATCAAGGTCAGACTGAAGACTGCATTGGGCGATGGATTTGTACTGAAGACTAAGCTTTACATGATCTGCATACATTAGAACTAGAAAGTTCGTTAAAGCAGGGGGCAAGTCATTAATAAAAAGAGTAGATAATAGCGGTCCGAGATGACTTCGTTGAGGGATGTAGTAGATGTAACACGGACCAAACGGGAATGTACATTTTTGAATAAGACTCTTTGTGTTCTTCCATCTAAGTAGCTGGAGATCTACATTAAGAGTTTTGATCTTTAAAATCCCAGCATCCCAGAGTTTGAAAAATCCCAGCATATTCAGTTAACTCAACAAGAGTGAGTGATTAACTGAATCAAACGCTTTGTTAAGGTCTGTGTAAATAACATGAGTTTGAAATCCCTTTCGAAAGCCATCTATATCAAAGGATGTCAACTCCAGTAAATTTGTGGTGGTGGAGCGACACTTGGAGAGATGATGGAGAGCAAAGGCGTTGCAAATGAGGGGTAATTAATTTTTCAAATAACTTTGGAATTGCTGACAATTTTCCCTTTTTTATGTGGGGGAATTATGAAAGATTCCTTCCACTTAAGGGGAAAAATCGAGGTTTCCAAAGAAATGTCTTAGAAGAGGTTTGCAAAGAGCCCTGGCACAGCCTATTTTAGCACACAGCCTGGTACTCCATCGGGGCCTGGCGAATAAATGGGCTTGCCCCTCAGAAGATCAGATAATAGGCTAGTCTCGGAGAAAAACGGACAGAAAATAAGATTTGCTGATTGAATGTTGTATGCGTATGGCTGATCTGTTAATTTAGGCGGGGAATGAGTTGTTTGGAAAAATTCTTCGAGTAGATCGGCAATGGCCTGATCCGGGGTCGCTGAGGAATTTTCAAACGTAAGCAGTGGTGATAAAGATACGTGTTTACGCTTAGTCTTTACAAAGTTATAAAACTGCTTTGGATCCTGAGTAATTGTATCCGGCAGCGGTGAATAAAATTTCTGTAACATTCAGCGTTATGCACGGTAAAATTTGATCGAGCTAGTAGATATCGTGAAAAATCTATACTACTGCAGGTTTTTTTTATATTTAAGTAAGAGCTTATTTTACAGTAAAATTTTTCTAAGGTGACATTATGATCGGTGCATGACCGAATATCGTACCAATCATATGTATCGATAAGGCAACTAAGTTTGTGAAAATCAGCTTTACGGAAGCAGTGAATCTTATTTGCCACATATGAAGACATCTGATCGATAAGTGGGGTGATATGGATCCTCTGGTGTTGAAAGTAGGAAAGCTCTGGAGAGAGTGGTACCATCAGGATCAGATACAAAACATAAGTCTAAAAGCCGACCTAACGAATTTTTAACATGGTTAATTTGACCTAGGGACATGCACCCAAATAGGTTCAAAATCCACATAGGACTTCTATCCGTTTTTTTCAACATTTTCAATGTTTAAATTCAAATTCAAATCAATTTTAGAAGGGACTTGAAAATATTCGTTACACTTTGCACGTGGCCGGAATCGGCCGACTATATCCTATAGGTGCCGTATAACTGATTGATCGAAAATGATAAAACTTTGGTGTTTTTAGAGTTAGAGAGTTCAAATTTTACATGAGAGCTATTTTTGGCACATGCAAAATTTCGTAAGGATCGGCCAACTATATCCCATAGCTGCCACATAACTGAACGATCGGCCGATCCCGGTCGTTCCGACTTATATACTGCGTGCAAAGGAAAGAAGGGTGTGTGCAAAGTTTCAAGTAGATAGGTTTAAAACTGAGAGACTAGTTTGCGTAGAAACAGACAGACGGACATGATAATATCAACTCAAGAGGTGATCCTGATCAAGAATACATCAAGAATATACTTTACAGGGTCGGAGATGTCTCCTTCACTGCGTTGCACACTTTTGATCAAAATTATAATACCCTCTGCAAGGGTATAGTAAAACTTTACGCAAAATATAAGATGTTAAAAAATATGCTATCGCTTAGCTGCAAGATGGAAAAATTACCAATAAAATTCAAAGGTATTACAAACAGGTTGCAGATCTTGTGGTTTCTGAAGGGGGAAACACATGTTTGTTAATTCAGGCAGCTAGCATGGCCGCACGAAAACAGGGTAAACAAAATATTAGTCCATTTTATAATAATTTTAAGTTAGAGTTCATATATTTCATTTTTTTAATTAAATTGTTTTGTCTTACCCGATTTTATTTTATTCAAAAGAGAATAGGGGGCGTTGTCACACCCATTTTTTATACCCTTGCACAGGGTATTATAATTTTGGTTCAGACAATTTTGAAGACGTCTTCGACACTATGAAGTATATATATTCTTGATCTGGATCACCTCTTGAGTCGATATGTCCATTTCCGTCTGTCCGTATGAACGCTTGCATGTCATAGACTTTAAAATATAGAGCTACAGGATTTGTGCTGGGGACTCCTAAAATGCCCCCGCCCCCACCAATAGCAATTTTCTGTAGCGCCAGTTCTTTTGATTCCAAATTACTTCTATAGTTAATATATTTGAAAAACAAATTTCATCCAAATCGGCCGATTTTTGGAAGAGATATACCCATACATACATGTGTATACATTTTCCCACACAAACGGGCTAAAATTTTGAACGCGTGGATATCGAAGACTATCAAAAATAGAACTATCTGATTTGGAACTTGAACTCGTATTGTATCCGCGATCAAGTTTGTGCCACGCAAAATTTTGACGCCCCCCAAACATAGTGTTCGTGAATTTTTTTGTACAATTTATTGATGCCAACTGTTCCAATGGCTAATCTACACCTACAAATTAAAAAATCAGCCAAGTCGGATAATTTGTAAAAAAGTTATAAACTTTTCAGTCTGCTTCCCTACTAAATCGGCTGTATGGCTGTAGGTGTATGGTTAGGGCTTTGCCCAAGCGCAAAAGTGTGCAACAAAATTTGTGGCTGAGAATCCGTGCTGTTAAAGTTGAAACTATAAACTTTACAGTATAAAGGATTTACAGCTGTGTTCATTTAATAGCAATGGAAAAAAAAACGTTTTTTTGTTGATTTTTCGAAAATTTACTAGATTTTTTAATATAGTTCTAGTTAAATGAAATACCCTCAGTATTTCTGAGGCAATACCCTCAGGTATTACTAGTAATACCATTAACCCTCAGTGCTGGAAACGTCAAACTTTCTTTCGCCATTCGTTGCCTTCATCAGGAATACTGGCACTCAATGTGGTCCATCCGGCACTCCAATTCATTGATATGATTTTCACGCATTAATATAAGTAGCCGTGTCGACCACTATAATGCACTAGTTTAAACTTATGGTATTAATTCTCAGGTAAACATTTTTGTTGCACACTTTTGCGCTTGGGCAACACAAAAAAAAAAACCTACGGCTATACTACCCATTCAGTAGGGAAGCAGACTAAAAAGTGTCTAGCTCCTATAAAAATTATACGATTTGGCTGATTTTTTATCTGCAGGTACAGATTAGCCATTGGAACAGTTTGACATCAAAACATAAACGAACTGGCGCTACAATGCGATTTCTGTTTTTGGGGCGGGAAAATTTTGACACAAACTTGATCTGCGCGAATATCATACGAGTTCAAGTTCCAATACAGATTTTTCTATCTCTCATATTCTTCGAGATCTACGAGATCAAAATTTTAACCCGTTTGTATGGGAAATGGTATATATCGGTATAAATCAGAGGTCGGCACGGCCCTATCTCGGGGGCATAGGAAATTTCTCTGCCCGAGCTCTGCCACACACACACAGTATACATGTGTGAAACGTCATGCTCACAGCCCACTTTCTGCTATTCGTTACTAACACTAATGCGGTAAAATCATATCAATGTATTGGGGTGCCGACCACTGGTATAAATACAGGCTGATTTTGGCCGCACCGCCCGGTATAGGAAACCGGGGTCAACGCCCCGGTGCCTAAAGAGAAATGCTCGGCGTTGAACGCGGCCTATAAAGAAATGCCACATGGGTGCTTCTACGGGAAACTAAAAAAGTCCAGCCACAGCGCTGCCGCCACACTGACATTATGGCACGCACAAATTATTTTAAAAGATCTCCCATTTGCTTTCATTTTCCCTTACGTTACCTTTGGATTGCCTTTAAAAAATTGGTTTCATTGATCAAAATGTTCTCAGAAATTGGGTTGGAAGAAGTTTTACCCATAGAAAGGTAGGGAGAAAGGTTTCTCCATTGGTAGGGAAGTAAATATTTTCATTTGTTTAAGAAGTGTTACTGGAAAATTTTACGCGCTTATATTAATGATAGCTAGTTCTTAACAGTTCTTAAACAAATATTAATCTACGCTTCCCTATCTTTTTTTTTTTTTTTTTTTATCAATCAATCAATAGTTATATTTAAAATCTGTCCGAAGTTATGGACAATAATTAAATTGTATAATGGGACCTTAACTTAATGAAATATTGAAACTATTAACAGTAACTATTGAAACTAATTTTAACAGTAACCTTAGCGATAGAATTCAAGTTAATTATTGTCGGGCCCTTTAGTGGGCCTTGTTAGTTTTACAACTGGGTCCGTTTCAGCCTCCTTGTGGTGTAGCTGTTGTCCAGAAGATTGATGGCTTCAGGGTTAGGATGTCGGTCCAGCCTTCGGTCCCTATCTATGAAGAATACTTGTTCCTCCCAATTTATTTATTATACCCTTGCAGAGGGTATTATAATTTT
Source organism: Drosophila bipectinata (assembly GCF_030179905.1). Classification (NCBI taxonomy): domain Eukaryota; kingdom Metazoa; phylum Arthropoda; class Insecta; order Diptera; family Drosophilidae; genus Drosophila; species Drosophila bipectinata. Next base: position 8,812,565 of record NC_091735.1, on the reverse strand, counting down.
GACAAATGCAGTGAAGGAGACATCTCCGACCCTATAAAGTATATATATTCTTGATCAGGATCACCTCCTGAGTTGATATGAGCATGTCCGTCTGTCTGTCTGCTTCTAAGCGAACTAGTCTCTCAGTTTTAAAGCACACACCCTTCTTTCCTTTGCACGCAGTATATAAGTCGGAACGTCCGGGATCGGCCGACTATATCCTATAGCTGCCATATAACTGATTGATCGGAAATGGTATAACTTTGGTGGTTTTAGAGCAGTGGTCGGCACCCCAATACATTGATATGATTTTACCGCATTAGTGTTAGTAACGAATAGCAGAAAGTAGGCTGTGAGCATGACGTTTCACACATTTATACTGTGTGTGTGTGGCAAAGCTCGGGCAGAGAAATTTCCTATGCCCCCGAGATAGGGCCGTGCCGACCTCTGTTTTAGAGTTAGAGAGTTCAAATTTTACGAGACACAAGAAATTACACGAGAGCTATTTTTGAGAAAATAATACGACATGCCAAATTTCATAAGGATCGGCCGACTATATCCTATAGCTTCCATTTAACTGAACGATCGGAAATGACCCAATATTTTTTTTGTAGGACGATCTTGAGTTTATGATCCAGTAAAGGCTGCTAGCTTTTAGTTTCAGGTGCATCTTCCTGCATTAGATGTTAGCTTAAGCTTAAGGATTAGCTTAAGGGATCTGCATACCGTTAAGTGAAAGCGGAGGGCATGTTTGACTATTAGGAGTAAACGTTACATGTTTACACTTTTGTTGGTTTATTTTAACGCGCCAGTCGGAAAGCCACCTTTCCCCTACTCTTAGATGATTAGCGAGTTGGTTTGTTGCTTGGGTTGGGGATCTGGAGCGACTGAGGATAGCGATATCCCCGGCGAACGTTAACATTGTTAGTAGTTTATTCCTAGGGATATCCGCAGTATACAAAACATATAGACAAGGGCCGAGTGCGCTTCCTTGTGAAACTTCAGCCTAGATGATGTAGTCACCCAGCTATTTCGGGTAGCTGCGTTGCATCTCACTGAGAGAATTGTAGAGGTACGACTCCACTAGGTTGTGGTGCAGTTGGTAGAGGGGTAGCTTCTGGCTGAATTAGTGGCACAATTTGACTGAAAGACACTTTGGAGATGTGAAACGAATGTTTTAGCTGTTTTTTCGTCGCTGCGAGTCAGCATCCCGCGAAGTTTCTTATCGGCGTGGTCGTTTCTATTGGGGCGCTAAGATTTTGTGGGCCTTCCACAGGGGATACTTTGTACTTTTTGGCGAAAGATTCTGGATGTTCCTTAGCTGTGAGTTTTCTTCCTGTTGGTGAAGAGCCTGGTCGAGTGATCGGGTTTCTTCCGTTACTTTGAAGCTGGTGATCTGCTGTTTTGCCAATCATGACGCCTCTTTTCTCGCACGAGCTGTTCGATTTGTTCGAAAATCAATGAGGTCTGGGAGCTTCAGTATGTAGATAATGGAATTGTACAATTGCCTTCCTTTGGGAGTCACTAGACGTCATCCCAAGTTCTAAAACTATAGAATTTGTATTGATGTGGCCTGCAAAAAGTTTGTGGCAAACCTTTTGTGAAAATGGTTTTTAATGCGTTCTCTGATTAGAACTCCGATTCCGACGTGGGCTTACGACTATTCAAATCCTTGTACACCATACATCCTCTATAGGTTTCGATATGGTTGCCTCCGCAGTTATCTTCATGGTACTGTCCTTGTTTGTAGTGTAGTCCCCGCAGACTACACAGACTGCCCGAAGTGTGCAGTATGACCTATCTTGGCCATACTCTTGGCAATTAGTGCATTGCACTGGATCGTTGCGTTAATTGATTGTCGATGCAAAAGTGATTCTCCGATGCAAAAGGTATTGTAGCTTTTTAAAATTGGGTGAACTTCTTTCTTCTTTAACGACCTAATTTCTGGCTCGACATTGAAAAAGGGTTGTGGCATTTCGTCTTTACAATGTTTGATTACAATTTTAATAACATTCTTGGCTGCGAAGCCCTTTTCTTTAAGAGCGTGTAGTACTTTTTCCTAGCATATGGATACGATTCGGAATTGCTCTTCAGTCTTTGTTTGCACCTTTTTTACATGGATGTTCCCTTTGATAAGCGGGACAACATGAAAGTTGTTACCGTTCCCGATTAACGCCACAATTTGGTTGACCAGGCATTCGAGCTTTTCTTTCTGATATAGATTGAAGGGGGCTTGGTTTTTTTGCAGTTTTTTGTTTGGTAAACTAAGATTATTTTTCAGTTTTCCAGCAGCTCGGGCAAAGCACGTCCTCTCAGTTCGGTAGTTAAATGGTTAAGAATAAACACATAGCTAAATATAATCGTATAACTTATTGGTTTATTGTCGTTCTTTTAAGACCTCTTAAAGATCAATTAGGCTTGTAATTATTTTTAAAACGAGTAATTTCTGACACCACCTCAAATTTGGATATCAAATTTTGCCGTCGGCAGCAACAATTTTCGTTTTGGTGAGCGACCAATAAGTCCGACACCATGAGTTATCGCCTAAGCTGCCATACTTTTTATAGAATGAAAAAGCAAGTTAAAAATACTTGTATAATCAAACGGATGGCGATAAATTTGTTGAAATTGGGTAAAATATGTTTTTTAAAAATTAATTAATTTAATTTAATTAGTTATGTATGTGCTAAAAGTGTATAACAAAAATTGTTGAAAACTCCGGAATGAAATAAAAATGAAATCCATTGAAAAGGTGGCATCCCCTTAACTTGGCTTTTCTGGCTTTTCCCCTTAATTCTTTTGGTTTCGAAAATAAAAACGCATTTTTTCGCGTTGTTTGCTGCTGACCAAACCTCAAATCAGCTGTTTCGGCAACAAGAAATTATGAGAAATGAAACGTTTCGATAGCAAAACGATAACTAAAAACTTGTGAAAACCGGAGCACCTCAAAAACGAAAATCTCGGTTTTCGTCCCAAAACGAAAACGAAAACCGAAAGTAAAAACCGGAGCATGTCTGTATAGGACGATACTGTAGAAATGCAGGCATTGTTCGCAGGCAAGTGTGCACATAAGAGACCACATTTAGCGGGGGATCTAGGAGTATTTACACATAAACCGGTTTTAATAGAGTACAATCACAGAAAGAAAAATCCGGGAAATTGTTGCCGAGATTAATCCTAAAAGGGAATTATTTGTGATTAGGTCCGGGGTTTCTTGTTTTAAGTATAAAACCACTTTTTTTCGAATCCTAAAATTCTTGACCAAATCCCGAACATTCCTAGATATTTTTTCCGAAAATTCGTAATATAATACTCTATTTTCGTACACAAGCAAATTCCGAAAAATCTCCATTTAATTCTGACTATTCTTAGATAATTTAATCCCGAAAAATTCTTGATTTAATCTTGACCATTCTTAGATTTTCTTAGAAAAATTCTTGATTTGAGCCCGAATATTCTTAGATAATTTAATCCCAAAAATTTTTTATTAAATTTCGATCATTCTTAACAATGTGGTTCCCAAAGCTTCTTAATTTAATCCTTAATATTCTTTAATATTGCAATATTAAAGGTTTTCAAAACGAAAACCGAAAGTGAAAACCGGAGCATGCCTGATAGTTTACGATTCATATCTGTGTTGAATTAATCATATGCACTTCGATTCAGAGGTGTCATACCGAAATGAGATTGATTCGTATCATAGCAATTCGTTATAGCAATGCAAAGATCTTCGATAGCAATCAATCATTCATTATACATATATTGCGTCACTAAACGATGCAATATACATAAGTATACATTTGTGCACACATAAGAATAGTAGACTAATTTGTGTTCCTGTACAGTATAATCTTGCTTCAGCGAGCATATAGTCACAATAGTTTTCGTCATCTATTTGTAATGTGCATTTATCGATAGCTTGTACTTTTCTGAAACAAATATATTTACATTTTTGTGATTCCCATCAATTTGATATTTGTTTTGAGATGTCTAACAATCGTTGTGCAATTTTAAAAATGTTTCAACAAGGAAATCGCCAATGCGACATTGTTCGTTTGCCTGGCATACGAAAACAAATGGTCTCTGGCGCTATCTGGCGATTTAATGAGCTTGGCCATGAAGGTGACCGTCCCGGACGAGGCAGACCATGCGCCGCTAACACTTCCAGAATTCGCCAGATCGTGAAAAGAGGATCATTCGGAATTGCAGAGTCTAGGCCAGAAAAATAGCCCGTGAAATCGGAGTGAATCGAGAAAGTGTTCGGTTGATTGCAAAAAATTAACTTAATCTCAAGACCTACAAGCTCCAAAAAGTGCATCTTCTTACGGAAGACAACAAGCGCGTGAGACTCCAAAGATGCCGTCAGCTAAAGCGTCGGGCCGCAAATCAAAAATGGGAGCGTATTCTCTTCACGGACGAGAAGGTATTCACCATCCAACAGGCGCACAATAACCGAAATGACAGAAGCTGGTCGGCTGAAGCTGCAGGTACCTCTGCAATAATCGAGCGCCATCAATGTGAGCAGTCTTTAATGGTTTGGGGAGAAATATGCGCCACCGGTAAAACACCCCTTGTTTTCATCGATCAAGGGGTCAAAATCAATCAGGAAGTGTACCGCCGGGACATTTTGGAAACTGTTGTGCTTCCTTGGGCCCAGCAGCACTTCGGTGATACGGAGTGGACGTTTAAACAGGATTCAGCGCCAACCCATAGACCCAAATTGACTCAAGACTGGTGCAAAGCCAATTTTCCGGACTTTATCACATCCAGTGAATGGCCATATTACTCGCCAGATCTTAATCCAATCAAAGATTATAAAGTACATAGATGGGACATCAGGGCCCAAAACGGTCAACTTTTTGCGTCGAGCTTGTTGGTGAGGGGGGAACGCACATGCATACGATTCTATTTTTAGAACTCTTTACATGTATCCGTCAACAAAAATGTGAACCTATGTGTGTATGTGTGACTGCTCGCACGACGAAGTAAAAAGGTTTTGGCTTCCAAATTTCAATTTCAATTTCTCGTTTCTGTTTTTGATGCGTCGATGTGGTAGTTGGTAGAACAAATAGTATTTTTGATCGCCGCAGATCAAGACAGGATGGTAGCGTAATGCATAGAGTAGTTACTCTATGTGTAATTTTTCTGTGTTCAAATCCTCGTAAGGACTGAACTTTTTCTTTCTTTTATAATTATTATTATTATTATTATATAATTATTATTTTCTTTAATTGTAATATTTTTCTTTAATTTTACAATTGTAAAATTGTTTAATTCTTTATTATGTCCGGCTAATAAAATTTCAAGGGAGTCCTTCCGGCATTTTGTCATCCGACACGTCCGTCACTTATTTTTACTTTAATTGTTATAGAATGCAATTAAAAATAATAATAATAACGTAAAAATTAAAAGTAAAAAATAAAAAAATAATAAAAAAATAAAAGTAAATATAAAAAGAATCATAAAACTAAAACTTTATCAAAATCGAAACAACCGCCCGCTAATGAAGTCGAACCCAGGACCCCAAGAATAAGGACCGCGCACTATCCATCTAGGCTACCCTCGAAGTTGATTTTATGATACTTAAAATTGGTGTTAAAGAAGGCGCTAGAAACCATACCAAAAACAGAGCTGACGAGTAAGGATAGTAAAAGATATTTCTGATCTCTTTTCTCTTACATTGGTTCGATTACAACGTTTCAAAGTTTCATCGTTCCAAAGATGTTACGATCTAAAAATAGAATTCTCTCTCTCCCTATCTAATCTGCCAGCCGTTTGTCGTGGAACCCGCTCTAAAATATTTTCATTATTACAGCGGGTTCCACGACGGAAAAAATGAAAACACTTGAGAGCGGGTTCCACGACGCGGCCTGCCAAAATGCCGTAGAACCCGCACTTATAGACATTTTTACCGTGGGTTCCAATACGAACTGAGACGATGTTAAGGTTTTTTTACAATTTTGTATTTTTTTTTATTGGATTATAAATTTAGGAAAGCACATTAAAATAATAAAACAATAATATAAATAGATTAAAAATTAAAAAAAAATGGACTTCCCGAGCCTGGTATGAACTCGTTTTACTTTGCACACCAGCCAAGCACTCTACCACTCGGCTATTCCTCATTCGTTGTCCCGCGAAAAATTTCTCAAACTTAACTTGTCGAGCAATGGAACCCGCTCGTTCCAGCGGGTTCCACTGCTGGAACCCGCCATAGAAAATTTTTCTTTGTATGAGATTTCCCATCTATGTACTTTATAATCTTTGATCCAATGCACTACAGTGTGTGGTCTATTTTGGAGTCCAGGGCATGTGCTAAACGCCACATAAGTTTGGAGGTGCTGAAGCAATCATTGCTCCGAGCATGGAATCGATTATCGGAAGAAGACCTGCGGCCCATTGCGCTAAATTTCCAGAAACGTTTAGGGCTCTGCGTCGCAGCCCAAGGAAGCCACTTCGAAACTGTCTGAATATATCGACGCATTTCCGCGAAAGTATCGTAAGTCGCCTTTTTTCGAAATTGAGATTTGAATGAAAAATTGTTAGGCACCTAATGTCTTACTACCCTGTGAAATATTATAACTGAAAACCCTATAGTTGCGATAAAAGTTAAGTTTCAATTTTATCGTATATTAGAGTGCTTTTCAATCTACGCGCGAAATTATCGTATGTCCATACAAAAATTTTGCATGGAAATACTTCAAATGCACAAAAATAAAGAAATGCAATAACAAATGTTTCTAATCGCTTAAACATCTTATGATTTTGCTTATTGTTTGTAAGAGATGAAATAAAAAAAAAGCTTCTCCTGTAAAATTGGATTTTTCGACATACGATACTTTCGCGGAAATGCGTCGATATGTTAACACAATGCCTATTTAATAGTTGTGTATCTGCATTTTTTCTCAAATACAGTTCCTTAAAAAGTTATGATCAAAAATGTTTGTTCGGGTTATTTATTGTCACCCTGTATATTCATGATCAGGATCACCACCTGAGTTGATATAAACATGTCCGTCTGTCTGTCTGTTTCTGTATCGGAAATTCCATAATGCGTGTGATCGTGAATGGAACATAATGTGAACGATCGGAAATGGTATTTGGTAAAAATACCAACTTTGGTATTTTTAAAGGTAGAAGCAACGGCCTTTTTTTGGAGCATAGGAGAAGTGATCATCTCCGATCCAACAAAGTATATACACATATTTTTGAAAAAAAAAAAACAGCCAAATCGGAGGAGCTATCCTCTATTTTTAGAGGAGTTATAAACTTTTTCGTCACCTTTCGAAGTGAAGCGGCGTATGGCCTTAGCACTATACGTTAATGGGAAATCTAATCTTTAAACAGAGAAGAAAAAAATGTTAACCTAGCTTCACCTTAAGGATGTAGTCTTATGTTCCGGCCTACTTTTAATTTTTTATTTTTTTTTTTTTTTTCGCGGTCTTTCAGAATTTGGAAATGGCTTGTGCATCAATAAGAGCATCAGCTAGCATTCCTGTATTCATCATAAAGCTTAGAGGCCCAGACGACCGAGGGGCGCTCGAGAAACGATTTGTTAGTACATATTAAGCTATTTGAAATATGTTAAGCTAAGAGGAGTTAGTAAGGAAATTTAAAATTCTATATTTTAAATAAGAGGGACAGGAAAGAGATGTAATAGAGTGGAGACCATTGTAGTTCGAACATAATACCCTAAAAGGGTCATGCAGTGCATATGTCGAACTACAACGGCTAAGGAACAGAGGACTAAAGTTTTGAGTCCTTCTATTAGGAATGTTAAAATTTAAGCGTGTTAGTAAATGCTGGCTATCTACATCCCCGTTAATAAGGTTATGCAGAAAAACTACACCGAGCATTGTCCTACCATTTGTTAAGCTAGGTAAGTTTATAAGTAAAAGTCTGCTACTGTAGGATGGAAGCTGAAGATTTGCATCCCAGTATAGACCTCTAAGTGCAAATATTAAAAAGTTGTTTGTACGGATTCTATGCGGTCCTTATGTACTCCATATTGGGGACTCCAGACACATGAACCGTACTCTAGTATAGGACGGACCAAAGAAATAAATAATGTTTTGGTTATATAGGGGTCATTAAATTCTTTTGACCACCTTTTGATAAAACCAAGGACTCCTTTAGCCTTATTAACCATTAAGGAAATATGGTCGGCAATTTTAAGTTTGATGTCTAATAGGATGCCGAGATCATTAACCTGGGTTAATTTTTCTAGGCCAACCCCATTAATAGAATAAGTAGCTTGCCTCTTTTGTCGCCCATATACATACATATGTACTCTTTTTTGAATAACTCTTATGCTTTTTGTCAAATCTGGACAACCTTTTTAGGACATTTTGAAAATATAAAATAATTTTTCAACATTTTAACTCATTAGTTTTCAAATTTGTCTCCACATTTCATTTTTGGGGTCAGAAAGCGGTGTGGTAAAATACAAATATTTTATTTATCCTGTAACGTAAACGCATATTGATGATTTTATTTAAAAGGTCTAGTCTAGTAAAAACGTCCAAAATATTCCGTTTTTTAAGAGCGGAGAGGGCGCTAACACGCCCACTTTTCTATACTAGCTTTTTAGGTCCCTAAGCTATATAGTTAAAAATAAACTCTGAAAAATCTCTTTCGATTTACTGGTATTATTTAAGGCCACAATAAGTGGTCGTTGGCCCCATAATTCGTATGCAACAAAAATTGTTTTCTGAGAATCCATACCTTTAAAGCACGAGAGCCCAGCTTCATTGCTCTCGGTGCTCCTTTGTTGTTGGAATTGGCTCCGGAGCATAGACAAATGCGTATATGTCGCAAAAACAATTTTTCACTTTGGTTATCTTAAATCTATTCTTCATCTGCATTTGAGCAAGGTAACTGGACTAGCACGTGGTTGTTGTTGGGTCATAAAATTTCATGAACATTTTGTTGTTGCTTTGGCGACTTCAAGAAATTGTATTATGCTTTTAGTTATTGCATTGTCGGCACGTCATTTGAAATGTAAACAATCCTTGGCATTTAAATTTAAATTAAATATAAACTATTGATTTTGATAAAGTAATAAACTATGTAAAAATATAAATATATCACCCATATTCATGTGCATTTGCATTGTTATTTCATAATTCTCTTTATTATAAAAATGTATCTCCCTAATTTTTTCGGTGTGTCCATTGAAATAAAAAAAAATTTCCTTACAAGTGTTGGTGTTTTCTTTTGAATTTATTGGAATTTCTCCGTCGTAAGCAGCGTTTGGGCACACCTGCTCTAAAGTTTAAACTATAAAGGTTAGTTTAATTATGGATATGAGATGAGTACCGGGTATAATATAGTCGGGAAACTGGAATAAAGCCGTATTTACTTGTTTAATTTTTTATTCTAACAAATGAGCTCTATTATTTACGATATATAACCGACTTCGGCTCCGTCCAAAGTTAGCTTTTCTTTCTTGTTTTTATTTTACGCTCACCTTAATTTATTTATTTTAAAAGAAAAAATCGAGCAAACTAATGTACGTATTTGTGTAATACAAAAATTTAAGGATGATGGCAATGTTTACAGTTTAGTCTATCTTTTATATATAAATACCAAAAAGCAATTTAAAAATTAAAGAGCATATACAAATTCTTTATATACATGTAATAAAGGCCGAACCGAGCACCAATTTTAGTTGGACTTCAGTTTTTTTTTATTTTCTTTATGATTTTTGAATACACGTTGTATATACATTTTATAACATAAGTATCCTTTCAAGCCTAGTTTACATATACACTGGGCATATACACTGTATCACTGGGCACATATTAATTATTCCAAATGCATTCGGCGGCGGGGGGTTGTTAAATCACTCGTTGCTCTCTACTGCAGACAATGATAGAAACTCCTCCTTACGGGCCAAGTATTCATTGTAGCGAAGAAACGCATATCTATTGGGATAAGAAAATAAATGATAATTATTGATTTATGTACATGTTGTTGTTGCATCTTTTTGTATGCTTTGGAAATAAAAACTAAAGTAAATAGTTGGAAAAAGAAAAAATATCTATAACTATCTAATTTTAACACAGGACTTGATCTGCGTATCCACGCAGATAGTCCAAAGTTTAAAATCGGATAGTTCTCTCTCTTATAGATTCCGATATTCACGCGTTTAAAATTGTAACACCCGAAGCTAGATTTCCTTTCTTGTTTTATTTATTTCATTACAAAATAGCAACACTTTTTTCGAACACAGCACATTTGTTATAAAACAAGAAAGGAAAGCTAACTTCGGGCGGAGCCGAAGTTGATATACCCTTGCAGTTAAAACCGGATATTTATCGCAAACATCGGATATAGTTGGCCGATCCTTATGAGAATATGATAATATAACCAAATTTATTATAATACAAAAACCAAACCTAAAAATGTCCCAAACTTCTATCTTCAAAAACACAAAAGTTGGGTCATTTCCGATCGTTCAGTTATATGGCAGCTATAGGATATAGTCGGCCGATCCTTATGAAATTTGGCATGTCGTAATGGTTTGCCAAAAATAGCTCTCGTGTCAATTTGAACTCTCTAACTCTAAAAATACCAAAGTTATACCATTTTCGATCAATCAGTTATATGGCAGCTATAGGATATAGTCGGCCGATCCAGGCCGTTCCGACTTATATACTGCGTGCAAAGGAAAGAAGGGTGTGTGCAAAGTTTCAAGACGATAGCTTTAAAACTAAGAGACTAGTTCGCGTAGAAACGGACAGACAGACAGACAGACGGACATGCTCATATCAACTCAGGAGGTGATCCTGATCAAGAATATATATACTTTATAGGGTCGGAGATGTCTCCTTCACTGCGTTGCACACTTTTGGACAAAATTATAATACCCTCTGCAAGGGTATAAAAATTGTCATTTAAAAACATTTATAGGTGGACAGGAGGAAGACCGGAAAAACGGCGAGAAAGGAGACCGATTTTTCTGTTGTGTTTGACCGAAACAGTCAGAAATCTAAGCACGAACGGAAAGTTTACTTCGGGCCGAGGATGTTTGCACAGTTTGAAGCTTTAAATAGCTTTAAAACAGAAAAAGTTCACGTTGAATCCGACAGATGGACAACTCGACTCAGGAGGTGATCCTGATCAAGAATATATATACTTTTTAGCAGTGGTGGGCACGAAATCTAACGGTCGGAGCCGCAGCTCGGCCAAACAACAAATTATAACAACAACCACCACCCTCGCGATGGTTGTCGTCGCGTTGTGCGCAAACGGACCCTTAATAATTTTTGTTGCAAACTCGGGACCGCGGGGTCGGGCCCGCTACCTGCCTCGGAATTTGTGTAGCATTGTTTTTGTAAATCTTCACGGCTCACTGACCGCGCGACTCGATCGTTTGGCACGATTTGCTAGCGCCAAAAATTACGGGGGGAGCCTTGAGTGCCCGAGGAGCCATGGGCTTGCCCACCCCTGCTTTATAGGGTCGGAGATGTCTCCTTCACTGCATTGCACTCCTTCATTGTTTTGTATCAGTTAATCCGACTTACCAAATTTCACACCGATCGGCCGACTATATCCTATAGCTGCCATATAACTGATTGATCGGAAATGGTATAACTTTGGTGTTTTACACGAACGCTATTTTTGGAAAAATTATACGACATGCCCAATTTCATAGGGATCGGCCTACTATATCCTATAGCTGCCATATAACTGAACGATCGGAAGTGACCCAACTTTTGTGTTATTGAAGAAAGAAAGCTGGAACTTGGTACAGATTATATTTTTGGTCAGTTGATCCGACCTACCAAATTTTATAAGAACCACCGACTATATCTTATAGCTCCCATATAACTGAGCGATCGGAAATGGTTTTTTGTAGATACATATATAAACTTTAGTATTTTTGAAGAAAGAAGTTTAGTACTTTTTTTTAGATTTTTTATTATAATAAATTGGGTTATATGATCATATTCTCATAAGGACCGGCCAACTTTATCCGATGTTTGCGATATATATCCGGTTTCAACTGCAAGGGTATATCAACTTCGGCTCCGCCCGAAGTGTTTCCTTTCGTGTTTAGATTTTTTTTTGTAATGAATTGGTTATATTATGGTTCGGTCTTGAAACTTTGCACACAGCCTTCTTTCCTTTGCAGTATATAAGTCGGAACGGCCCGGATCGGCCGACTATATCCTATAGCTGCCATATAACTGATTGATCGGAAATGGTATAACTTTGGTGTTTTTAAAGTTAGAAAGCTGAAACTTAATACAGATTCAATTTTTGGCCAGTTGATCCAACCTACCAAATTTCATTAGGATCGGCCGATTATATCCTATAGCTGCCATAGAAATATCAAATATCGTATTTTTGAAGATAGAAGTTAGGGACTTTTTTTAGATTTTTTATTTTAGTTAATTGGTTTTATTATGATGTAATCGTAAGGATCGGCCAACTATATCCGATGTTTGCGATACATATCCGGTTTTAACTGAAAGGGTATATCAACTTCGGCTCCGCCCGAAGTTAGCTTTCCTTTCTTGTTTTGTTGTAAATCTATTTGTATTATATTTAAATTGTTTTTTTTCAAGTGTTTTCTAAAATGTATAATCCAATGAAGAAAAATACAAAATTTTAAAATCAGCTGTACAAATCTCTTATAAGTGCGTGTTCTTCGCCGTTTTTGCAGGCCGCGTCGTGGAACCCGCTGTAAAAATGAAAATATTTGAGAGCGGGTTTCACGACAAACGGCTGGAAGATGAGAGAGGGAAAGAGAGAATTCTATTTGTAGAACGTAACATCTTTGGAACGATGAATGTTTGAAACGTTCACATCGAACCAGTGTGAGAGCAAAGAGATCAGAAATAGCTACTACTATCTTTACTCTTCAGCTCGAATTTTGCAATGGATCTTGCTTTTACTTCAATACCAACATTAGGTTGGATAAAGCTACCCTCCAATATTAACTTTAAGCTACCCTCCAATTAACGGAATAGGAAAAATAGTTACTGACGTGTCGGATGACAAAATGACGTACTCCCTTGGAATTTTATTTACCGGTCATAAATTTTAATTTTTTCCTTCAATACTACAATTAAAGATAGAGATAAAAGAAAAACATCGAAGTTCTAAGAAGGATTCTAACCTTGGAAATTTGTACAGAGAGCAACTATTCTATGCATTAGGCTACCACGCTGAGTCGATCAGCGCTGAACTAAAGGGCTATTTGTTCTACCAGCACATCGGCGCATTGTAAACAGAAACGTCGAGAAATTGAAATTTGGAAGGCAAAACATTTTTACACCGTCGTGCGAGCAGTCACACACACATACGAAGGCACCAATTTTTTTTCACGGATACATGTAAAGCAGTGGTCGGCACAGCCCTATCCCGCGGGCATAGGAAATTTCTCTGCCCGAGCTCTACCACACACACAAAGTATAAATGTGTGAACCAACGCCATGCTCAAAGCCTACTTTCTGCTATTCGTTACAAATACTAATGCGCTAAAATCATATCAATGTATTGGGTGCCGACCACTGATGTAAAGAGTTCTAAAAATAGCATATCGACGGTACGAGCAAGACTCGGTAGGCTTTTAAATTAATCGAGTAAAATGCTAAAAAACAATAATACAGATGGACATGAATATTTTTTTTCGTTCTCCTTATAAGATTAAGAATATACGGATACTCATAATAAATTAAATGGGCACGACATTCTCACGACATTGTTGAACTAAATAACTATGTTTTCGGTCATTTAGAAAATACACGGTCAACTTTTGCATATATGTTTTTAAAAACTTTCGAGTGACGTAAATAATAATTTCCTGACTGTTAAATTTAGCAAAAATTGCTTAAAAAGTGTCGCGTCAAACTCGGCACAAAATGGCAGTAGCTTTTAAATTTTAACTTTAATTTACAGTTTTCAGCTAATGATTCATAATAAACCACAAAAAAGCCAAATATAAATGAAAGCCTAACATAGAAGAGTGAACATATAAGTTTTTAAAACAATAAAGGAACTCATTAATAAGGAGTCTCCTTCACTGCGTTGCAGACTTTTGACCAAAATTATAATACCCTCTGCAAGGGTATAAAAATGTAGGGTTTTTTTTGAAAGTGCTGTGAAACCATTATGGCGTACTCTAGGTTACGCACTTGGCCCAACTTCGACCTTTTTGAAGATAAAAGGTTACGACTTTCGACAGATTCTATTTTTAGCAAATTTATCCGTTCCAGAAAGTTTTATAAGGATTGACTGACCTATAGCTTTATCCTATAGCTTGTTTTAAACGATCTGAACGATCGCAAATGACACAATCGTGGCGCATGTAAAAAATATAAAAACATATATTTTTAATAACAAAACAAAATATTTAAACAATTTTAATTCTTTGTATAATTTAAAGTATACATTTAAAACAAGAAAGCAAAGCTAACTTCGGGCGGAGCCGAAGTTGATTTACCCTTGCAGTTAAAACCGGATATGTATCGCAAACATCGGATATAGTTGGCCGATCCTTATGATTACATCATAATTAAACCAATTAATTACAATAAAAAATCTAAAAAAAAAGTTCCAAGCTTCTATCTTCAAAAATACGAAAGTTGATATTTCTACCAAATACCATTTCCGATCGTTCAGTTACATGGCAGCTATAGGATAAAGTCGGCCGATCCTAATGAAATTTGGTGGGTCGGATCAACTGATCAAAAATATAATCTGTACCAAGTTCCAGCTTTCTATCTTCAAAAACACGAAAGTTGGGTCATTTCCAATCGTTCAGTTATATGGCAGCTATAAGATATAGTCGGCCGATCCATTTCCATTTCCATTACCATTTCCGTTCAATCAGTTATATGACAACTATAGGATATAGTCGGCCGATCCGGGCCGTTCCGACTTATATACTGCGTGCAAAGGAAAGAAGGGTGTGTGCAAAGTTTCAAGACGATAGCTTTTAAACTGATAGACTAGTTCGCGTAGAAACGGACAGACAGACAGACGGACAGACAGACGGACATGCTCATATCAACTCAGGAGGTGATCCTGATCAAGAATATATATATTTTATAGGGTCGGAGATGTCTCCTTCACTGCGTTGCACACTTTTGGACAAAATTATAATACCCTCTGCAAGGGTATAAAAATTGTAAGTATAAGTATAATAAATAAGTATATAATAGGTATATATAATCAACAATAATAGAAACAGCCTAATGTGGCGAAATTTTTACATGAAATAATGCAGTTACATGGTAGCTATCGCTGGTAAACTCATTCTGGAATTTTTCCATATACTATATACTTTGAAGGGTCGGAGTTATAGGATTCCTTCAATGACTTACAACTTTGACAAATTTACCACCAGCTAGAAGTTTGTTCTATATCCTAAAAACTAGTAATACTTACCCAACGTAATCAAAATCGATAGTGGAGTGTTCAGCTTGCAATAACGACCATACGGTCCAGAAAATATGAGATGCTAACGCAAACTGGTTCACCTGGATGTAAAGCCATTCCACGTCCTTATTTTTAATTTGACTGCGCTGAAGGTATTCTTCAAGGTAGACTCGCAACCACTGCAGTTGAAAGTCGCGTTTTGGGTAACGAGTATAGTCCACTTCGTCTACCCCGCACATTTCGGCGAAATGATTTCCGATATCGAAGGCTTGAAAATTGTAGTCTGCATACTCGTAGTCAATAAAATTTACCGTGTTTAGGTTTTTTGTGTAGATAACGTTGCCCAAAAGAAGATCATTATGGGAGAAAACAATGGGACTGTCAAGAGCCTCGAGGTATTGGTATAACTTATTAAACTCCTTCCGCAAGCGAGCGATAGGTAGAAACGTATCTTTTACTCTACAATTTTAAATACTTTAATATGAAATTTGAATCTTATTACACGACCATATTAAACTTACCTATTGTGTTTATCAGCATCACTAAAACGTTCAGGTACTAAATCAAGAAAGCTCTGCGTCTTTTTCCATATCATCGGCAATGGTGTCGACGTATCCCCAGTTTTTTTTACTTTGCGATGCATCTCAGCCATGCGACGAGCAACCAAGGGCCAAATTTCTGGACCGAGCACACTTTCGGTATTCAATGTGGTTCCAGGTACATATTCATAAACGAGGCCGTTCTTGAACGTGGCGTAGAGCGATGGCGCCAAGCCGTAGGTATGCAGTAGTAAAAAGTTTTGCGTTTCTGCCTTGCGGTCAATAAGCAGGTCCGTTTTGTTGCCATATATTCTGACTAGCACTACGTTATCGGAGTACTGTACAGGTACATCATCCGACGCTGTACAGTTTGAGAATTCTTTTTCAATAATAACAGTACTCTCTCCCTGCTCTGGCGAAACGCCCAAAGTTTTAATCGGCAAATATAATCCTCTGTTCCCATCGTTTAATTTGTCAATTTCTTTGTGGAAACATCCAACCAGTTTGTTCGTGATGCCATCGGTAAAGCTCTAAAATTAGCAAGGATTAGAGCATTACTTGTTAAGTCGTAATATTTTTTAGAAAGTAAAATGAAAAGTTTTAAGATAAATGCCGGTCAGTTGTCTTCTACGTGATTTGATTTCTATGTGTATGTGTAAGGGTTATGTAAGAGCACTAACCATACAGCATATAGACAACCCATTTCATACAACGAAAATGGACGCGAAAATTTCTTGCTACAGGCCCCAGCAGGCCCCAGAGCGGATTTCTTACGCTCTCTTACGCTCATCGTTCGTTCATCTTACGCTCATTCTCGCATTAAATGTTTTCTGTTTCTCAGTCTCTAAACGGAGCGCGATGAAGAAGGTTGGCCTGCGCTTCGGTTGATCTTTGTATGTATGCGTGTCACACATTCACATACATGGGTGTATGTGTGCGTGCGATTTCGTTTCGAAGCCAGCGCACAAAATTTTGATTTTTCTTACTTTTAAGGCTTGCTACCCTAACAAAATTCGGGTATTCGTTATTTGATGAAATGACGAAAGAAATTATATTATTTTGTATATTATATTTTTTTATTATTTCAGCATACATTTTTAATTTATTTAGGAATAAGATTAAGTGTTAGTAGTAAAATGTTTTCTGTATATATATTTTTACGAATCATTAAAAATCAATATACTGAGAAAGTGTCAGAGTATATTTCGGTCGGAGTCACTTAAAGCGCCGTTTGCTTTTAAGTTTTTGTTGTTCTGCAAGAGGCTTGTGCATGCCTACTCTAACGATGGAATGATTTTTAGGGGAGGGTGAAGACGGGTGAAGAATTAAATTACTTTTTAAAGTT
The DNA here is from genome assembly GCF_030179905.1 of Drosophila bipectinata. Classification (NCBI taxonomy): domain Eukaryota; kingdom Metazoa; phylum Arthropoda; class Insecta; order Diptera; family Drosophilidae; genus Drosophila; species Drosophila bipectinata. Next base: position 8,795,309 of record NC_091735.1, on the reverse strand, counting down.
ATTATATATAAGGAAATATATATAAGGAAATTATTAAATTAACGACAATAATTTAATTAAATCTCACAATAACCCAAAATATAATAACAAGTGCCTGAAAAATTGTAAACAAAAAAGGTAAACAAGTCCATCAGCTGTTTTCGTGTCTTCACCCTCCCCTAAAAATCATTCCATCGTTAGAGTAGGCATGCACAAGCCTCTTGCAGAACAACAAAAACTTAAAAGCAATCGGCGCTTTAAGTGACTCCGACCGAAATATACTCTGACACTTTCTCAGTATATTGATTTTTAATGATTCGTAAAAATATATATACAGAAAACATTTTACTACTAACACTTAATCTTATTCCTAAATAAATTAAAAATGTATGCTGAAATAATAAAAAAAAATAAAATAAAAAATAATATAATTTCTTTCGTCATTTCATCAAATAACGAATACCCGAATTTTGTTAGGGTAGCAAGCCTTAAAAGTAAGAAAAATCAAAATTTTGTGCGCTGGCTTCGAAACGAAATCGCACGCACACATACACCCATGTATGTGAATGTGTGACACGCATACATACAAAGATCAACCGAAGCGCAGGCCAACCTTCTTCATCGCGCTCCGTTTAGAGACTGAGAAACAGAAAACATTTATTGCGAGAATGAGCGTAAGATGAACGAACGATGAGCGTAAGAGAGCGTAAGAAATCCGCTCTGGGGCCTGCTGGGGCCTGTCGCAAGAAATTTTCGCGTCCATTTTCGTTGTATGAAATGGGTTGTCTATATGCTGTATGGTTAGTGGTAAGAGGTAGTATTAGTCAAGATAAAAGCGTTAAGTACAGGCAATGGAAAATTTTCAATGGAACACCAATAAAAAAAATGTTGCCCAGACCCCTTCACAAAAACTACAGTATGAGACACACAAGTCGCCGTCGTTATCGGCTTCACATGCGTTTATATATAAATACATTCATATGGGCGGTAAACTCGTGTACACTTTGGTGATAAACTATTTGACTTAAGCCTTTAGCCATAATCTAGGTGTCTTTAAATACTCCTAGTGAGATTTACAAATAAATGAATCTTTAGAACCATCTTTTTCATTATAGCTTTCTATCAGTGGACGGCACAGCCCTATCCCGCGGGTATAGGAAATTTTTCTACCCGAGCTCTGCCACACAGACACATTATAAATGCCAGTATAACAGCCTACTTTCTGCTTTTCGTTACTAATACTAATGCGGTAAAATCATATCAATGTATTGAGTGCCGATCACTGCTTTATATCATTATAGCATATTCGAAGTAATTTTAAAGCTGCCTAATTTCAACTACTTCAATCAGTATCTTTAATATTATGTGCGGCTTTTAGTTATTTGGGTTAGTATTTACATTTCTAATTTACGACTTTGAATTAATTTTTCTCATACGATACTTCAGTAAATTTAATATATAAACTGGGCCAATCAAAAAGATTATACGTACATATGTACGCCATTGCGTACTGAGGTCAACGAGTATAAGTGGGATCCGATAAGGCAAAATGAACGAAATTCAAATTAAATTCCTCTCCAGAATATACATATACACACATGCACCATAATCTTTAACTATTAATCTATAACTATTTAACAAGAAAGAAAAGCTATCTTCGTGCGTATCCGAAGTAAATATACCCTAGCAGTAAAGATCGGATATATTTAAAAAAAATATCGGATAAAGTTTGAAAACAAATTTGTTAGAATACAAAATTGAAAAAAAAGTCCCAAGCTTCTGTACTCAAAAATTCCAAAGTTGGTATTTTTAACAAATACCATTTCCGTCGTTTAGTTATATGGCAGCTATAAGATATAGTCGACCGATCGTTATGAAATTTGGTATGACGTATTATTTTGCCAAAGATAGCGCTCGTGTAAAATTTGAACTCTCTAACTCTAAAAACACCAAAGTTATACCATTTCCGATCAATCAGTTATATGGAAACTATAGGATATAGTCGGCTGATCCCGGCCGTTCCGACTTACATATATACTGCGTGCAAAAAAAAAAAAGGGTGTGTGCGAAGTTAAGAGTCGATAGCTGTAAAGCTAAGAGACTAGTTTGCGTATAAACAGACAGACATGCTTATATCAACTCAGAAGATGATACTGATCAAGAATATATATACTTTATAGGGTCGGAGATGTCTCCTTTATTGCGTTGCACACTTTTGAACCAAAGTTATAATATCCTCTGCAAGGGTATAAAAAACAACAGAATGGTAATTCGGTATTTCCTAAATTTGTGCCAACTGAACTTTAAATGAACGTCTTCAGTCCATGTACCTCAGAATATTTGGAATTTCCTTAACCTTTTGCCACTCGACCTTTTTCGTTTGCGTTTATGTCAAAATCTAGATTAAAAACTTGTTTATAATGCCATCAAGTAAGCACTCAAAATTTAAAACTATGTTACTGCAACCTTAACACTAATACCACCAAGAATAATGTTAATTTCTAACAACAACCCAATAACTCAAAGTAAAATCACAAAGTCTATTTACTATACTCAAGGTTGAAGCGTGCACGTTGAATATATGTACATATGTATGTATCTGATTATTATTATTGAAAACATAGTTGGTTGTGCAATAGCCCGGCCCAAGCTGTGTTATCATCTACAAATATCTCAGGTCCGTACACCAGTTGGTGATCGTAACAAAGTATAGAGAAACGTACATCATCATCATCAGCGATTCTGGGAAACTGGCCGGATAGCGATCGAATCAGCAAGCGATCGTCGAACTACTCTTATCTAATGGAGTAAAGAATATGGCATTGACAGTGGTGTTGGTGGTTTTTTATTGAATGGGATAATGATTTAGAGGTAATGAAGTGATCATCGTTACGAAGTTTTTGAATGAATGGAGCTTACATTACCTTAAACTCGACGTGGCTGAGGTCCCAGGACGGTCTAATAACCTTTAACAGTTCCTTGGCCCCTCGAATTACATGGGCCTCCTCAACAAATATGGGAACAAAGGGCACAGTGGATTGATCCTTTTGCTTTAGTCGAATATCACTCGTTTTGTGTTCGTTGTCGATTTCTGAATTTGAAGTGCAGTGATTCTGGATAAAGTTCGATTGTGAATGCTGCTTGACAGTTTGACGAACTAAGGATAAAGAATCTTTCATCACTTTCGGGTTGCCGCCACTTGTTGATATCTGTCCTGTGTAACTGTTGCTCTTGGTTTCAGTGCCCATTCTATTGTATTATATATGTGAAATACGAAAGTTTCAGGTCGGGTCAAACACGTACAACAACAACGATAGCGATAACAAGAAGTACAGCAAGTATAAAGTTAGTAGCAGTAGAATCTGAGCCAAAAATAAAAATGTAAGCCAAACCAGACTGATTTCTATCCTTTCAACATTTCCTATACTCCTTTTAAACAGCAAACACCTTTCCAACCTCAGTGGATCCAAATATTTCCCTATATAATTTTAAGGGGTCTAATAACTCTATAACATAAAAAACCAGAACAAAAGCTTACTTCCGGCGGAGCCTACGTTAATATACCGTTGCATTTAAGTGGCAGTTTATATTATTAGATATTTATATATTGAATCAGATATATACCGTAACTTTAGATACAATTTTAAATACTTATGAGAGTTTCATATTAAAATAATTTTTTTTATAACAGAAATGTAAATTTTCGCATTTTATTCGTGTTTTTCGGATTTTGATCCCAGTTTTTCGGAACAAATTGCAAAAATTCTTTCATTCATGTCACATATCAATAAAGTCTGATTAATACAGAACACGAGACAATATTTTTGTTAGGAATTTATATAAATTGTTGAAGCTATAACGCTTTTCCCGAAAAATCGTACATAAACGTGCAGTAATAAAAAACAAGAAAGAAAAACTAACTTAAGGAGCGGAACCGAAGTTGATATAGCCATGCAGTTAAAACCGGATTTTATATCACAAACATCGAATACAGTTAGCCGATCCTCATAAAAATATCATAATAAAACAAATTTATTACAATACAAAATCTAAAAAAAAGTCCCAAGTTTCTATCTTCAAAAATACCTAAGTTGGTATTTTTACCAAATACCAAATACCATTTCCGATCGTTCCGAGTTATATGGCAGTTATAAGATATAGTCGTTATGAAATTTTTAGGGTCAGATTAACTGACCAAAAAAGAATCTGTACGGTTCAGTTATATAGCAGCTATATGACACTCGGCCGATCCTTATGAAATTTGGTATGTCGAATTATTTTGCCAAAAATAATATTCATGAATCTCTTGAACTCTAAAAACACCAAAATTATACCATTTTCGATCAATCAGTTATATGGTAGCTACATGATATAGTCTGCCGATCCCAGCCGTTGTGACTTATGTCACTTATATGTTGTATGAAACAGAAAGACGGACATGCTCATATAATTTAAGGATGCAATTTTGATCAAGAATGTACATACATACTTTATAGGGTCGGAGATGTCTCCTTAACTGCGTTGCACACTTTTGACCAAAATAATAGTATCCACTGCAAGGGTATAAAAACAAAATGATCACCAATACAAATAATTGCTTACATTGTGATAAGAGTTTCTCGACCTGTTAAAAAAAGTGTATACTCGTTTTTTGTTATCTTTACTGATTTCCCGTGGTTTAATTTTTTTATTTTTGCAGTTCTAAGAAAAATTCTGTGTAAAACATAAAATGTAAGCAACCAAACACCAAAGCCTTTTTTCATGTAGTCTAAAAGAGAGTTTTTCGTTTTACGTGTGTAATAAGTTTCTTGACATACTGTATGTACACGTATGTATGTATAAATGTTCATATGTATATAACCCTGAAACGGAATGGTTATATACAGGAGACCCCCCACAATGTTAGATTAAGGTGCTTGATTAAAAGCGTAGATTTGTGTAATATTGCTATTTGTGTCAATTCCTATCAAAGGAATTTCTTCAATATTGAAAAGTCCTCACTGTGCTGACGTGTACTGAATTTGAATAATATTCTACTAATTACAAATTAAAGAATATATGTATATATATGTACATACATATATGTAGACAATAATTTTCAACAGCAAAAACAATAATACGTTACATCACACACAGAAGTGTGATACTTAAGCCCTAAACGTATCAAAATCCTTATTTACTTATTTATGTACATATCGAGCTCTATTTGCGAAAATAACGTAAGCGCCAAAAAGCTAATTTTACAGGAGAATTTCACGGCCACTAACATAGGCATTTGTCGCCCTTGACAGGGCGATATCTCAGTAAATAGATGCAACTAGTTTTTAATATTTTGGGAGCAATTGCGGTTGATGATTATGTACACATTTGCATAAAAAAAAAAGGTTTTCTGAAGAATGGAGCTTATGTTATTTTTGAAAATAGGGCTGGACATGTACTTATTTAAATACGAGATGAGCAATCAAATTTTCGCAATCAGTTTATAAATTTATGTACAGATTTCACAAAGTATAAGACACTCACAAAAAATATTAAACGTTGCTTTTTTAGACATTTAGCACTAATACGATTTAATTGATTTACTCAATTGGTTCCTCTAGTGTTTAATAGTTGTGAAGTGAATGCGCCAGTATCCTTTAGAGTGACATAAATCGAAATAATTAGTTTTTCCAATAAGCAAGTGAACGGCGAGGACTGTAGGATAATCACGAATCAACTAAACATTACATCCCAGCTAAGATCTTAACCAAAACGAAGTAGTGCGTACATATTTATTGTATGTACATATGTACTCTGCATATGCAGATGCAGGTTTAAGTTCGGGAACGCAGGAATAGACTTACTCATAGAAATATGACGTAGAATTATTTTTATGGTATACTAAGAAATACTCAAAGTGCAGCCCATTAGCTCCAAATAATTTGTTACAAAATTCTATTTTTTACGCAAAGTTCAAGTTATAAAAAAGTTGGTGAAGGAGAATGTTTTTCACTCGACTGAAGTGTTTTTTTTTTCATTAATATGCTTTAGTATTTTTAATTTTCCTTCATATTAGCGAGCTAGGCAATGTTTATATACACATTCAAACGCAAAATGCTTGCTACACTGCATGCGTGCATTTTTTGTGATTGTGTGTACCGAGTGACGTTCCCTCCTTTCACCACCCCACCCAACACATTGCTAAAGATCCCGTATCTGCTCGTCCAACTGCTGAATGGGCGTATAGGGTTGCTGAAGGGATATCTCAGGATTTTAATGCCAGCTCTGGTTTGGGTTTGCATGCAATTGGAAATGGCAAACAAGGTAAAATAACAAATAAAATGTGTACCAATATGTCAAGCGTCAACGAACGCAACGCACACTGAGATGAACTGTTATTTATCTACACACGTTACCTTCGGGTATTGATTGTTTTTAAAAAAAATCACAAAAAAAGCCGCGAAAACCGCACAAGTAGATATTGATTTTGGCCCGCTTTTTGGCGTACAGACTTAAATGAACACAAGGTGGGTGTTTGCACCGGGTGATACAAGCAACGATTCAACGATTCGCTTTCGGGTTAAAGTAAGCAAAGCGATGATAATGCGAGAGCTTGGTGCGATGTGCCAATATTTGTGTTCTGTTCTATTCCGGTCTGTTCTTAGCGACAGCTTTTGGTAGGGACGAGGGATGTCAAAAATATTTATTTATATCGAAATACGTAATATTTTTGTTACTAAAATATCTTTTTTTTAAATTTTGTGTTTGGTCTCACTAAGATTACATAGCTTTGTAACACTTTTTTTTTAAGGTTTTGCAACACTAATGCGACTGCTCCCAGCTGGGGCTGTCGGAAATTGAAAAGAATATCGTATCGATTTTTTGTTTTTTATAAAAAATATTATGATTTTATTTTAAATACCAGAGAAAAATATCGATGTTTGATACTCTTTTGTATGATACTGTATGTTTTTAAGGAGCGAAGATAATTTAGGGGGTCAATGCCGAGTTGAAGCATTATTTTAGCTGATTTTTTGCGAATTTGTTTCCTTGGCCCATTAAAAAATATAAATTTGAATTTCTTTTCATATCTTAAGCAGAATTCTAGTATACGTGTACATTTTTAAGACAAAAAAATATTAAATTTCAGAAAGATTTTACCAGATGAAGTAGTGTATTATAAAGAGGCGCTAGGCTATCACTATCCGGAAAAACATAGTGGGATGTCAAAAAAATATTGAAAAATAAATATTTTACACAACTGTCCATCTAAACGAAAAAGTGTTCCTTTTTTTTAATAAAAAAAAAATTTTCGATGGTTTTTTAGAAATTATTTTTTACACGGCACTCGCCTTGACTAGCAATTTTTGCATCTTGCTGTTTTGTTGTTAAAGCCTAGTACTCTGACGACGAAAATCCGCTGTCACACGTGTTACAGCGGCCGAACTCCATATAAAAAAAACGGTGTGAAAAAAGGAAGAAGAAGAAATTTTTGCCTAGAAAGGAAGAAAGCGTCCTGCGTGATATATTGAATTTTCTTTTACTGCAAATGAACAACTTTTAAGCCTAGTACTCTGACGACGAAAATCCGCTGTCGAAAATCCGCTAGCGAAATCGCACTTTATTTGGCTACCGAGCTAGGGTGACCAAAAAAATTAAGGAAAAGGGTAATACTGAACAGCTGATGTTTGTAAACAAAGAACAAATAAGCAAAAATGAATTCAAGCCGATTGGATTTTTGTGTTTTCTTTATGTATTTCGCCGCTAAGGAGCTGATTAAGAAAAAGAAAACTGGGTCAAAATCAAAATCAATCACAAATCATTTCAATTCCATTTTATGGAATTAAAATGCCCCTTGTGGGTCAAATCCCATATTATGGGCTTCGCCCTGACCGCACTAATTAGCTTCACTTTATCCTCGCGGGCCGAAAATTTTTCGGTCCGACAATTTTTTTCTCTCAATTTTCGCTCTATGGCTATCAAAAGAAATCAAATGAATTCTTTTTACACCCCAAAATCAGCTGTTTATTTTTTTTTGATCCGGCAACGCCATTCAATTTGATAGCCATTATTTTCGTCGTCAGAGTACCAGCAAAATCTAGGAGGCAAATATTTCTTCTTCTTCCATTTTTTACACCGTTTTTTTTTATATGGAGTTTAAAAGCTGACACACGTTAGACAGCGGATTTTCGTCGTCAGAGTACTAGGCTTTAAATTTTAATTTAAATACTAAAGCATAGTACTGAGTGGACGAAAATCCGCTGTTGAAAATCCGATAACGATATCGCACTTAATTCAGCTACCGAGCTGGTGTGACCAAAAAAATTAAGAAATATACTGAACAAGGTAATTAAGGTAATACTGAACCTTAATTCAGTAAACAAAAAACAAATAAGCAAAAATGACTTCAAAACGATTTTGGTGTTTTGTTTATGTATTTCGCCGCTAAGGAGCTGATTAAGAAATAAAAAACTGGGTCAAAATCAATCACAAATCATTTCAATGCCATTTTATGGAATAAAAATGCCCCTTGTGAGTCAAATCCCATATTATGGGCTTCGCCTTGACTGCAGAAATGAATATTAATTTGTCCTGGCGCGTCGAAAATTTTTCGGGCCGACTATTTTTTTGTTTGATCAATTGACCCTCCATGTCACACCTATAGCATAGTATTGAGCTGACGAAAATCCGCTGTTGAAATTCTGATAGCGATTTTGCACTTTATTCAACTACCGAGGTAGTGTGACCAAAAAAATGAAGAAATAAGATAATACTGATCAGCTGTTGTTTGTAAACAAAAAACAAATAAGCAAAAATGAATTCAAAACGATTGAATGTTGGTGTTTTGTTTATGTATTTCGCCGCTAAGGAGCTGATTAAGAAATAGAAAACTGGGTCAAAATCAAAATCAATCACAAATCATTTCAATGCCATTTTATGGCATTAAAATGCCCCTTGTGGGTCAAATCCCATATTATGGGCTTAGTCTTGACCACAGAAATGAATTTTAATTTGTCCTGGCGCGTCGAAAATTTTTCGGGCCGACTATTTTTTTGTTTGGTCAATTGACCCTCCATGTCACACCTATAAAATTAAATTGAAATATTTCTTTTAACACCCCGAGAGCAGCTGTTTATTTTTTTTGATCCGGCAACACGATTAAAATCGATAACAAAAATTTTCGTCAACTCAGTACCCGCAAAATCTAGAAGGCAAAAATTTCTTCTTCTTTCCTTTTTTACACCGTTTTTTTTATATGGAGTTTGACAGCTGTCACTCGTTGGACAGCGGATTTTCGTCAACTCAGTACTATGCTTATAGAAATAAATTGAAATATTTCTTTTAACTCCCCGAGAGCAGCTGTTTATTTTTTTTGATCCGGCAACACCATTGAAATCGATAACAAAAAATTTCGTCAACTCAGTACTCGCAAAATCTAGAAGGCAAAAATTTCTTCTTCTTCCTTTTTTTACACCGTTTTTTTTATATGGAGTTTGACAGCTGTCACTCATTCGACAGCGGATTTTCGTCAACTCAGTACTATGCTTAACAAATAAATACCCTTTTTATGTACCTTCATTTCTTTTTCTGTTTTTAGGTGACAACTCAAAAATATCGATTGGGAGGAAAAAACAGCGATGATTTAAAAAACATGAATCACATCGATGCATCGATTTTCTTGCATCTCTAGCACTCAAGTTGCACACTAGGGTTGTTGGTTTTTGAAAAAATATCGTATTGATGATATTTGCTGTGAAAAAAATATCAAACGATAATATTAAGAAATATCACAAAAAAAAAATCGATATGTTGTTTTGTGTCATGTGGAGTTGCCTTAAACGGCTCCCCACACGCGTAGGTCCGAAGAAAGGGGTACTTCAAAGGCCTTGGCTGTGGCTAACGGAACGTTTTATTCTGTAAATTCATAAATTATTCTACAATTCAAATATTAATCCTTCTTCTTACCGCAGTGTGCCCTCCTACAATCAACAAAACAATGAATGGCACTTTTTGGCGGCATTCACACTACCGCTATTAGTAGGCCCGTAATTCCGACAACTTAAAATACTACATTTCCTAATAATACTGACTTAACTATCGATAACAATGTTTTTGACCGTCGACATCCCCGACCCCGTGAAGACCCGCTTCACTCAAATCCAAACTCCAAGTTTAGAGACGGGCCGCAACATTGTCCAAGATAGTCCATTAGCTCCATCCATCTCCATCGGCTCCGCTGTAGACCTCCTCCACGATGCCCTTGCGCCACTCTCGTCTGGGCAAGGCAGGATCGCAGACGAAGACCATATCGCCCTGGCGGATGGGCTCCGTTCCCTGGCACCACTTCTCGCGGCGCACAAGCGTAGGCAGGTACTCCATGGTGGGACTCCACATGGTCCCTCGGCGCGACTTCTTCCAGGGTATGGCGCAGCACTCGCTTGACGCAATGCACCATCTGCTCCCATACTCCGCCTCTGTATCCTCTCCGTCTCGAACGCGTCTCCAAATCGTCTGGCCTCCTTGTCGGCTCCCACGAAGTTCTTGCTCACCTCGTACACATCCGGGTCTCGATCGTCGTTACCACCTCTCCAAAGGAATCGTTGGGAACGTCGATCTCCAACCTTGGCTGCAGCATGAAACACAAGCCGGACCTCACCGGGCTTGTTCGGGGTTTCGACACCGAATTGTGGCAAATTCCATAGCTTGTCGCTCTTCACCGCGACCTCATCCGGCTGCAATTTCCTCGCATATCCTTTGGACACGTCCTTGATGATCCGATCGTATCCTAGCGCCAACGGCCCGTGGCGCTTCAACTTCTCGACGTCGATCAGCCGTCTGTGTGCCATCTCGTAGCTCCGTGGCAGCACAGCGTGGTCATCCTTCCAGAGCAAACCCGTCTGGTCGCGACGCCCCACTTTCACCGTGGTGTCGTCGAGGATCCTTTGGGCCCGCGCGTCGTCGCTGGCTGCGACCGGTTGCGCGAGCTTCACACCAAAGCCTTCCATCTCGACGTAGTCCTCCACCATCTTTTCCATCGTGTCCTCCACTGACACGGCTAGAAGGCAGGATCTCGGTGACGGCGTAGTTGATTGTCCACTTACTGGCCCAAACACAACCCATCCAAGCTCGGTTGCGGCCGCGAACGGTCCCTCTCTGGCAAACCGTCTCGTCCTAAGTGGCAATCCCAAATGTCCATGGTCCAGTCCGATGAGCAACTTCGGCACCACGTTGCTGTAGGGCTTCATCGGCAGTCGCGAATCCTTATGAACGCCCTGGACATCTCGTCGACATAACGTCTGCATCGGCAGACTCAGGCTCGAAACGGCGTACACGTTCCTCAACGGGTGACGAGTGGGCTTCCCAGCTCCACTGATCTCCAGACTCACCACGTTGGTAGGCTCCCTGCTGGCTCTTCCTCCAAACCATTGGATGTTCAGTTGTCGACGTTCGCCTTGCACTCCCAGATCCCTCCGTAGCTCGTCGTCGATCATCGTGACGGAGGATCCTTCATCTAATAGCGCGTATGTGTCCACCTGGCGACCAGCTCCGTACAGCGTTACTGGCAGTATACGGAACAAAAGTCTGCCTCCTTCGACGTCAATACTTAAGTTTCTCTGCATGGGCGCCTCCGCTGGCTGCGGGGCCCTTCTTTCCAGGCTGTTTCTGCGGACAGCCGACTCCTGGGTCCTCTCGTGGTCCCTGTAACCACCTCGTGGCGAAGACCTCCTGTCCGGGCTGCGTCTGGAAACTGGTGACATCTGGTTCCCTCCGTTGTGGCGCCTGAAACCACCTCGCTGCTCCGGCCGTCTTCGCCCTTCGTCCTCTTCATGTAGCAGACGGTGATGCAATCTGCGGCATCCGTTGATCTGGCACTCGCCATGCACATCGCAGGATCTGGCCGCATGCCCACTCCGTAAGCATGTGAAGCAGAGCCGATGCCTCTTCACCATGCTCCATCTGCCCGGTGGCGAAGCTCCAATAAATTCGCTGCAGCTCGTCGTAGCATGTTGACCTCCACAAATTGGACAACCTCCATGCCGGTCATCCCGCTGCTCGTATCCGTTCTGGTCGACGCTCGCGTGTAGAACTCGACGCCTCGGCTCCTTTCCATCGACGTCCAAAATCGTACACACGATGTTTGCGTACTCCTGTAGCCACGCGCTGAAGTGCGCTACAGTGGGAAAGGGTTGGATCGATGCAGCGTGCCTGGCCCAATCCACTCGTTTGCTGGTGGGAAGCTTTGCCACAAGCTCCTCCATGAGTGTGGGGTTTCCCAGATGTTGCTCCGCCTTCGCCGACTGCAAGAAGGCCGTGAGGTTACTCACTCTGGTTGCGAAGGGGACGATCCTCTCCAGTTGCTGCTCCGAAATCGGCTGCACCTCTCGCACGCTGTTCAGCTGGCTGCGTATTAGCTGCTCCGGTCGGCCAAACCTAAAGCGCAGCTGCTCCATCACGGCTCTGACATTCGCGGGGTGAATTAGCAGCGACTTCACAGTCTCGCGCGCCTCATCCTTCAGCGCCTTCAACAGCCTCTGGTTGTTTTCCAGGTCTGTGCAGTTGTACGCTTGGGTCGTCTCCACAAACGCACAATTAAAAATGGGCCAATCCTCGGGCTGCCCTCCAAATATAGGCAAGTCCGGGAGCCTCCTTGGTCCAATAGCTTGGGTTCCATTCGGCGTCATCCAGGCGTAGGATCCAACAAATGGTGATGCAGTTGCTACGTTGTGGATGCTCCCGCCCGGTAGCGCGAATCCATGCGCTGTTTGCGCAGCACTTGTAGCACACAGTGGGTTGCTACTCGTTAGCAACGGTGGTCCACTCCAAGAAGGCGGCAGCGTGTAGGTCCCACTGGTCGCACCGAAACTGCTATATGGGTCCGGCCCGACCCCGTTAGTTGGTGCCTCACCGTTCGATGTGGCGGTTAATGGCGGTCCGCTCCACGATGGCGGCCGCTCCGACGCTCCACTGTTGGCGCCAATTGCGCTTGGGCCAACTGCGATTGGCGCGCAATTGGCGGTGCTTGCTGCGTCCATGGCTTTGACCTTCTTCAGCTCGTTCTCCAACGCCGTAATCCTCTCCAATAGGTACGCCGTGAGTGGCTGGCTCACCTCCGGCTCTGAACTCGCAGCTGCTGTTACAGTGCTCCTTGGTTGGGACGCTACTGTAGTCGCTGTAGTGGCTGGGCGAGAAATGGCCGCCGCCGTGGTTATGTTCACCCGCGGCCGATTTTCTGCTGCACTACTCGCTGGCTGCTGATCCGCTCGCGTTGTAGGGGTGGCTTCCCCTCCGTTCAGCCGGGAACTCCTCCTGGGGGAGTGCTGCATCTCCAAGTGTTCAAATATGGCGCTGCCCTAGCGCTCCAAAATGGCGCTGCCCTAGCGCTCCAAAGATGGCGGACCTGTGCCGTCTGGCTGCTGCCGCTGATGCTTGGCGCTCCTTGCGCCTCCTGCCCGCTGGTGCTTGGCGCTCCTTGCGCTTCCTATCCTGACGCTGGCTGCGTCTCCTAAACTGACGCCGGCTGCGTCCCCAGAACTGACGCTGGCTGCGTCTCCGTGTCGCTGGCTGCGACTCCGTCCGTACTCAGTGGTTTGGCGCTGGCTGCGCCGTCTATGTCGCTGGCTGCGACTCCTCTGCTGGTACGGGAACTGCGCTCCGTGCGCTCCTGGCAACTCTCTAGCTGGTCGTCGAGCCGTCCTCCAGCGCAAGTTGCCCTTGCAGTCTCCCTAGGACTGCGAATAAAAGCTGTTGTTTTGTGTCATGTGGAGTTGCCTTAAACGGCTCCCCACACGCGTAGGTCCGAAGAAAGGGGTACTTCAAAGGCCTTGGCTGTGGCTAACGGAACGTTTTATTCTGTAAATTCATAAATTATTCTACAATTCAAATATTAATCCTTCTTCTTACCGCAGTGTGCCCTCCTACAATCAACAAAACAATGAATGGCACTTTTTGGCGGCATTCACACTACCGCTATTAGTAGGCCCGTAATTCCGACAACTTAAAATACTACATTTCCTAATAATACTGACTTAACTATCGATAACAATGTTTTTGACCGTCGACACGATATATCGAGTATTTTTGATATATTTTATGGTCAGCTAAAATTGAAAAAAGGTTATTTGTAAATTTAAAAAAAGGTTTTAATATGTGTTTTCATCCGCCATGAACTGCAAATAAGAGCTATTTTTTATTTAATAAGTGAATTGAAAAACAACAAATATTTATACCCACTCTCAAGCAACTTTTATTAACGTTCATTGAAATAAAAATTAACAAAATTATTAAGGACATTGTATTCAAATTTAAATATAAAAAAAAATTAATATAAAAAAAAAGTTCTTTAAAACTTAATTAATTCATGGAATATGTACTAAATAATGCTAATTACCTAATTCACTTATTTAATGATCCTTATTACTCTTAATTACAAAAAAAATCTTTCTTCAATAATTTGAAAAAAACTCTTTCGGTTATATGCTGGTCTGTCATTCGACTACGGGAGTCACAGACAATATATTTAATGGCGGAAGCCAACCTTTCAGATGGAACCGAACTTCCAGGCGTGATAAGATAACTTAATGCCAATTTCTGGCTTAAGAGTGACCAAACATAAAATATCGGAAATACCAACTCAAAAATATTATTTTCGACTATTTTTGCCCAAAAAATATTCCGATAATAATATTTTTTTTAAGAGAAAATATATCGATATATTGATATTTTGATATATTTCCGACATCCCTATTGCACACGCAACTAGAAATGGAGAAACATTGATGTTGGTGGACAACGATGTTTACAATGTTTTTTGTGAAAAACATATGTTAAATCGATGTTTAGAAAAAACAAGAAAAAAAAACTAACTTCGGGTGGAGCCGAAATTGGTATAACCTTGCAGTTAAAACCGGATATGTATCGTAAACATCGGATATAGTTGGCCGATCCTTATGGAATTTGGTAGGTTGGATCAACTGACCAAAAATAGAATTTGTACTAAATTCCAGCTTTCTATCTTCAAAAACACGAAAGTTGGGTCATTTCCGATCGTTCAGTTATATGGCAGCTATAGGATATAGTCGGCCGATCCTTATGAAATTTGGCATGTCGTATTATTATGCCAAAAATAGCTCTCATGTCAAATTTGAACTCTCTAAAGCATAGTACTGAGTTGACGAAAATCCGCTGTCCAACGCTTTCCGCTGTTTGACAGCTGTCAATCTCCATATAAAAAAAACGGTGTAAAAAAGGAAAAAAGAAGACATTTTTGCCTTCTAGATTTTGCGGGTACTGAGTTGACGAAAATTTTTGTTATCGACTTTAATCGTGTTGCCGGATCAAAAAAAATAAACAGCTGCTCTCGGGGAGTTAAAAGAAATATTTCAATTTATTTCTATAGGTGTGACATGGACATGTGACATGTGACATGACATTGACCAAACAAAAAAATTGTCGGGCCGAAAAGTTTTCGACGCGCCAGGACAAATTAAAATTCATTTCTGCGGTCAAGACGAAGCCCATAATATGGGATTTGACCCACAAGGGGCATTTTTATTCCATAAAATGACATTGAAATGATTTGTGATTGATTTTGATTTTGATTTTGACCCAGTTTTCTATTTCTTAATCAGCTCCTTAGCGGCGAAATACATAAACAAAACACCAACATCCAATTGATTTGAATTCATTTTGATTATTGGTTTTTTGTTTACAAACAACAAGTGTTCAGTATTACCTTATTTCTTCATTTTTTTGGTCACACTAACTCGGTAGTTGAATAAAGCATAGTATTGAGTTGACGAAAATCCGCTGTTGAAATTCTGATAGCGATTTTGCACTTTATTCGGCTTTATTCGGTTTGTAAACAAAAAACCAATAAGCTTCTATACTCCGACTTCTATGCTGCGTGCAAGGGATAGAAGGGTGTGTGCAAAGTTTCAAGTCGATAGCTGAGAGCGAAAACTGAGAGACTAGTTCGCGTAGAAACAAACAGACAGACGGACAGACGGACATGCTCATATCAACTCAGGAGGTGACCCTAATCAAGAATATATATACATTATAGGGTCGGAGATGTTTCCTTCACTGCGTTGCACACTTTTGGACAAAATTATAATACCCTCTGCAAGGGTATAAAAAGTCCCAAAGTTCTATCTTTAAATAATACCAAAGTTGGTATTTCTACCAAATATCATTTCCGATAGTTCAATTATATGGCAGCTATAAGATATAGTCGGTCGATCTTTATAAAATTTGGTAGGTCGGATTAACTGACCAAATATATAATCTGTACCAAGTTCCAGCTTGGTACCCGGCACCCGGCAAGTGCTTGTACTCTAATGACTCGCATGCTTTTTTCATAGAAGCGTCGTTGTCTAAAACAATACATACCACTTTTTGCGATATCGACTAATTTGATAGCACCTATTGAATGGTTTTTGCTTTATTCGCAGCGGCGTGATTGGTTGAAGTTAGAAGACGCTTTGTTGCTAAAATGGCTGATTGCAAATTGAAATTGGTGGGTATAAAAAGGTATGATATAGTTATGTAGACCTCTTTGGCTCGAGATGTTCACAGGTCTGTGGATAATGCCAGATAATCAACGCTGTTCAGTATTCCACTGAGCTTTGATTTACATTTTTTTTATTCTGTTGGCAAAAAAACATTCCGCAAGTATTTCCTACTTGGAAACTTGTATCGAGGGTCAATTTCTTTCAGGAGGGCAATGAAACCATCATCCTCAACACAACTTAAATGCTGAACACCTACAGCAATAATTTTTATCACCATTTCATCAATCTTTCGTTTTCTCGCCGAATCCTTGCTATAATACACCGTAGACTTTCCCACGAACATATCTAAAGTTGTTGTGGAAGTATTTTGCCTTTGCTATTTTTAAGGCGTTCTGGGTGTACGAGGCTCAGATAGTTGAGAAGGTTTGTGGTGTTACCTAGCGTTTTTATGGCTTTCAGGTCAATGTCCAATCTGTAAATGCCCGTCCAATCCCCTACTTCACCCAACACCACCAAAAGAACTCTAATATGAAACATAATGTAAGTATATAAGTCCAGCAAAAACTGGACCATTATCCCCCGGTGTTTCCCCGGACTTCTGAGAGGAGCCCGGCTTTTTGACAAAAACTAAAATAAACTGAACAAAAAAATGTTCAGCGATTTTTAATGCACCGCTTAGACCCAATACTCTAAGATAGTGTTGGGTAGTCCCCAAATTGTGTAAGTGCCGAATGGGTACCAATCCAATGGTATACAATTTGTGTATGACCTTATAAAGACCTTGTTTGTGAGTAATTAATTTATCATATGATGAGAGTGGAGTGGTATGAGTGGTTCCCTTAATGTTCGCAAGCAATTCTCGGCCCCAAATGAGCAATTCCTGGCATTTGAAAACCAATTCCTTGGTCTAAAGCAGTGGTCGGCACGGCCCTATCCCGAGGGCATAAGAAATTTCTCTGCCCGAGCTCTGCCACACACACACAGTATAAATGTGTGAAACGTCATGCTCACAGCCTACCCTTCAGTACCAAAATTCCTTACCCCGACGTTTCCTGGCGACATGTTCGAAAAACAAAAACAAATTGCATGGGCTTCGTTTACTCAAGTCCGAAACGAAAGGGGAAACGAAACTTCTACCTGCTTTCAGTTTTCGACAATGATTCTCGCAGCTTCTACGTCATAGTTTCGGAGCAGAGGCACGCGACAGAGAGACAATTAGAGAGATGTAGATGGAGGGAAGGGAGAGAAAAAAAATCGGTGTCGATAACCAAATGAATGGAAGCGACGTCAGAATACCCTTTTTAAAATATGTTGAAATAATTATATATATTTTCCTTCCAGAAATTCCTTACGGATTCCTCACATATACCCCAGGATTTTCTCAACGATTCCTCAGAGAATACCCCAGGGATTCCTTGGGGTATTTCCTCTACGATTCCTCAGAGTATACCCCAGGGATTCCTTGGGGTATTTCCTCGACGATTCCTCAGAGTATACCTCAGGGATTCCCTGGGGTATTTCCTCAACGATTCCTCAGAGTATACCTCAGGGATTCCCTGGCGTATTTAGTTCGAAATGCTCTTCGAATAACTGCAGGAATCCTGCAGTATTCCTTGAGTTGTTCGAATTCCTCGATGCGAGGAACTCTTCTATATAAATTCCTTGATGGTTTGTATGAAACATACCCCGAGGATTCCTCGGGTGTCAATACTAGTACCTAGACGATTCCTTGAGTAATCTTTGAGGTATGGTACTGAAGGGTACTTTCTGCTATTCGTTACTAGCACTAATGCGTTAAAATTATATCAATGTATTGGGGTGCCGACCACTGGTCTAAAGTTGTTAAGCGAATCTCCAATAATCGATGTATTTTCAACGCCAAATATTTTACTATCACTGGAACGAAATCAGTAGGTAGACAGGTAACCTACTGATTTCGTTTCAGAACCAATGGACATGATGGGCTTTCGCTGAGGGTGGTTGTTCCCGTAAGGACATATTTATCTCTCGCCTTATGCCGGACGCCACTGTTGATGATGTCAGGTGTCACCTGTTAAACCATTAAGGTAGCTTCTAATGAAATTGATGTTTTTAAGTTTAACTTAAAATAGTCCTACCTCGATCCTGCTGCCTGGCTTAAGCACAGTATCAATTATGAATTCCTAGCCAAAAACGCTCAGAATCCTAGCCCTGAGACGGTTTCAATAAATTGAATAAGGAAATATTTTTCTGTTGCTACCTGAACGTTTTGGTATTCAATTGGACTATTCAATTGGAAACTAAATTTGGTTAAATTGAGCAAATTTTTTACAAAGAGTGTTTCTTTTGATTGTAAGGCTCTGCCTCTGAATATAAAATCTTCGCTCTCAAGTTCACTGTGTTTCGATTAGATCGTCTAAAGGCTTTATGCCTCATGATTCTGGCTTTAAGGTTCAACACGCTCCATACGCTTTAGAGAAACGGATTTTAATGCCCTTCGCTTGGAACAATTGGAAATTTCTGTCATCTTTAAACTCAAGTTAATCTGCTACGAATTTGTTTTACGAAATAGCTGGTAATGCGTTGAATAAATTTGTTCCTGAAGTCTCATCATCATTGTCAACAAAACCAGCTTGGTTTAATAAACACCTTTCCTGTCTTAAGAACAGGAAATGGAGAGCTTACAAAAAGTTTCTTAAATCAGAATCCTTGTTTCATCAATAAAACTTTATATATATTTGAAACCAGTTTATCATTCTCAACAATATAAGCGCTATACAAGGTGTGTGTCAAAAGTTTCCGAACTTTTCAAAAAGGGCATTTTCTGGTGCCGCCATTTTTGTGTGAGTATATGCGTTTGAAAGATACATTATTCACCGATTTTCCCTCCAAATTTCAAGACATTTGGAGCAGTGGAATTGGAATTATTGCGTTTTAAGTGACAGTACCTTGTGTTAGTTGGTCGACGAAAAATCATGGAGCAAAGAGCGGTTATTAAGTTTTGTTTTAAACTCGGTAAAACTTTCACCGAGACTCATAAATTGATGAAACAAGTTTATGGTGATGATTGTCTATCCCGTACCTCAACTTACGAGTGGTTTAATCGTTTTAAAAATGGTCGTGAAAGCCTGGAAGACGACGAACGTTCGGGCCGTCCGAAAAGTGCTGTTATTGATGAAAACATTCAAATTGTTCGTGATTTTGTCAAAAAAGAACCAAAATCTTCGTTGAGATACATGGAAATGGAGTTGGAGATATCCTATAAGTCTATTCATCGCATTTTGATTGAGCATTTGGGTATGCGGAAGGTTTGTGCACGGTTTGTTCCACACACACTCAAAGAGCACGAAAAGGCGCTTCGCATTCAGCATTTGAATCACATTCAAATCACATTCTTACCGTCAACCACTCACCATATTCACCTGATTTAGCTCCGTGTGACTTTTTCCTATTCGGATAATTAAAAATGGCAATGAAAGGAAGATATTTTGATGTCATAAAGTCCATTGAAAAGGCGACGACCGACATACTTAAGGCCATCCCGGTTGACGAGCTAAAACACTCATTCGAATCACTTTTAAATCGTGCAAATCGTTGTATTGAGTCGGAGGGAGACTATTTTGAATAAATGCAAAGTTTCATTCCAAACTATTTTGTAGTTTTTTTTCTTTTTGAAAAGTTTGGAAACTTTTGACACACACCTTGTATTATGAACTGTAAGGTAAACTTTCGTTATGATTCGAGCTCCTTCTATTCTTCTGTCAATATGAAACGTAAATCAAATCTTTTTCCTCCTTCTCTATCATATAAAAAAATTTCAGATTCTTCTGAGCGAGGTATTGCTAATCTTTTTGCGTCATTTGTTCAAAAAACTCATTTGCTGATTCATATAACCTCAATTCTTCTAATCCCTAATAAATTACACACATAAACATAATTTATTTGTCAAAATTTCAATATCATGATGTGTTCAAAGCTCTCTCAACAATAGATATATCATTCTCTGCTGGTTCTGATAATATCCCTAGCTGTGTTGTTAGGCACTGCTCCAATATCTTTTGCTATCCTTTTACTTTCTTATTCAATTTATCCTTGGATTTATTATTCCGATTTATACGAATGCTCAAGAGCACTTATTGAGAACTACCGCATAATTGCTAAGCCATCTGCGATTCCCAAACTGCTGGAAAAACTGGTTACTTCCCAACTGCAACATTCTTATAAAAGCATTATTTCTACTTCACAGCATGGTTTTGTCAATCATCGCGCATCCTTCGTGAATTTACTTCTATCATCCACACAGTTTTCTAAGCCCCAAAGATCGTACAGTGGTTAACCTCCTATCTATCGAATCTCACGCACTGGTATTTTGTTTAAAAACATTAAATCCCAGATTATAAATGTTACATATGGTGTCCCACAAGATAGGTGACTACCTTGACTTAAAAAACCTCTAGGTAGGTGACTTAAGACCTCTTCTGTTTGTTCTTATTGTGCACGATTTACCTACTATAGTTTTGTAAACTACGCTACTACATTTATGTATGCTGATGATGTCAAGTTATGTTTTTCTTTCTCAGACCATTTCCTTCATAAACACTTGCAATTAGACCTTAACGAAGTCTTCTTGTAGTATTCCAACCATCTCCTCTTACTTAACTGCTCAAAGTGTAAGGTTCTGACGTTCAATCGCAGTGTCCCTCAAATCGTCTTGTACTTGCTTGGGAATAACGTCTTAGATCGTTTTTCATTAATAAATGATTAAGGAAGTCCTTGGAGTCCTAATTGAAGTTATTTTTGACAATATGCTAACGTTCAATGAATATATATCATTGACAGTTAATAAAGCCAGGGGTGTGCTGGCTTTTATCAAACGTAGGTCAAATGAATTTGATTATCCTTTCACAACTATGACTCTATATGTCTCTTTGGTCCATCCTATCTTAGATTTATTATCTGGGAACACTGATTCTTTTCACAAAAAAAGAATTGATTCTGTCCAAAAGCAGTTTCTGTTATTTGCAATAAAAATGTAAACTGGGATAATGTAACTACCCTTCCGTCGTATCGTTGCCGGTAAAATCTATTAAACCTCCTTCATTACAAGCACGCCGTACTTGTGCTGGGGTTATGCTACTTCATATGCTTATTCTTGGACAGGTGGACTCAAAATTAATTCTGGACAAATAAATGTTTTCAGTTCCTAATAGAGTAACTAGATCCTTCCTACCCCTTTAGTTTCCAATTTGAATATCTAATTACATTTCCTGGATCAGTAAAAATTACAACTAATTTTCCCATTTATTATCCCCTGACTATCCCTAGATGTAATTTAATCTAAAATTATGGAATCTCTTTTAGCCTAATTTATCTTTACTATTAGCTATAATAATCTAGAACATTATAGATTTTATTATAGAATATTATTTACTATTAGTTATAATAATCTAGTGACAAGGAGAATAGAAAGTGATGAAAGTGACAAGGAGAATAGCAGTTAAAGGGGAGTAGAAAGAGAAGCAATGCTCTTCTTAAGAAAGAATGGGGAGATACCATTCAAGTCAGGAGTGTGTGACTCGGTAAAATGTCCTGTGGCTTTAACTACGTCACAGTCCAATACGTTATTATTACTCTTATTGAGAAAAGGCTCAATGCTAAGAAAAGTTTCATTATCAGTCCAAGGAACCTTTGGCTCCTAGTTAGAGGCAAAGTATTGTATAAAATGTTCCGATACGCCGTGATCCGAGTCGGCTACATATGCAAGAAGGTATGTCCGATGTTGACTTTTTGCTTTTAACAGACCGCCAAAAAACTTAAGGTTTGTATCGGAGGCTAGCTTTGACATCGGATATACACTGGTTGTTAGAAACTTATTAAGGAATTTAAGTCCGCGCTTAAATTACCGGTACAGCTCTCCTGCTCGTGGCTCCTCTGTCTTTATAAATCGTTTCTAATGCTTATCTTTTTACGTTTTTTAAATCTTTTGTATGCCAGGGAATCTTTTGATAAAATTTTAGATAAATTATTAAAAATACTATTCATTTGGGAGATGCCCAGATTAAAAATATCATCTAAAACTACAATTTCATGACATTGCTGAACGATGCTAGAAAGCATGCAGGATGACTCAGGGTCCAGAGACCAGACGACCAGAAGTTGAAATCGCCAGCTTTAATCAAAGCCCTACGGTCCAACGTTCTAGCACAGACACTGGTGATGTTTTCCATATGCGCATGATAAATACTAAATGCGCTGTTTCGAGGTATATACGACGCAATGATGACGGGCCATGGATGCCCTGGATTAAAACGGCAATCTGATCTAGTAGAGGGTCGGCCACCGGAAGGAGTAGTGATGTAGTCTAAAAAGATCGACGGATAGCGATGATCACATCACCTCCTCGCACACTGGATGCTGGATGCATCTCGGTCTTTTCGAAATACTTGGAACAATTTAGGCTCAAAGAAATCAAAGGAGCTAAAGTTGTTGTTTAGCCACGTTTCCACAAGGATGATTAAATCAAAATCGCCTGCAGAAAAATTTAGGAATACCATCCGGGATTTGGTGCTCATTTCCGATATATTTTGGAATATAACTTTTAAGCTTTTATTGGGGTCCGAGGAAGAATTAAAGCTAAGGTCCAAACTGAGAATAGGGCGGCTATGCGGTAATGATGAAAGTATACTCCTGGTACTGGTGCATGTGGAGGCATATCCAATACGCATCGCTTGCAAGATTGACGACGAGGATACATAGATCTTTCCGTTATACTCAACTTGCGAGTGTCCAGTTGTAAGGCCAGGTGAACATAGAGCATTCATAATCTACCACAGGAATGATCCACTCTCCCGTCCAAAAGGTAAACAAACATCTTCATTCGGCGAAAAGAAAGCACGAGCGGGTGGCCTAGAACTTGAAGCTGGGCGCAGCTAGGTGCTTTTCCCACAATTAGGGTTGATCCGCTTCTTCCTCAAGGTGAGACAGCCACCATTGATGCCGTTTGGGCCTGGCCCAGTGTAGCCTTTTTGCTCCCAGAGCTGGTAGGAATATAAGAATAGCAACCACAGGCGCCCCAGCCGAAGAGACGTCGGGCCCAGTGGGTCCAGCCAGGGCAAGATCCACTTTGGCTTTCGAGGAAAAGGGATTCTAGATGCAGAACCTTATGATTTAGCTCATCTATTTTGGAATGCGAATCATTTCCAATGATGCAGCTATCACACTGCAGCATTAAGTTCGGAATGTTTATAAATAATTGTATAGCCTCCAAGGGCAAATCTGATGTGGTAGGCACGCCGGCAGATTGACGCCCACCAAATGGCTTCACTCCCACGAAGTAGCAGTAACTTCTGCACTGCACTCGGTGCAAACGAGAGGCGCCGTGAGAAAAATAGTAAACTTCCGAACGCAAAGAAAGCTAGATGCAGACTTTTAGACGATCAATATTAAACCCTCTATTCTTTTAAATAATATTTATAAAAATTCCAGTTCCGCAACAAAGTGTCAAGAAAAAAAATTAGGTGTTTTTCAGTGGCTATGTATTTTATACAAAAAATTATTTTCAAACCCGTTAACATTTTGTAGAATACTTTATAGAAAATTACTATTTTCAGTAAGCATTCGGTTTACCGAAGCTTGTTTTTGAAGCATTTCCAAAACCAAGTCGTTTCAACGAATAAGTTAGCTGTTAGAAAGCTATCAACTAAGGAACAAAAAAATTAAAAGTGACTGTCCTTTTCTTTATATTTTCCGGGTTACTTTTTTTGCTTCTTCTTTTCAAGTTCTTCCTCCTTCTCCTTCTCTATGGTTTTTACATACTCGGCAATGTCCTTGCTGTCAAGCATTTTGAGAGGCTTATCGTTTTCCATGATAGCCACCTCCAAATTGTTTTGGCCAGACTGTGCCACCTCAAGGAGGGCACGAATAGCAAGCTTGACGGTTCCATTTTGGGTGCTCACTTCGTTGTCGGAATATGATTTTTCGAAAAACTCACGTACTGTTTTGGCCGAACGCCCAGTGGCGTTCGCTTTGTACTCGTAAAATATACCAGAAGGCTCCGTTTGGAACAGATGAGGAGAGCCGTCTGCGTCAAAGCCGCCAATTAGGCAAGAAATGCCGAAGGGACGGCGACCATTGCTCTGGGTGTACTTCTGTTTTAGCTGAGCGATGTATCTAAAATTTGAAACATTGAAGATACATTTCTGACAGCACGATATAGGGTAAGCTTTGCGTTCCATACCTGGTTATATACTCAAGGGTCACGGGGTCCTCAACATTAAGCCGATGGCTCTGGCATTCAACTTGAGCGCGATTTATTAGAATGCGTGCGTCGGCTGTCAGACCAGCAAAAGCCATTACAACGTGGTGGTCGAGCATGCAAATCTTACGCACTGTACGGTCTTCTTGTAACTTTGCCACAGATTTTTTCTCCACACCCAAAACGACACAATTAGCACCGCGAACACCAACCTAGCCAGAAACCAGGGGTTTTATATTGTTAGTTGTCAGACTTTGCGTTCATCGCCATTCTTACCGCAGTCGAGCCTTTGCGAACAGCTTCCTGGGCGTACTCCACCTGAAGCAAGTGGCCGTCCGGTGAAAAAATGGTAACAGCCCGATCGTAGCGCGCAGACATTTTTAAAAATTCGTTATTTAATATAAAACTTGAGTTTTGTAATATTAACTATACGATTTTCGTCTCGGTCGGGGAATGATGGTGCTCTTTTTATGATAGTATGACCAGCTAAATGGCGGATATATATAACATTTTTTCAGATTAGTATTTTTTGGGGTGTCAGTTTAGTATTAATCGGGCTATCGTAATTTCTTAGTTTTCGAATTTATGGTTTTTTATTTATGGGACATGAAAAAAACGTAATGTTAACAATTTAATACTTCAAAAATATGCCTTTGTCAGGAAAGAACTCATTACATCTATATACTTGTTTAATTAATAATCTTTCTAATTTCGATTTATTTCAAACGATTGGAAAAATAAAATAATACTGTATATTAATTGTTTATAATCTACGAACTAAACAAAAAAATGTTTAATGAAAAAAAAAGAAAGAAAATTATTTATCTTCACATGACAATTGTTAACAATTAAATGTTACGCTTTAAATTTCGGTTTTTGTTGTAAACTAAACTTAGGTTGTACTTTGCTTGCAGCCCTAGAAGCCGTGGAACTCGATAGTTGACGTAGCCCTAGTCGTGTATTGAACTATAATGTGCATTTGTTTTTGTGCATAAGATTTTTCGGATTTGCAAGCTATTTAATTCTTTCCTTTAATGTGATCGTGGTTGCAGCAGCATGTAAGAATGTAAAGTAACCGTGAAATCGCTTTATGGTTGGAATAAAAAAATTGCTATTCAGCTGGACTAAACAAACCATAGACAGCTGATCACTGACTGCTTCACACCTGCTTCGAATAATAGAAAAATATTTACCAAAGTGGATTTAAAAGACATTTTTTTTTGTGTCAGACTTTTCATATAAGCCCAATTCAATAATGGCGTTGCCCAGAAATCTTACTTCAAAGATCTGTAAGTACTCTGATTTGGTTGAAGGTTCCATTTAATTTCTCTTCACATTTAGATAGTTTTTTATGTTTATAGATCTATATACATATGTATGTAAAATGTTTTTATCGAATATACACCATAATGTACATATACATAGATACGCATTTATTAAGTAATTTTCAAGTATGTATATTTATTAAGTATATCAAGTAATTTTTTGACTTATCAGACAAAAGCAAATAACTTGACGGCGGTGTCTGTTCCAACTAAGTATGTATGTATTTTGCTTATGTAGCTAGCATTTACATTTTATTTCAATGTTGTTTTATTAATTGTTTATTTTTTTTATTAAATAAATTCATAATCTCTGTTATGTATGTAATAATTTTTTTTTAACTTTTTCAAGATTTTAATGTTTTTTTTTTAAATAGGTGACTTATTAAATAGAACTACCACTAAATGGGAAAACTAAGTTTTACTAGCCGGTAAAATCTTATGATTAAGGGTTCCTTTATCGTACATATTTGTATACCGGTCGGAGGTATAATATGTATTCGGAGGCATATTCTATAACTGACGGTCGACGGTCGGAAATGGTATTTGTATTTGGTTCTTTAACAATTTTTGCCAAGGCAAAAATTAGAAACTGTAGTAGAAACTGGTAAAATAAATATGTACAAATATACATAAGTAGCTATAAAGGTAGAACTTTAAAATTGCATCTCAGGAATATTATCAGATATTATCTTATTTAGACATGCAGGCTTAAAGTTTAATAATAGGTAATAAAAAGCGAAAAAAAATTCATGAGCCCTTTTTTTTTAGATGACATTAAGGCACACGATGGCAGAGTCACAAGTCTTGATTTAGGCGAAACAGGACGCGTTTTAGTCACCGGGGGCGAGGATCGCAATGTCAACTTGTGGGCAATTGGCCAAAATGAGTGTTTTATGGTGAGTGTCAAAGTTTTGATACGAATAGTTTGTATAAATTTTTGTACGCTTTTTTCGCAGTCCTTGACGGGACACAACCGCTCCATTGACTGCGTTCGCTTTGCGTATAAGGATAATTTCGTCTACTCGGCAGACGACATCGGAATAATTCGAAGATGGGACTTAAATGCCCAAAAAATCTACTCTACGCTAAACGGGCACATGAAAAGTGTTCGCACTTTAGATTTCAACCCATCTGGGGAGTACGTCGTATCCGGCAGCAATGATACAACTGTCAGGTGAGTTAATATATTCTTAAGAAGAGTTAAGAAATTTCAAAGTAATCAGATATTAGTCCAATTCCAAGCTAATTTTTAATAAATTAAAACAATATAGCAATATTTGTCGCTCTTTTTAATTTAACAAATAATCTTTTTTTTTTTTTTTTTTTTCGCGGTCTTTTAGAATTTGAAAATGGCTTGTGCATCAATAAGAGCATCAGCTAGCATTCCTGTATTCATCATAAAGCTTAGAGGCCCAGACGATCGAGGGGCGCTCGAGAAACGATTTGTTAGTACATATTAAGCTATTTGAAATTTGTTAAGCTAAGAGGAGTTAGTTAGGAAATTTAAAATTCTATATTTTAAATTAGAGGGACAGGAAAGAGATGTAATAGAGTAGAGACCATTGTAGTTCGAACATAATACCCTAAAAGGGTCGTGCAGTGCATATGTCGAACTACAATGGCTAAGGGACAGAGGACTAAAGTTTCGAGTCCTTCTATTAGGAATGTTAAAATTTAAGCGTGTTAGTAAATGCTGGCCATCTACATCCCCGTTAATAAGGTTATGCAGAAAAACTACACCGAGCATTGTCCTACCATTTGTTAAGCTAGGTAAGTTTATAAGTAAAAGTCTGCTACTGTAGGATGGAAGCTGAAGATTTGCATCCCAGTATAGACCTCTAAGTGCAAATATTAAAAAGTTGTTTGTACGGATTCTATGCGGTCCTTATGTACTCCATATTGGGGACTCCAGACACATAAACCGTACTCTAGTATAGGACGGACCAAAGAAATAAATAATGTTTTGGTTATATAGGGGTCATTAAATTCTTTTGACCACCTTTTGATAAAACCAAGGACTCCTTAAGCCTTATTAACCATTAAGGAAATATGGTCGGCAAATTTAAGTTTGATATCTAATAGGATGCCGAGATCATTAACCTGGGTTAATTTTTCTAAGGCAATCCCATTAATAGAATAAGTAGCTTGAAGAGGGCAAGAACGATAAAAAGACATATGCTTGCATTTTGATCCATTAAGTATTAGATCATTAGCTAAACAGCATTTTTGAAAGTTATCAAGGTCAGACTGAAGACTGCTTTGGGCAGAGATGAATTTGTACTGAAGACAAAGCTTTACAGCAGATACATAAGAACTAGAGAGTTCGTTAAAGCAGGGGGCAAGTCATTTATAAAAAGCGTGAATAATAGCGGGCCAAGATGACTTCCTTGAGGGACGCCGGATGTAGCACGGACCAGACGGGACTGTATGTTTTTAAATAAGACTCTTTGTGTCCTTCCATCTAGGTCTTTAGGACAACCCAGCATATTCAGTTTACCTTACAAGAGTGAGTGATTAACTGAATCAAATGCTTTGCTGAAGTCTGTGTAAATTACATCGGTTTGATATCCCTTACAAAAGCCATCTATGACAAAGGATGTCAGCTCCAATAAGTTTGTGGTGGTGGAGCGACGCTTAATAAAGCCATGCTGACAAGGAGTGATAATAGAAGAGCAAAGGTGTTGCAAATGAGGGGTAATTAATTTTTCAAATAACTTTGGAATTGCCGACAACTTAGAGATGCCTCTGTAGTTGGCAGCCTCGGACTTTTTCCCTTTTTTATGTAGGGGAATTATGAAAGATTCCTTCCACTTAAGGGGAAAAATCGAGGTTTCCAAAGATAAGTTGAAAAGTCTTAGAAGAGGTTTGCACAGAGCCCTGGCGCAGTATTTTAGCACACAGCCTGGTACTCCGTCGGGGCCTGGCGAATAAATGGGGTTTACCCTTAAAAGACCAGATAATAAGTTGTTCTAAAAAAAAAACGGACAGAAAATAATACTTGCTGCTTGAATGTTATATGCGTAAGGCTGATCTGTCAAATTAGGCAGAGAATAAGTTGTTTGAAAAAATTCATTCAAAAATTTGATCAGGCAATGGCCTGATCCGGGGTCGCAGAGGAATTTTCAAACGTAAGCAGTGGTGATAAAGATACGTGTTTACGCTTAGTGTTTACAAAATTATAAAACTGCTTTGGATCCTGAGTAAATTGTATCCGGCAGCGGTCAATATAATTCCTATAACACTCCGCGTTATGCACGGTAAAATTCGACCGAGCTAGTAGGTATCTTGAAAAATCAACACTACTACAGGTTTTTTTGTATTTTAGTAAGAGCCTGTTTTTCATATTTTGTAGGTTAGTGAGGCACCTTGTATACCAAGGAGGATTTGTTGAAGCGGACGGATATTTCCATGGCACACAGGAGTCAAAAAATTTATTTAAAGTAAACTAAAATTTTTCTAAAGTGACGTTAAGGTCAGTGCATGCCAGAATATCGGACCAATCATATTTATCGATAAGGCTATTAAGTTTATGAAAATCAGCTTTACGAAAACAGCGAATCTTATTTACCACGCGTGGAAACATCTGATCGATACCAGGAATGGTTTCGATTGAGACCTCCAGCGTGGGGTGATAAGGATCCTCTGGGGTTGAAAGGGGAAAAGCTCTGGAGAGAGCGGTACCATCAGGATCAGATACAAAGCATAAGTCTAAAAGCCAACCTAACCAATTTCTAACATGGTTAATCTGACCTAGGGACATGTCAAACATGCCAGCGGTGAAGTCATGGTGAGTGATAAGTGACAAAGATGGTGAGTTATCGACGTTTATTTCTGGGATATTAAAGTCGCCCACCGCTACAAGTTGGTCACGATCCGTCATAAGATTAAAGACGTGTCGAATAGCGGACAAATGCTGCCAATATGTAGGCGGTTCAGACATAGGCGGTATATATGAACATGTAATGTATAAAGATTTCACGGACATAGTGATTTTAACGCAAATAAATTCTATGTCACCAAACTCTTGGGATTTCACCTCTTCAGAAGCAAGAGTAGAGTCTACCGAAATGAGGACTCCACCCCCTCTTCGCTGAGGTCGATCCCGTCTAAAAGTGGTGTACTTACTTGGAAAAACTTCGGAGCTAAAGATCTTCGGCATTAACCAAGTTTCTGTAAAGGCTATAATGTGGGATGCAAAGGAAGAACTATCAGAATATAGTTTAGGGAGTTTGCTACGGAGCCCCCTAGTGTTCTGATAGGTAAGAGTTAGTGACGAAACTAGTTTTTTGGGTTAGTGGCCAAAGAAGAGGTGGAGGGTTGGTCAGTGGTTCCGATATTGGGAAGTCTCACTCCCACTGGTTTATTAACTTTTTTTTTAACGGAACTAGGCTGATGTTCTTTGACAAAAAGATTCTCTGGCCAAAAACTGGGAGAACAAATTGTCTTGAATATCAGCGCGGGCACACGAATCTTGAAAGAAGACGTGCGCCTTGTATAATTATATTTAAATTTTTGTATGTCCTCCACCTTTATATCGGCTTTAGTTTTGGCTTTGATCTTTGATAAAAGTCGAGATATCAATCTCTGAAGTATCAGGGGCAAGCCGAGAACTGCAGCATCAGTCGGTGCCGGTGGTCCGGACTGTGGAATACCCTTTTGGGTGACTCTAATGGGGGTTTCGTTCCCTAGGACCTGTGGCATCACTTGAAGGGATGCCATGGCGGACATATCAGACAATTGCTCATTATCCCTGAGAAATTCTGACGAGTTTTTCTCAGTTCTAGCCCTTGGGGTGGCCAGGGATATAAGCGGCTGCATTATTGTCGGCTGAGCAGGCTGAGGCGGATCAGAAACAGCGGATTTCTTACTCTTAGGGGACTCATTTAGCAGCTGAAGGTCACTAAACTGAGTGTCAAGCGCACAGAGTTGGTCATTGACTTTACGAAAACCAGTGATCAGCTCTTTAAATCCATTTTTGGTCTGTCTCATAAACGACCTCATTTCGCCTTGGACAGCACGACAATTTTCAAAACAATAGTGTATACCCGACCTACGGGAAATGGCATCCGAAACTGAGGCAGTGAATCCGGCACACTTGGCGTGCACGACGTTTTCACATAACCAGCAATGTATGGTAGGCTGGGATGTGGAAATTGTCTTGTTACAAGACTTTATAGCGCAGACAAGTTTAAATTCCTTTTTTTTTTTAATTAATAAAACAAAAATTAATATATAAAAAGTTAAAGAACACAAAACCTTGAACCACTGTGCCAAATAGGAAGCCGAAGCAGGAGCTTTGAATAGTGCAAAAGAGAAATAGAAATAGAGATATAGAAATAGAAATAGAAGACGGGGAAGAAGCAGAGCTGAGCTATGCTTGGAATTTAAATTATTAAATTTATTAATTCGACTCCAAATATACCACAGCACTCGCGAAGCGATACGGTTTGAGCTTGAGATTCACAATATATCTATGCAATGATTAAGTGAGTAAACACCGGTTTACCAATATTTATAATAAAACGCAGTGCGCACAAAAAAAAACACGACCGTTCGCTTAAGAGAAAGAGAGGGAAGTGTCCTAATAATCCTATAATTTTTCCGTTTTTCCATCTAGGGATAGTTCAGGGAATAATAAATGCGAAAATGACTTCTAATTTTTACAAATAGCACGAAACGGATCGTGGTAAGCAAAATTTGATCTACAAATTGGTAACCAAAAGAGTCGGAAGGACCTACAAGGTGTGTGTCAAAAGTTTCCAAACTTTTCAAAAAGAAAAAAAACTACAAAATAGTTTGGAATGAAACTTTGCATTTATTCAAAATAGTCTCCCTCCGACTCAATACAACGATTTGCACGATTTAAAAGTGATTCGAATGAGTGTTTTAGCTCGTCAACCGGGATGGCCTTTAGTATGTCGGTCGTCGCCTTATTCGTCGTCATTTATTAGAGATTAGAAGAATTGAGGTTATATGAATCAGGCAAATGAAAAAATTTTGCCTGATTTTTTTTTGAAAAAATGACGCAGAGATTAGCAATACCTCGCTCAGAAGAATCTGAAATATTTTTATATGATAGAGAAGGAGGAAAAAGATTTGATTTACGTTTCATATTGACAGAAGAATAGAAGGAGCTCGAATCATAACGAAAGTTTACCTTACAGTTAATAATATAGCGCTTATATTGTTGATTGTTAAATGATAAACTGGTTACAAATATATACAAAGTTGTACTGATGAAACAAGGACTCTGATTTAAGAAACTTTTTGTAAGCTCTCGATTTCCTGTTCTTAAGACGGGAAAGGTGTTTATTAAACCAAGCTGGTTTTGTTGTCAATGATGATGAGTCTTCAAGAACAAATTTATTCAACGCATTACGAGCTATTTCGTAAAACGAATCACTTGAGTGATTCAATTGAGTTTGTTTATAGATGACTGAAATTTCCAATCGTTCCAAGCGAAGGGCATTAAAATCCGTTTTTCTAAAGCGTGTGGAGCGTGTTGAACCTTAAAGCCAGAATCATGAGGCATAAAGCCTTTAGGAAACGATAGCGTCACTTTGGAAATTATAATGTCCAGAAACTGCCATGAGTGTTATGAATGGGGCTAAGTTGGAGTAGTGCAACATCAGTTAAGCCATTGATAAATTTATTATGACAAATGGAAAGCAGGGAATTGTCATCCTTAGACGGCATCCAGGAAATGTGAGGAAGGTTTAAATCTCCCATGATTAGGATTAAATCAGAGTCATTGACCAACGAAAAAACAGACATAAAGGCCTCAAGGTGGTGAAAATATTCGTTGAAAAAATATATATTTATATATATATTATTCTTAAACCGTAGGAGGAATGTAGAAACAGGTCAGGAAAATATGAGACGAGCCAGTTAAAATTTTGACCGCAACTCATTCCGAACTCATTCCAGAATGGGATACGTTCAGTAGGATACTCATTATTAATAGCAACAGGACTTCACCTGCAAAAGATGGACAATCCAATTGAAAAACAGTGAAATTGGGAACAACTTCATAATCGGAAACAGAGGAATTAAGCCAAGTTTCAGTAAGCGCGATATCATAAGGCATAAAGCGACAGACAAACTTGGCCTTACGGGGAGCTGTAAGGCTCTATTATGTTTTTATTAGCATAAAGGATAAAGTTAGTACAAATGGTACATTTACAAATTCACTATGATAAACTATGATACTTTTGTTTCTTGAATTTATTTATTATTACCTCTTTGACCATTTTTCCTGCTAAATGTTTATGGATTTTTGTGGTCATGGTAAAATATGGTTCTTTACGACAAATTACTCTTATTTTTGGGCATATTCGTTTCTTAAGTAAACTTTAAGCTGTCGTAGTGAGTTAAAATCTGTAGAATGTAGCACCTACTACTTGTAGTAAATTAAGGGGGGACATTTGAGTAACATTTAAAAAAATGGAACAATTTTTTTTCGCTAAAAAAATTCTTCAGGGTCTTAAAAATAACCATAAGATATTATAAGATAAAGTCCGGCAAAAGTGTCAAAATTTTCCATTCTGTGTCGATGCCTCGAAAGGTATATCCCACTGTACTTAAGGGGTTATATACCTTTTTTATTTTCAAAAAATTCTAAATTTTTTTATTGCTTTATCTTGAAGAACAACTCCTTGAGAATATTTTCCTAAATTTTCATAGAGATTGGAGCAGTAAAAAAAAAGTTACAGCGCTCCTAACCGCGCGCCTTGTCGCGGCCTTGCACTGAACTTGAAACTTTAAACGCGAATATCTCGAAATGGTGTTTCTTGAAAAATGACTTTGCGGTGACATGGATTGGCGGAAAACTACTGAACCGATTTACTTCAAATTTTTTTTTAAAATGTTCGTAATGAAATTCTTCTGTGCTTGAACGATCGACTTTTCACGCACAAACTTTTTTTTCGCCGAAATGAATTTTTTAGTAAAATTTTTAGAGACCAAAAAGTTTATTTTTAGCATAAAACGTTCCCGTATGCATAAAAAAAATAAAAATTTTAAAATCGATCGTTCAAGCACAAGGAATTACACTAAACTAATGAAATTTTTTTACTTTTATGGTTTCAGTTGACCTGGGGAACTGTCACCGCAAGGCTCTAAAAAAAAGAAAGCCTCTAAGGGAAACAGCCACCCTTTAAAAACTATTTAATATTTTTCCACCAAATTTTGCACAAACATTGTTAATAAAGCGTTCTATCAAAAAATTAAAACATCCGTGTAATTAAATAATTGCTACATACCTAAAAAAAAATCCGAACTTTCCTCTTTTTCTTCGACAAAGTAGGTATATAACCCCTTAAACATTAAACGCGTTTTTCTCTTAACCACTTGTTTTGATACTGCCGGAAACATAACTCGAACAAATAAGAACTAATCTATTTTGAGAATCGATAATCAATATTTTGTACTTCGCATCTAAAATTATATATTTTAGAATAAATTATAATATTATATTATATAGGTTATAAAACCTAATTTACAAATTTTTGATCGGCTTTTTCATTTGGCCAAAAAAAAATTCCAGAAAATTCGCTTTTCCCCCAGTTACTCAGATGTCCCCCCTTAATATTACCATATTAGTAAATGAAGGCAGCATTATTGTTAATATTTTAAATAGTTTGGGTATATTATAATTTATTTAATAAAATCGAAAAATTATGTAAAAAGAAAGGAAATCTAACTTCGGGCGGAGCCGAAGTTGATATACCCTTGCAGGTTTACCCTTGTTAAAACCGGATATATATCGCAAAAATCGGATATAGTTATCCGATCCTTATGAGAATATTATAATATAACCCAATTTATTATAATACAAAATCTAAAAAAGGTCCCAAACATCTTTCTTCAAAAATACCAAAGTTGGTATTTCTACCAAAAACCGTTTCCGATCGTTCAGTTATATGGCAGCTATAAGATATAATCGGCCGATCGTTATAAAATTTGGTAGGTCGAATAACTGATAAAAAAAAATCTGTACCAAGTTCGAGCTTTCTATCTTCAAAAACACGAAAGTTGAGTCATTTCCGACCGTTCAGTTATATGGCAGCTATAGAATATAGTCGGCCGATCCTTATGAAATTTGGTAGGTCGGATCAACTGAGAAAAAAATTTAATCTATACTAAGTTTCAGCTTTCTATCGTCAAAAACATAAAAGTTGGGTCAGTTCCGATCGTTATATACTGCGTGCAAAGGAAAGAAGGTTGTGTGCAAAGTTTCAAGTCGATAGCTTTAAAACTGAGAGACTAGTTCGCGTAGAAACAGAAAGACAGACGGACATGCTCATATCAACTCAGGAGGGGGTCCTGATCAAGAATTTTGTTCCTGGATTGGGACCTCTCCTGTGCAGTGCCATAAGTCCTCATTGGATATTCTATCTGGCCAGAATACCCCAAGTATTATTCTTAGGCACTTATTGATGTAAGCCTGCAACTTCATCAATATCCTTTGAGTGGTCAGCCACGTCTCCGATCCGTATACCAGTATGGATTTTACACACGAGTTGAATATGCGCAGCTTTGTTTTTCTGTTCATCTGCTGGTTTCTCCATACTCGGTTTAGTCTTCCAAATGCAGACCTCGCTTTGCGCAGTCGGTTCTCCACATCATTTTTCACTCCACCATTTGATGTTATGATAGTACCGAGGTAGGTGAAGCTGTCGACGAATTCGATGGTATTATCTCCGATTGTGATGTTGTTTGTGTTGGAGTTGTTGATCCGCATAGCTTTCGTTTTTGATGCGTTGATCTTTAAGCCTACTGCGCTGGCTCGGATATCGAGGTCCCTAGCTTTGGCTTGAATGTCTTCGAATTTTTGAGCCAAGAGACATTTGTCATCCGCGTAATCCAAGTCTTCTAGATGTCGGGTGAAGTTCCAGGTGATTCCGCGTCTGTTCATGCATACTTCTCTCATAATTTCGTCGACTACCAAGTTGAACAGAAGTGGTGATAGAGGACATCCTTGCTTGTCGCCTGTGTTCGTCTGGACCTGATCAAGAATATATATACTTTATAGAAACGGAGATGTCTCCGTCACTGCGTTGCACACTTTTGGACAAAATTATAATACCCTCTGCAAGAGTATAATGACATCTGACTAGATGATACATCATAGGAAGTGCCTCAATTTTATAATATATTCTCATCATTATACCCTTGCAGAGGGTATTATAATTTTGGTCAAAAGTGTTCAGCGCAGTGAAGGAGACATCTCTGAACCTAAAAAGTATATACATTCTTGATCAGGATGACCTCCTCAGTTAATATAAGATGTCCGTGGGCCTGCATGTTTCTACGTGAACTACTATCTCAGTTTTAAAGCTATCGACATCAAACTTCTTGATCACTTCTCACACCCTTCTTTATTTTTCACGCATTATATAAGTAGGAACGTCCGTGAACGGCCTATATCCTTAGTTGCCATATAACTGACTGATTAAACTGACTTTATTACATGAAATGGGTTTTGAAATGAAATTCTCATAAGGTTCCGCCAATATTTCCGATCATAACTGCAAGGGTATAATTTGTATTATATTTGGGTAAACTTTATGCCGTATTTCCAATACTTGTCATGCTACAAAATTTTAATTTCAATTGTAGTGGACAAATTTATTGACGAATACACAAATAATTAAACTACCACCGTAACTATTGCACAGCTTTTATATAATTACAAAATCAAACCAATTTTACTAAGCTATTTCCTCATATTGAGGTACATCATAGTCAAAAAGCCCCTATGATGTGCTTATAGCTTTGCTTTAGTGCTTTTAAGGTCCACGTAGGCGCCCGAGATAACTTCCTTGCCTGTGTCAACGACGACAGTGCGGAAGTGGATTCTTGTACCCCTTAGCCACATGTCCACCCGCAAAGTCTGACCTGGGAGTACAGGTCCCGAAAAGCGAACTTTTACAGCCTTAAAAAGAGATGGATTATTTTCTGCATACTTCGAAAGTACAGCGCGCACAGAGTATCCCAAAGTGCAAAGTCCGTGTAGAATAGGTGTCTTAAATCCGGCCAAAAAGGCCATTTGGGGATCGATGTGTAACGGGTTTCGGTCGCCAGAGAGGCGATAGAGTGCGGCTTGGTCATTGCTTGTGACATAATGAACAAAAGCATCTGGCTGGCCTTGGGGATTCGGCTGCAGTGGGACAACTCCCGCAATAGGATCCTTTTTGCCACCAAATTGTCCAGCACCGACAACAAAAGTGCTGCTCTGGTTGCGAACTAACAATCGACCACTTTCGTCAAAGGATTCGGAGTTTGTGACGACTACGGCACCGGAGCTCTTATCCATTACGTCAAACACTTTACCAGTAGTCAGCAGAGTACCGCTGGTAGGCAAATCATCGATAATTTCCAGGTACTGTTCGCCGTGCAGTATGTTTGAAAAGTCAACTTGCTTGCCGGGCAGGGCTTTGCTGATCAGTTTATCGGAGGACATTTGGAGTAATAACCCAGGTAGCACGAAAAAAGATGGAATGGCTGCGAAATTAGAATCATTTTCGTAAAGGAATCGCATGTCTTCGGTGTTTTTCACTGATGCACCAATGCCAAGGGCGTACAAGATAAGCTCCTTGTTGTCAAACTCAAAGTAGTCCTCTATTGCGTCAGCGTCCCATTCCTTCATCTTCTCAAGAACTTCTAAAAGGTATCCAGAGGCTTCTCCGATAGCGTTTAAGTGTTTAGCCTTAGACATATCCGTCACATTGGACCAGACATTTTTGACATACTCTGGGGTAACTGTGTCTTCCAGCGAGGGGCGTAGCACGGCTCCTTTTCCTCGAACAGTGTAAACTTTGGTTGCCCATCCGGCGGCACTTTCAATATAGCTTCCTGTGAAACGGAATCGAAGAAGAGAGTTAATTAAAAGCAAAGCAGGGTAGATAATGGTATGGATATAGATATTTATAACAAAATAATTTTAATCTGCAACCATTTGAGGAAAATGTTAAAAGACGTTAGTTAAACTTGAAAAGCAATTTAAAATGGAGGAATAAATTTTGCACATGGTGTAGTAAATCGATGGCTCGAGCATTTTCAATGGATGGATCATTTATTTATAAGGATATGATTAAAATTAATTTAGGTATAAAATAATGTTAATCGGCTCAATGTTACTTATAGATGACCAGCTTCAAAGGTACGATAGTAAAAAATGCTTGGACTTGATATGAATGCTATTCTAGTTGTTTTTTGCACTCACCGTTATCCTCACAGAACTCATGGCACAAGTAAGCCACAACCGGAGCGATAAGTTTAGGTTTCAGCTCGTTAAAAAGAATCTCCGGAAGAATACCCTCGGTCATCCGACTGGCCGCCGTTGGGATGATCACATTACACAGAACATTGTTCCGAGCGCCCTCAATGGCTACAGTATTGGCTAGGCCGACGAGACCCATCTTGGCAGCTGAATAATTGGCCTGCCCAAAGTTTCCGTAAATTCCTGAATTAGACGAAGTCATTATGATGCGACCGTAGCTTTGGGCCTTCATGTGCGGGAACGCGGCTTGAGTGCACTTAAAACTACCCTTTAAGTGCACATCGTTCACCAGGTTCCAGTCTTCCTCACTGGTCTTAGCCAGGCTACGATCACGAAGAATTCCAGCATTATTGATCAGAATATCGATGCGGCCAAAGGCCTTCAGGGCCGTTTCGATGACCTTTGCCCCATCAGTAACCGAATTGTAGTCGGCCACCGCTTGTCCTCCAGCACGTCGGATCTCATCGACTACTATATCAGCAGCTCGTTGAGAAGCACCTTCCCCTGAGTGGGTTCCGCCTAAGTCGTTCACTACAACCTTGGCGCCGCGCTCAGCCAGTAAAAGAGCGTATTCACGACCTAAACCAGCGCCGGCTCCTGTTACTACCGCCACGCGACCATCGTAACGCAGCTTTCCGTCAGATGAAGACATGACTGGTTCAGCTTAGATCAGGTTTTATTGCACAAAATAAGTTGTGGTCGTGGACTGTAAAAAAAATTATAAATTTCGTTGTTACTGTACCGCTTCTGGCTAAGGAATGAAATAAACTGATAAGTTGTCCGTCTGTTAATATGGCAGCCTTGTAATCATGGTAATCTCAAGTGAACCACGATAGCGGCTAGAAAATTGAGATACAAGAGCGTATTTTTTAGTGTGGTGCAGTCCGATCGGAGTCCAAGGGTCCAGGTTCATTACCTTGTGCATATGGCACCAATTTGCAGCCACAATGGATCAGAAAATGCTCCAAAAAACTGTACAGAAAACCTGGATGGTAAACATTGTGAATTTGTGAAAACTCACTTTCACGAGGTATCCAGCAATTAAACAAAGGTAGTTCTTTTGTATATAAGGTACAAAGTACATGCCCCCTTATTAATCCAGATAAGATTATTCTCTTATGTGAGTTAAACGTTGTGTGGCCATAAACTGTCACACTTAAAATAAATACAATTAAAAATGTTAAAAAACAAAGTGTCAGCTGAGGAGCTGCTGGTATTTTTTTCACTAAGCATAAACGGTCTCTCTAATCTCAGAAAAAGGCCTCTGAGGACTGGGTTTTACGTAGGGGTCTGCACACAAGCAGCCAGTGTTGCCAATTTAGCTATTTTAAAGCACTTGATATAGTGGGTAGCGGAAAAAGTAGCTATTTTCCAACAACTGAAACAATCCAATAGAAAAGCACAATAAAAACCTTTAGCACCTTTAGAAGAATTTTTAAATTACCTAAATAAATTATTAGCTAAATGGATTGTCGAAAATTCGAAAAAAAATTTTCAACTGCATGGTAAAATGGGAAGCCCAATCTCGTAAAAGTCATGATATATGTAAAAGTCAAGAGTATATGTTTTATTGATACTATATGGGGTCGAAGTTGATTCTTTCTCCCTGTTACATACATTTGATCACCGGGTACTACTAATATGGACCGATTTGGTTTACATTAGACTAGCAAGAACGCCAAACTTTCGAACATATCAATCATCCTTACGAATCTTGGCATGTTATTTTGCCAAAAATAGCTTTCACCTAAAATTTGAACTCTCTAACTTTAAAAACACCAAAGTTATACCATTTCCGATCAATCAGTTATATGGCAGCTATAGGATATAGTCGGCCGATCCGGGCCGTTCCAACTTATATACTGCGTGCAAAGGAAAGAAGGGTGTGTGCAAAGTTTCAAGACGATAGCTTTAAAACTGAGAGACTAGTTTGCGTAGAAACAGACAGACGGACATGCTCATATCAACTCAGGAGGTGATCCTGATCAAGAATATATATACTTTATAGGGTCGGAGAGGTCTCCTTCACTGCGTTGCACACTTTTGACCAAAATTATAATACCCTCTGCAAGGATATAAAAAAAAAAACATAATGAATATTTTTGAAAAAAAAAACAATGACTTGCTTTCACTTTTGAATTATTTTATTATCAGCGTCTAAAAAAACAGGCAAATATGCATAGTTGTATCGTACATTCTAGAATGCATTCGAAACAATTCGAATTCGAACTGTAACTCTAACTCATTCAATTCGGTTTTCATCCCCCGAATGTTGTGCGAGTGAGACCTATACAGTCATTTATTAATTTTTGTCTCAACATTCTATCTCACTCAATTCATTTTCAAGGTTGTGCATTTGAATGTCGTTTTTAAGCTATTCATGCAGACCTCTAATATATGTACATATTCGCAACTCAATAATATACATAAATTCGTTGCACACTTTTGACCAAATGTATAATACTCGTTGCACTGAACAGGGTCAGCCTTATTTTTGTTTGTGCCCTTAGAGAAGGTAAGACAACGATAAAAGAAATAAACGTCGATGCATTGATGTATCGATGTTTCATATCGATTTTACCAATGTTTCGAAAATATCGAATTGTTTGAACGTATTTTTATACCCTTGCAGAGGGTATTATAATTTTGTCCAAAAGTGTGCAACGCAGTGAAGGAGACATCTCCGACCCTATAAAGTATATATATTCTTGATCAGGATCACCTCCTGAGTTGATATGAGCATGTCCGTCTGTCTGTCTGTCTGTCCGTCTGTCTGTCTGTTTCTACGCGAACTAGTCTCTCAGTTTTGAAGCTATCGTCTTGAAACTTTGCACACACCCTTCTTTCCTTTGCACGCAGTATATAAGTCGGAACGGCCCGGATCGGCCGACTTTATGCTATAGCTGCCATATAACTGATTGATCGGAAATGGTACAACTTTGGTGTTTTTAGAGTTACAGAGTTCAAATTTTACAGGAAAGCTATTTTTGGCAAAACATTACGACATGCCAAATTTCATAAGGATCGGCCGACTATATCTTATAGCTACCATATAACTGAACGATCGAAAATGACCCAACTTTCGTGTTTTTGAAGATAGAAAGCTGAAACTTAATACAGATTCTATTTTTGGCCAGTTGATCCATCCTACCGAATTTCATTAGGATCGGCCGACTATATCCTATAGCTGCCATATAACTGAACGATCGGAAATGGTATTTGGTAGAAATATAAACTTTTGTGTTTTTGAAGATAGAAGCTTGGGACATTTTTTTAGATTTTTTATTTTTGTTAATTGGTTTTATTATGATGTAATCATAAGGATCGGTCAACTATATCCGATGTTTGCGATATATATCAGGTTTTAACTGCAAGGGTATATCAACTTCGGCTCCGCCCGAAGTTAGCTTTCCTTTCTTGTTTTTCATCAATTCTGTGACATTTTAATACATTTTATACCCTTGCAGAGGGTATTACATATTTGCAAAATATTAAAAATCATTTTATGTGATTTTTATGTGAAGAAATACAAAAATATTGTTTCTTTATTTATTAGTGCTATTTTTTGTTTCACAGCTGTATAATCTACATATATACAGTATAATATGCTTAGCTGCCTCGAGTACTTTGCACGCAACTTCGAGGCAGCTTAATTTTAATTTTTGAACAAAGAAAAAGTTTACCTATAGCTCAAATAAAGTACATATGTATACATTTTGCATCTTTTTTAGCAAAATTATATTTTCATTTCAATGTTTACAAAATATTAATACATATTTCAATTTGTAGTTTATATTTTCATTGTTAATTCTTAAAATAGTCAGTTATTTTTTTTTAATGTTTGCTTCGTTGATATTGTGATCGAATAATTTGTTTTCCAAAGAATTCAGGTGTTGGCGAAAATTCGTCACATTTGTGAATCATGCAAATGTTTTTAAGATTCTTCACTGCACAAAAACCTTCCTGGATAGTAGGGCGGCTTATGTCACCGCTATCATAGTCACATTCGCTTTGACTGCTGCTTGTCTTGTCATCTTCAAGAAGAGACCGCACAATTTCATCTTTGGTTAACTGACCATGGCAAGCAACATCTGCGTCGACATTGGCATTTTCTTCTCAATTAATTTGAGCATCAAATACGGTCTCCACGAATAGATAACGCAGCTAACTTAAATGATTTTCATAAAAAACCAAAAAAATTCTGCAGCTTGAGACGCTTAAGTGCAGAGGGTTGCTAATTTGGGTGCACCAAACGTAATTATTTTCATACCATGAAAATTATGATGCAGAAAAATGAAAATATCAGGCAGCTATCTTGACGATGCAGCTAAGTATCGAGGCAGCTAAGCAAATTATACTGTATATAAAATTTTCGTGTAACAGTTTTTGTTACCATACTCCTCCGAAACGGCTATACTGATTCTCATGAAATTTTGTAAGCGTATTAAGTAGGTCTGAGAATCCGCCATCTATTTTTCACCCTCTTAAGGGGTTATATACAGTTGTGATTGATTAAAAAATCGATTTTTTTTTATTGCATTTTCTTTAAGTATAATCTATTGGGAATACTCTCACAAAAATTCATAACGATCGGAGCATTAGAACCAAAGCTGTAGCTATTTATAGCGCAGTACCTGCATATAAAACTTGAACACACTTGAAACTTTAAACGCGATTATCTCAGAATCTTTTTTTTGGGAAATTACCTTTGCGGTGGACACGATTACTAAAAAACTATTAATCCGATCAACACCAAATTTTGACCACTTATTTATTATGATATTAGCTAGTCCGTGAAAGAGGGATTTTCAATTTTTTTGAAAACTCTTTTTTAGAGCATAAAAATCGAAAAACGTATACCTTGAAAGAGTACATTTTTTGTTAAAACCGTCGCCATTTTTTTTAATCAAAATTTTTACAAATCCTTCATTCACGGACTAGGCAATACAATATACTAACGAAATATTTTTGAATTTTTGATTTCGGATGAACCTTTCTCGGGATATGATGTTCACCGCAAGACATCGAAAAAAGACGATCTTGGAATTCGGCTTTAACATTTTTATTATTATACCCTTGCAGAGGGTATTATAATTTTGGTCAAAAGTGTGCAACGCAGTGAAGGAGACATCTCCGACCCTATAAAGTATATATATTCTTGATCAGGATCACCTCATGAGTTGATATAAGCAAGTCCGTCTGTCTGTTTCTACGCGAACTAGTCTCTCAGTTTTAAAGCTATCGTCTTGAAACTTTGCACACACCCTTCTTTCCTTTGCACGCAGTATATAAATCGGAACGGCCCGGATCGGCCGACTATATCCTATAGCTGCCATATAACTGATTGATCGGAAATGGTATAACTTCGGTGTTTTTAGAGTTAGAGAGTTCAAATTTTACACGAGCGCTATTTTTGGCAAATACGACATGCCAAATTTCATAAGGATCGGCCGACTATATCCTATAGCTGCCATATAACTGAACGATCGGAAATAACTCAACTGTCGTGGTTTTGAAGATAGAAAGCTGGAATTTAGTAGAGATACTATTTTTGGTCAGTTGATCCAACCTACCAAATTTCAGGAGGAATTAAGGATCGGCCAACTATATCCGATGTTTGCGATATATATCCGGTTTTAGGTGCAAGGGTATATAAACTTCGGCTCCGCCCGAAGTAAGCT
The DNA here is from genome assembly GCF_030179905.1 of Drosophila bipectinata. Lineage (NCBI taxonomy): Eukaryota > Metazoa > Arthropoda > Insecta > Diptera > Drosophilidae > Drosophila > Drosophila bipectinata. The sequence goes on along the minus strand of NC_091735.1, from coordinate 8,751,318 downwards.
TTCCTTTCTTGTTTTATATTTTTTTGTTGAAAAAAATTAAATAAGTACCCAGAAACATGTACTAAACAACGTCAGTAAAACATTTTTAATAAATATTTTCTATAGTGTCAAAAAAAATCGATAAAATTTCATTATTTTGCGCTGTATACTGTATATAACCCCTTAAATCCTGTTCGACATACCAAAAATCGCAGTAGTTTGTAGTTGGTAGTTTACCCAGTTTAAATAGCACTCAATTTAAACTGGGTCAATTTTAAACTTAAACAATTTAAGCAAAAAACCTTCATCATTAAGTAAATAAATTAATTCTATTTATGAGTGTTTTGTACAGTGAGAAATGCCAAGAAAAAGCAAAGGGGGTGATTTGAGCCGTGATACAAGTAGATCTCGAAACATGCGAAATATAAGATCCGAAAGAACCGAAGGACAAACAAAATACTGATTAAAATAGCGCAATTGGATCAAGAAGAGCCAGAAGATACACGAGCTGAACGAAATGAAGTCTAAGGATTAGAACAACGACAATCACGCCGTTTCACAGTCAATAGACGCAGAACAAATGACCAACAACGACAACATTTATATCTGATTCATTCCTCCGTCTAGCATTCCAGTATGAGCCTGATATTAAGTATTATGCTCACTCAAAAACTGGTGCTATGAACAAGGAATGTCCGCATTGCCATGCTCTGAAATTCAAAAACGCGCCAGCTGGGATGTGTTGCGCGTCAGGAAAAGTGCAACTACCGAAATTGAAACACCACCTGAACTATTGAACGGCTTACTTATCGGCACGGATCCAGATTCTAACGTGTTCCTGAAGTCAATCTGAATATTCAATTCATGCTTTCAACAGAAATAGTTCGACATACTAATGCAAAGGGTCAACATTACATCTCTACATTCCAAATCAGAGTCCAAGCTTATCATAAAATGGGCTCACTGCTGCCAATGCCAAACGAACCACATACAAATTTTTACAAATCTACTTTATGGGCAGCGAGGATTCCGGAAGCGCACTTGCCAACGGCGTGAATGCACGTTGTGATTATAATAAACTTGATTCATTTTATGCCAGACGTATCGTCAGCGAGCTAGATGCTCTATTGAACGAGAACAATGAATTGTTGAAAATATTCAAATCGGATATCGGCACAAAAAATATTGTTCACACTATAGCACTAAGAGATTGACTTGCTGAATTTTGATTAAATAATAACATAAAAATAATGTTTGCCTTTTGTTATTTTTATATTTCCTCATGGTTTACAGCGCTTCAAATGACTTTATAATACATAAGTCATCAACGTTTGCCGGGTTAGCTTGTCACATATACAGTGGCGAGCAAAATTGAGTGCATGTTTACGACTCAGACTTTCGTCACCCATAAAATCATAATAACACAACAAAATCCAAAAATTTTTTTTGTTTTCTATTAATTATTTAATTCTTAATTAATTCTAAACAAAAACAATGATAATATACATGAATTCGAGGAGACATAAATTAAAAACGAAAAAAACCCACATAAACTCAATTTTGCACGTGGCACTTTTTCACCTATTTTCCTTTCTTACTTCTCTTATTAGCACAAATCGGCAAGATTTACCGTTATTTTTGATTTTGTTTTATTTCTGATGTTCGTAGCAAAGATTAAAACGTGCTTCAGACTAAGAAAAGTGTTATTGAATTAGCTTTTAATTATAAATTATTTGTGGTAAATTTGCCAGCGAAATAATGCGAAAATTATCTGAAGATATTGAAAATAATGTAGTATGCCTGACCGAGAATGGTTGTACATCACGTGCAATTTCTAAGAGGCTTGGTATAAGCCAATCGGCGGTAATCGCAGTTCAGAAGAGACGGAATGTGACTCCCAAACCGCAAGTTGCAGGTCGCAAGAAATTATTGAAGGAGTCAGATGCTCGACTAATGATGTCTGAAATGAGAAGGAACAAGCTTCTAACACCAAAAGGTGCTTCTTTAGCTATTAACAAGAATGTTAGCGAATGGACAGCTAGAAGAGCGCTGCGAGACATCGGCTATATTGCAAGTGTGAAAAAAAACAAACCTGCATTATCCGATAAAAATGTTAAAGCGAGATTAAAATTTGCAAGGGACCACAAAAATTGGAGTGTTGAAGATTGGAAACGTGTTGTATGGTCTGACGAATCCAAATTTAACCGCTTTCAGTCTGATGGAAAGCAATATTGCTGGCGTAGACCCGGAGATCGAATCCAAAGACACCATGTAAAAGAAACTGTAAAACATGGTGGTGGTGGTATTATGGTTTGGGGATGCTTCACATGGTGGCATGTTGGCCCTCTACAATTAATAGAAGGTATTATGCGAAAAGAGGACTACCTTCATATCTTGCAGACCAATCTTCCCAATTTTATTGAAAAATGTGCTTATCCCGATAAAGAAATTGTTTTTCAACAAGATGGGGATCCAAAGCACACTGCGAAAATTGTGAAGGAATGGATTGGAAAGCAACCTTTTCATTTAATGGAATGGCCAGCACAAAGTCCCGACCTCAATCCGATTGAAAATCTTTGGTCAATCGTGAAAAGACGGCTCGGGCAGTACGAAGCAGCTCCATCAAACATGGGCAACCTTTGGGAGCGTGTTGAAGCTGAATGGAGACGTATTCCCAAAGAAATAATAGAAAATTTGGTAGAGAGCATGCCTAATCGCGTCCAGGAAGTTATCTTAAATAAGGGTCTTTGGACAAAATATTAATATTATTTTAATAATTAAAACTTTTTGAAACGTGCAAAATTGAGTTTATGCGGGTTTTTTTCGTTTTTACTTTAAGTCTCCTCGAATTCATGTATATTATCATTGTTTTTGTTTAGAATTAATTAAGAATTAAATAATTAATAGAAAACAAAAAAAATTTTTGGATTTTGTTGTGTTATTATGATTTTATGGGTGACGAAAGTCTGAGTCGTAAACATGCACTCAATTTTGCTCGCCACTGTATGTATATATTTTATTAAGTATATAACATTAAGCGAACCCCCCCCCATTCTCGGTTTCAAAAAATCGATTTTTTTTTTTATTTTATTCGAACTATTAACTATTCAAGAATGTTCCCTGAATTTCAAGTGAAAATTTCAAAAACTCGAAGATATAACTGATTTATGGTGAAAGCGTCAGGCGACGGCGAGGGCGGTCTCAAAACTTTGAACGCGTTTTTCTCGAAACAGTGTTTTTACGACTGGTGCATCAGGGTACTCAAAAACTATTAATCCAATCGGTTCCAAATTTTAACACGTTATTCTATACATATACGTTATATACATAGCTCTGGTATGAACTAGGATAAATCAAATCGGTGAAGATCTTGAAGAAGAAAAAAGATTTAAAGATTCAATTTAAAAAAATAAATTTCAAAGGTCCGCAATTTTGTTAATTTCTGAGCGAAGTTAATAATCCTAGTTGATACCAGAGCCAAACATGTACTCTTTCTAATTCTGTTGGAATTTTTGGATTCAGATGTTCCAGTGAGCGAAAATCACATGCGCCGCCGAAAAGAAGGGCTTTTCTTTGATCACAAAAAACAACAACAAAAAAAAAAACAAAACAAGAAAGGAAAGCTAACTTCGGGCGGAGCCGAAGTTGATATACCCTTGCAGTTAAAACCGGATATATATCGCAAACATCGGATATAGTCGGCCGATACTAGTGAAATTTGGTAGATTGGATGAATTGACTGATGAAAAATAGAATCTGTACCAAGTTCCAGCTTTCTATCTTCAAAAACACAAAAGTTGGGTCAATTCCGATCTTTCAGTTATATGGCAGCTATAGGATATAGTCGGCCGATCCTTATGAAATTTGGCACGTCGTATTGTTTTGCCAAAAATAGCTCTCATGTCAAATTTGAACTCTCTAACTTTAAAAAGACCAAAGTTATACCATTTCCGATCAATCAGTTATATGGCAGCTATAGGGTCCCCTTAAGTAATATGTAACATTACATTACATTATAGTATAATAAAACATTATAAACGCGTAATTATAAACCGATTTTAAGCATGATTGCACTGACTTGTTTTGGGAAAAGCGTTATATCTTCAACAATTTTTATAATGTCGTAATGAAATTGGTCTCATTTTATTCTGGATTAATGAGACAATATTGGTTCAAAAATGATAGCATTTCTTGTAAGTTATACCAAAGATTATACAGTACATAGATGGGACATCTCATACAAAGAAAAATTTTCTATGGCGGGTTCCAGCAGTGGAACCCGCTGGAACGAGCGGGTTCCATTGCGCGACAAGTTAAGTTTGAGAAATTTTTCGCGCGACAACGAATGAGGAATAGCCTAGTGGTAGAGTGCTTGGCTGGTGTGCAAAGTAAACCGAGTTCAAACCAGGCTCGGGAAGTCCATTTTTTTTTAAATTTTAAATCTATTTATATTATATTTTTATTCTTTTAATGTTTTTTCCTAAATTTATAATCCAATAAAAAAAATACAAAATTGTAAAATCACCTTAACATCGTCTCAGTTCGTAGTGGAACCCGCTGTAAAAATTTCTATAAGTGCGGGTTCTACGGCATTTTGGCAGGCCGCGTCATGGAACCCGCTCTCAAATGTTTTCATTTTTTCCGTCGTGGAACCCGCTGTAATAATGAAAACATTTGAGAAATTCTATTTTTAGATCGTAACATCTTTGGAACGATGAAAGTTTGAAACGTTGTAATCGAACCAATGTAAGAGTAAAGAGATCAGAAATATCTTTTACTATCCTTACTCGTCAGCTCTGTTTTTGGTATAGTTTCTAGCGTCTCCTTTAACACCAATTTTAAGTATCATAAAATCAACTTCGAGGGTAGCCTAGATGGATAGTGCGCGGTCCTTATTCATGGGGTCCTGGGTTCGATTACAACAGCGGGCTGTTTTTCCTTTTTTGATAAAGTTTTAGTATTATGGTTCTTTTTATACAGATTTATTTATTTTTTTTTTTATTTTTAATTTTTACGTTATTATTATTATTTTTAATTGCATTCTATTACAATTATTGTAAAAATAAGTGACGGACGTGTCGGATGACAAAATGCCGGAAGGACTCCCTTGAAATTGTATTACATGTTATTAGCGGGACATAATAAAGATGAAAAAATTTTTACATTTGTAAAATTAAATAAAAATATTACAATTAAAGACAAATAAAAAAAAAAAATTATTACAAAAGAAAGAAAAAGTTTGAAGTCCTTACGAGGATTTGAACACAGAAAAATTACACATAGAGTAACTACTCTATGCATTACGCTACCATCCTGTCTCGATCTGCCGCGATTAAAAATACTATTTGTTCTACCAACTACCACATGGGCGCATCGAAAACAGAAACGAGATATTGAAATTGAAATTTGGAAGCCAAAACATTTTTACTCCGTCGTGCGAGCAGTCACACATACATGCAAAGGCTAACATTTTTGTTGACGGATACATGTAATGAGTTCTAAAAATAGAATCGTATGCATGTGCGTTTCCCCCCTCACCAACAAGCTCGACGCAAAAAGTTGACCGTTTTGGGCCCTGATGTCCCATCTATGTACTTTATAATCTTTGGTTATACCAAAAAAATGGCGTCAAAGTCGGAAAAAAACGACAAAAATGTCAGTTTCTTGTATAAAAATTGTATCCTTTTTTTTTGAATAAGTTGAAGATATATTTTTTTTGTCAAAAGCTATAATACAACATTTATATGAAAAACGATCTAAAATTTCAACCATTTAGGAATTTTGAAGAGCAAAAAAGTCCCGAAAAACGGTTTTTTTTCTAAATAAATCAAGATTTTGAGATTGTTCGAAATATTTCAGATAACGTTATGTACTATATTCGAACTAATAAACAATTCTTATTATTCCTCAAAAGTTCTTCCAATATTTTTGTATCATACTGTATCAACTAGTGAGTTCCGTAGCTCCCCTAATAAATGATCTCTTCAAAAGTTTTAAAATTTATAATAATTTTTTTAAAGTATTTAATTTTCTTTCTGTACATTTTTTTTTCAGACTCTGGGACGTGCAAAATGAAAATAATTGCATCAAGGTGTGCAGGGGACACATATCGCATGTTAATTCAGTAAAGTTCTCTCCAGATGGACTATGGATTGCCTCAGCTGGCTTGGAGGGATCCATAATTATCTGGGACATACGAAAAAGCAAACAAATAATGGAATTCTTAGCTGAGCCGCCGGCTAGAGCCATTACATGCATTCAGTTTCATCCATTTGAATTCCTTTTAGCCGCTGGACGAGTGGACGGTACCGTGTCCATTTATGACCTCGAACATCAGCAGCTTGTTTCGCAAACTTTACAGTTCGGCGATTGTATTAAATGCATTACGTTCAGGTAAGTTAAAGAACAATTTTAAAAAAGTTGTTGTGTATGTTGTGTATAATATATTTGAATAAATATTATATTTCTTTATTGTAGTGAAGATGGAGAGTGCCTTTTTGTCGGCAGTGCTTCAGGAATTTCAGTGATTGGCTGGGAACCTGATCGTGAACTAGACCATATTAAGAGCATTTGGACTTCATTGGGCGATATGAAAGTGGTTAACAATAAGCTTGTAAGAAGAATATGTTTCGTTTAAAAAAGAGCTGGCCAGACGAAATTCGGGAAACGAGCTTTTTACACAGACAGTACCCGAAACTAGCTGAACGGCTGATGTAAAGGAAGGAAAAAGGAAGAGCTAACTTCGGGCGGAGCTGATATGCCCTTGCAGTTAAAACCGGATATATATGGCAAAAATCGGATATAGTTGGCCGATCCTTATGAAAATATGATAATATAACCCAATTTATTACAATACAAAAAAAAAGTCCCAAGCTTCTTTCTTCAAAAATACCAATTTTGGTATTTCTACCGAAAACCATTTCCGATCGTTCAGTTATATGGCAGCTTAAAGATATAGTCGACCGATCGTTATAAAATTTTGTAGATCGGATAAAATGACCAAAAGTATAATCTGTACTAGGTTCCAGCTTTTTATCTTTAAAAACACGAAAGTTGGGTCATTTCCGATCGTTTAGTTATATGGCAGATATAGGATATAGTTGGCCGATCCCAGTCGTTCCGACTTATATACTGCGTGCGAAGGTAAGAAGGGTGTGTGCAAAGTTTCAGTCGATAGCTTTAAAACTGAGAGACTAGTTCGCGCAGAAACAGACAGACGAACGGACAGGCGGACATGCTCATATCAACTCAGGAGGTGATCCGGATCAAGAATATATATACTTTATAGGGTCGGATGTCTCCTTCACTACGTTGCACACTTTTGTACAAAATTAAATACCCTCTGCAAGGGTATAATGAGCGTAAAATGAGAAATGACGGACAGGCAGAAAAGACAACTTTTTTTTTTTTTTTTTTAGCCAGCGTTTACTATATGGAGTAAATTTGTTTTAAATTGATGAAATTAATAAAAATGTTAATTGATGTTAAAGGCAAGCCAAAAAAAAATTTTTTTTTAACTATTCCAAGGTAACCAAATTTTTTGAAAATTGTTTCTTAACAGCTTAGTATTTAACGTATTTAAAAATAATTTTGTTTTGGTTCTTTAGTTTTTAGTTGGTCTTCCTTGAGTTTGTAATACAGCATTTATTCTTGATGGCATAAAATCTACCAAGTGTTCGTTAGTTTTCTTAATTATGTCTTTATAACAGACACTTTCCACTGTCAAATTAAATACTCTTATTTTTTTGGGTTTCTTTTTATGTATATTGACTTTTAAAATAGGCCAACGATTTTGAATCGGATAGAAATCAGGAAAACTGCCTGGCCAGTCAATGTTGATATTCGATTTTTCTGCAAATAATTTATTACCAAAAATAAAAAAAAAATATTAGAAATTTAATACTTTAATTATCGTTTAAACAAATCCTTAAAGAATTAAAAAAAAGTATATACTCAAGGATCTGAGTCGTCTTGAAAGATTATGTTTGGGGCACGAGAAAGATGTTCCTCCATTGAGAAGGACGGTGACGATTCAGAACACCTTGGAACTTTTTGGCATTCACAGTTCCATCAATTAATTCCAGATCACCAACGCAATAGTAATAAACGCATCCCCGGACCATTCGGCATGCTCCTTGCCTGACCGTTCGCCGTAAGCAATTATTTTTGAAGCGTTTGTCGCATTTGGGCGAAATGGATTGTTTTGGTGTTGTTAGAAAAAATTACGTTCCGCCAATCATGCACAGTCCAAGATTCGTGCATTTTGACCCTCTGTTTTATGGAGCATTTATGCGGTCAAGATAGTTTTTCGCTGTTCGCCGGCCATGAAGTCCTACCTCCTCAATGTTCCTTCGAACGGTTCGAATGCTTATTTCGACTCCTTTCGACTGGTAAAACCTACTTCTTACATGTTTTGCAGATTTGAAGCGATCAGTCATGGTAGTGGTAGTGTGGTAGTGTGGTAGTGGTAGTTTTCTTGGTTCTGGTTTTCTCTAAATTTTGTAGGAAATCCTCGAAAGAAAACTTAAGGGGAGGGTAAGGTCAAATCGTGCGAAAAAAGCCATGTTTTTGTAATTTTTTTCCTGACGACACAGTTAAAATTTATTTATTCAACCAACGGTTTATTAAAGTATGACATTAGAAGAATGTTTTATCAAATGTTTACAAAAAAATATTTAAAAATATGGCAATGGTAGCAATTGTCCGGACGTGTCGCCAAAAAAAGTTGAATTGCGGTGCCCCTCATAACTCGGTGCTGGATCATTTGTAATCAAAAAAAGAAAGTTCATTCGTTAAATAATAGTTCGCCCCAGGTAACGCTGTGAAGGTTTTTTGAAAATTGAAATTTTTTAATTTTTTCGAAGACTGAAGTGAAAAACTCAATTTTTTGGTAACAAATCGGTTAATTTGTCATTGCAAAATCGAAATTATGAACAAAAAAAAAAAACTCGACAGCGTTACCTCGTAAAATATGTACAGAAATAGTGTTTAAAATTTCAAAAGGATCGGTGCAGTAGTTTTGAAGTTATGAGGGGCACCGACTTTGAAAACGTGAGTTGTGGGAATAACGCTTTAAAGTTATAAACAAAACAAAATCCAGTGTAAAACGTTTGCAAGCAACTTCGTCAATAACTAATAACTTCGTCAATTTTACTTTAATTTTGACACAATATTCTTCAGATATTATGCATTCAATTTAAAAAATAAAAAAAAATGAAAAAAAAAAAATTTAATACCTTACCCTCCCCTTAATAAATCCAACGTTAGAGCTTATTCCTCGGAAGCTTAAGATTTTCGATTGTAAGGCCAATATGGCCCCTTGGACATTTTCAGTCATTTTCGACATATTTAAAAAAAAATATTTTTTTTCAATCATAAAATACTATTTTAAAAAATTTCAACTCGATATAAAAACGCAATCCTACCACACTAATGCAAAGTTCACATACAGTGCAAGTACTTAGGTGTCCGGATTTCATTGTCCGCTACTGTATATTCTTGATCAGGATCACCTCCTTATTGATGACATTCTGTCCGTCTGTTTAATTCTACGCAAACTACTTCCTAGTTTTGAAGCTTTGAAACTTTGCACACACCCTTCTTTCCTTTGCACACAGTATATAAGTCGTAACGGCCGGGATCAGCCGACTATATGCTATAGCTGCCATATAACTGATTGATCGGAAATTGTATAAATTTTGTGTTTTTAGAGATAGAGAGTTCAAATTTTACACGAGCTACTTTTGGCTAACTAATACGACATGCCAAATTTTATAAGGATCGGCCGACTTATCTTATAGCTGCCATATAACTGAACGATCGGAAATGGTTTTTGGTAGAAATACCAACTGTGGTATTTCTGAAGAAAGATGTTTCGGACCTTTTTTAGATTTTATATTATAATAAATTGGGTTATATTATCATATTCTCATAAGGATCGGCCAACTATATCCGATGTTTCCGATATATATCCGGTTTTAACTGTAAGGGTATATCAACTTCGGCTCCGCCCGAAGTTAGCTTTTCTTTCTTGTTTTTCATTTATTTTGTTTAATAAATGTTTCCACGTTTTTTTTAATGTTTTGTTTCCTGTATTTCCAGTACATTCAGTATTTTCACGTACAGAAACTTTCCCATCGCCTATATCTAACAGTTGTTTAGAGAAAATTTCGGCGGATGGATCCCGAACCATTTGAACGCGCATATTCTTCGTTAGTTTTACTTTTTCAACATTACACCACAGTCGCGATGATTTTAAGCAAGCATTAATTTAATGAGTGTACGTTGAAGGTGGAATAACGGGAAGTTTGTCTGAAATCACTTGAAAGGAGTAACATAGAGCCGACAAATAGTTTATCATTGTTTTTTATATCCCTAAATGTCCAATCCAGTGCCTCAGGCGAATGTTCACGTGTCATAGTGCATTCATCCAAAATAATTATTTCACATTGTTTCAGCACTATGCCCATAGACAATTGTTTTCTTATGTTGCACACTGCATCTGGATTATTTTAAATGTTCAATGGCAGCTTAAGTGCTGAATGCGCTGCTCTGCCTCCATCTTTTAAAGTAGATGCAATGCCAGAAGATGTAATGGCCAAAGCGATGCCATTTTTTTTAATCGTAATTCCACCTGGTGCATCAAAAAAAAAAATCCTGGCATCTGCCAGGTTTGTCATTAAGTAGTGAAATATTGCGACTAACAATGCCTGCCATTTATACAGTATCGTACCGTAGTTCACGATTCATATATGTGATGAGTAAAGACGATGTCATTTGGAAGCATGAATTGAATGTACGAATTGACTTCATGAAACAGGGTAGAAACTCGATCTGTACCGAGAAGTATGCTGCGCACCTTAACTAACTATTTCAATTTCAGGTAGTTGTACTTTTCCTGATGAGCAACACATCCCAACTGGTTCATTTTTAAATTTGAGCGCATGACAATACAAGGATTCTTTTTCCAAAGTACCAATAATCACTTTGGCATAAGCAGAACATTCAACATCAGGCTCGTACTGGAATGCTAGTCAAAGTAATGGCCCTGATGTAAATCCTCGATGAACTTGTTGGCGTTTTTGGTTAATTCTTCTTTTAACTATGAATCTGTGCGCTTCTCTTCGTTGTAGTTGTCTTGGTTGATTACGTTCATCTCATGCCTTTTTCGATTGTGATTCACGTAACTGCGTCATGCTCACACGCACATTTTCATTATCTTCTTTAATTTTTTCTCCTGATCTTTGTGCTCTTCTATCTCGCGCGGCCTTAGAATTGACCGTTCGACGACTCAAATTGCGTTTTTTTGGCATTGCTGACTGTAGATAAGTGGCCGGCAGGGCCCCATTTCAGGGGCATATCACACACACATAAATTTCGATACGTTACGCTCACAGCCTACATACTGTTATTCATTACTATAAGTGTAGCCATTTATGAGGAGTATAATTCCCGCGGTCGAACGGGATAAAAAGTATCATATGTTCGTCTCCTGGCTCTAAGCTACCTCCCTACCAATTTTCACTCAAATCTGTTGTGCCGTTCTTGATTTATAAGTGGGTGTAACATAACAGGAGTTTTATATATTTAGTAGGGTGTCCCAAGGTAACAGGTGGGATTTTTTTTTTTATTAGAATCGCATGCGCTCTATTTTCTTTCCAAATGACCTTATGAACATAGAAAATAAATATTATGGCGATTTAATCTGGGCAACTCGTGCCGACTTGATATCGAGGTTACAAACTCTGGCATCTCGTTTTGAAAATTATTTTAAATGGATTCCGCGCGCTCTTTACGCGCTTTACGGTGCGAATTCATTGAATTGAGGACTTATTGAAATCTCATCAGTATTGTATCCAAGTGCCTCAATAGTAGGTTTAAGAAGGCTTTAAGTAGGCTACTAATTTTGGAGTGATAAAGTCTTTCCGCCCTGATATTTTTGTTTTCTTGGGTTGCGCGCTCTCGATATAAGTGGGCCAATCTTTTCGCCAATCAATCAAGTATTGACAAGTGAAATTGCAAGTCGGCGCGGGTTATCGTTATCCGACCCACTCCAAATTGCGTTTTCATTCAAACAAATTAAGGGTATGCGTTAAAAAAAAATGTATGACTTTTTGGGACACCCTAATATATAGATTAAACTGTATTTTAAAAGTTTTCTTTAAATAAATTTTTGTACTAGTGCTGCAGAAATATGCAATTTGTATTTGCGGGAGGGGGCGTGGCGAAATTTGAAATAAACAAAGAATATATACTTTATGGTACATACAATATTCAATTGTACTTTACGACTACTGGGTATAATAATGACAGACAACATTCGGACTGCTATTATATCAGTGTAAAACACACCAATACACATATTTTAGGTGCGTGCTCTCTGATTGGCCAGCTCTACTTTAAAATATAAAAATTCAATTAAAATATTCAAATACTCAAAATTAAATCTGCAGAACCTTTTATTATTTTTATATCATTGCTAAGGGTTTTATAATTATGGAAAGATATTCTCATAAGAATCAGTTAACTATATCTAAAATTGCAAGATTGTATAAGCTTCGGGTACACCCGACGTTAGCTTTTGTGTTTTGGTTTCTTTAACTCTTTTAAATCTTTCTTTATTGCCGTTAAAGATTACCGGATGTCACGAGGAAGACACAGTTTCAGTTAACACCATCAGCTTAGATCGTTTAAATCCGTTTTATCAATCGGTAAAGGCGATTTCCACATTTAAGCATAACTCGACTAACAGAAAGAGTTTTTCACGTGGAAACCAAAAGTTTCGTCTGGCTCTAGGAGAGTTCAAGACCGATGAGGATCAGGAAGAGCATGAGGACACCGAAGGGCAAGGCTTCAACCGGTTTTTGTCGTCTAACTTAAGTCTTGAGGTGGTAAGTGAGACTGTGCTAGAGTCTGGAGAGACGTCACCGATGTCTTCGCTTCCTTCTGTTCATCTTCCTCTGTCTGTGGGCATGTCAGCGGACCTTGCACATCCACATGCGTTCTGCGGCGGCATAGACTCATCATTAACGCGAGGAAAACCAGCCCATTTTTCAGAGAGCCTGCCACACAACGACAGCTACAGTACAGAAGTTGGTGGATCCACTCGCTTTATAAGAATGACTGGGCCAAGCTCCCTGCACATACCTGATAACTACAGCATATACTCCCTTGGCAAAAAAGTCGCGACCGAGACGGAAGAGCAGCATCTAGAGATCAACTTGAACGAGAGCAACCCTCCAATACTAATAAACTATGATAATTATGATATAGTCGAAGACTTTCCGGTCAACCAAAATCTAAACGGCATGACCATTAACTACAAGCCCGGGCCTACCACCTCGACTATAAATGCGTCGTCAAAGTCTATTAAGAAAACCACAAACAATTCGCACAAAAGAACTACAAACAGCATGGTCAGCAACAAGCAGACGACTACAGGTATTTTTGGAGGCAACAAGCTTAGTCAAGTATCGTCGGTTAGCTCAATGGAGTTGCATAAACTAGACGACAACATGGTCTTGAAAAAGTCTTCTTCTTCAAGCGTAGTCAATAGAAATAAGCGTCCCATGGGCTCCCAATTGTATAAGGAAAACAGTCATCAAAAAAACATAAGCGTGGAAATTATAACAAAACCTCCGATTCGCTCTCGCACCTCTTTGGACATGCGCGCGGCACGTCCAAACAAAAGTCTGGAAAAGCATAATAGTGTACGTATCATTTTTCGGTTTTACTCTTACAATTCCTTAAATAATTAATATTTTTTCGATTCCTAGGCGGCATCAAGCCATGATCATTATGACTTTGATGTGCTTGCGAGATCCCACGAGGCTGTACTTCAGGAACTGAGTAATCGCCAGACCAGTCTGGATAGGCTACGAAGCGCTACACGGTATGTTTCGTACACGGCTCATATCTAAACGAGCTAAAGTCTGCTAAGCGGACAAAAAATAATTTTAAGGGGCCTGTCTGAGTGAATGTCAGAAGCCCAGCTATGCGAGAAAGGCAATAGGAGTAAACATTCGACGTATTTTTTGTTATCGCTTCGTTCTTCTCCCTTACTTCTCACTTACCATTTGGAACTTGGACTTGTATGGTATCCGCGAAGATCAAGTTTGTGTTTCTTAATTTTGCCACGTTCACTCGTCCATATGATACCCAGTACTCTTCCCTTTCTCCTACACCCTGTCTTTTTTGTCTTTCCAGTCTTTCTTTAATTTGGCTACAATTGGCCGATCATAATGAGAATTTCATTATACAATTAATTTTTTATTAAAAAAATTTTGAAAAAAGTCCGAAGCTTCTTTCTTCAAAAACACGAAAAGTGGGTCATTTCCGATTCTTTAGTTATACGGCAGCTTAAGTATAAAGCCATACTAATCTGCAATAACTTGATGAGCTTCACTTCCATTTCATTCCTATGGTATGGGGTAAGGACGACACAGCCCACACACGTAGAAGACAATCTTTACCTCTTGTAAGTGAAACCAAAGATTATAAAGTACATAAATATGTTTTTAAAGTTTTTTTTCGGGAATGTATGAATAATGTCCCCCGGACATCTGAGTAACTGAGGAAAATAAAGTGGATTTTCTGGAATTTTTTGTTGCCAAATGAAAAAGCTTATCGAACATTTGTAAATTAGTTTTTATTATATGATATGCGAAGTACCAAAAAAATTTTTTTTCGAATAAATCGAAAAAAAAAAAAATGGCGGCTGTGCAGCAATTCTTCGTAGGCCTTTTTTTTGAAAGGGGTCCATGGCCGGACAGCTAACGTCCTTAAGTTTTGAAAAAAGAATCAAGTTTCGTTAGTTTCTATACATCAACAGCTATCGACACACGTAGGATTTTTGCGATATATTGATTTTTGCAACATTTTGAGTGATTGAAAAAAGTTAAAATTTTCACGAAAAAAATACGTCACAAATTGTTAATAAAAAAAAGTAAGCAAAAAAATAATCCTACGTGTGTCGTAGATAAAGGTATTTTAAATATACTGTCAAAATTCACTGACACCCCCATCCACTTAAGCCGCTGGGGCTAGTGCGGTATCACTCCCCCCTCCTATCCAGCTTTCCGGATGAAGGCAACGAGTCTGCATGGAGCGATCTCCTTGAGGAGATCCTTGAGGTTCGTGAGTACTGCTGCACCCAATAATCTGAGTCGGCTGCGCCCCAGCGCAGGGCAATAACACAGGAGGTATGCGACTATCTCTTCCTTTTCTACATCCCCACAGCTCGTGTAGTAGTCCCTATTAACCAGGGTCCGGTGATGGCCTTGACCGCCAGACTGCAGTCCTGCATATTGATGGTGATAAGCATCATTGATTTTTTCCTAGGTCGGATAGGCCGTATCATGCGTGAGTTCCTGAAGTTTTGGAGATTTCTCCATTTTCTCAGTGCTACGCGGTCAAAGTGATCCCTGCATTTTAGCCTACACGTAGCTAAGGGAATGCCTACTAGTACCTTCCCTTGCTAGTTCGTCAGCGGTACAGTTTCCCAAGTAATCTCGTAACCGTAATCCGTAAACCGCCTCCCACCTGGCCATTCAACTTTGAACGTCTGTGTTCAACGTCTGTGTAAATATGAAGGGAACCGGCTGGTCCCGGGATTAGTGTGGCCCATACCTCCCTCGTTGGAATGGATACCTTATATTTGATATATAAGATACCTTATATATATACCTTATAAAGTGGGATGATCAACAGGTACACAGTAGTCTGTGGCCCTTTGGTGAAGTGGTGTAGGTCCGACTTGGTATGTCCATAGTCGGTCCTTTTCCATAGACCCGTCTTGCGAATCCTAATTGCCGATAGCGTGGCTATTTTGGCTCTCACTATATCTACAGGTAATATGAAGTCTAGGGCTACTGTTGGTGTGGTAGGCTGCCTGTAATGCAGACCTCCGCCATCCTTTGCGTTTTCCTAAATCTCTCTCTACATGTAGAGTTTGCGAGAGCAGGCCACCAGACCACCACCCCGTAGAATAGGATGGGTCTAATGAACGCTGTGAAAAGCCATCTGACTATCTTTGGAGATATTCTTCAACTGGGTCCAATTGCCTTGGGGCTTGTATAAAGCGCGTTTGTTGCCTTGCAGTCCTGTTTACCAAGAACTGCTTTATAAGGCGCACGGATTGATCGTCTATTCCTAGACTCGTCAGCGCATTGTTCATCGAACATGGCAGGATGTTGTTAAACGCACCGTGCTTCTCGATGTCTAGAAGAGTGCCGGTTCGACGAACGTAGTGATCCCGTGGAGTGCCGTCTCCGTGGATCGGGTTTTCCTATACGCGTGCTGTGATCCCGAGACATCATCTGGATTAATGGTAAGATTAATGCGGAGGCTGATTAGTCTCTCCATTGTCTTGAGGAGAAAGGACGACAGGCTTATAGGTCTGAAGTCCTTAAGGGTGCAGTGTGATGGTTTTCCCGCTTTGCGTATGAATACGAACTTCGTCCGCAACCACGTTGCGGTCACGATGCCTATTCTGAAAATTGCTGAGAAAGATTCCTTGACCCATGACCTTAGATTGGGTCCGGCTTTGATTAATTGTGCCGGGAAAATTCCATCTGGGCCTGGGGATTTGAAGGGCTTGAAGCGTTTTATCGCTCAGCTGAGATACCTATTACTCAATAGGCATTCGAGTTGGTTTGGGAGGGACAGGCTGTTTCCCAGTTCTTTGTTCTACTGCCTGAGGTCCGCTTTGTACGCCTCCCAAGCTGTCTCTGTGTTTGCCTTACTGGCGAGATTAAAGGCTTTGCGAGTAATGTCAAGTATTTCTTCTTTACCCTGTTGTAGGGTTTTTTTGACCATGGAGATGGGTTCTGTACCCCTATTACCCACCAGAAGATTGGGGTTTGATTGATTCACCTCTCTCGTTCGTTTCAGTGCTTCCCCACTGATGATGATTGGCGTTGGCATCGCAACCTATGATTAGTTCGATCTTTTGCGTCCCGCTGTCTTCCACCAGCTGTTTGAGTAGCGGGTGCGGGGGGAGGTCATCCTGGTCGTGGATCATATACCCTTAGAGGACCCTTTGGGCTCTCTATTGCTGCGGCTACGTGGTCTTCATTGCTGAATTTAGGTAGATACGGACCGTCACGTGCTCGAATCCGTATATGATCCGGTGCTCTGACTTTTCCAGGACTTTCACCGGAGGTCTACCGCCTCCTTGACCTTGGCGTCTCTCTAGTCCGCCGTGGGAAGTGACGAATTGCAAATCCTAAGCATCGTCAGGATAGTTTTAGGGTCGGGTTTTAGGGTTAACCACTTGTCGCCAAAGGTCCTTTGGGATGAGCCCATCTTTGGATCCCTTGTCCAGAACTTCAATGAGGGTTCTTACCTTCGTAACTTCAGCGAACGAGCGGTTGGACGGCAGCGGCTGGACTTTCCGCTTGTTGGCTTGGGGGGCTCTCCCTCCGTTGAAATCTGCCTTTTCGCACTCTGCGCGATCTCCTTGGCAGGATCTGACCCAGCGAGTTTCTTCGGCTCTAATCTCACACCCGCCTTTTCCGGTTGGAAGTCGGGCAGTATCTCCCTTGCTCACTTTGTAATCTCGTCCGGGTTAGCTTCCGCCGATGGGTCCGCCCTCATCAGGATAAAGGCTGCTCTCTTCCTATCTTTATAGGAGCCTTTCCGCAGCGTCGAGTGAGATGCTCCCGGACCCCGGTTCATCGTACGGGCCCCGCTGGTTGGTTTAGAAGTTGACCCTCCACGCCGTTCGGTGGCCCCATGGCTAGCCTCGCTTTGGAAGAAGATGCCTTGGCATCTACCTCCGCACCGGCGCGAGCCGCCTCCAGATGTTGCCTCTCTGTGAGGAGCTTCTCCATCTCAGCAACTCCTTGGCTTTTAAAGGCCTTGGAGTTTGAAGGGTCACTGACCCCATTTCTGGACTTTTTTTAGGGAGTTCAGTTCTCCGTTTTAGTTTTTTTTTGTAAAGTAGAATTCATATTTGGACCCACGAGTAGGCGGGAAGGGTTTCGTCCATCATGACATAGTCCGCTTGTTACGATAATCCTGGTTAAAACCAGATAATAAAGGATCCGAAGAATCTAGCGCCCTGTGGAAAAGATCAGCCATAATATTGATTCGACTATTTTTTTTTGCTTGTGAGAGTCTGTCTCTCTTGTAGATATTGTTAGGTGCATCTGATGCATTTTCGCCTAAGCATCCTAATCGAATTAATGTCGACTTATTTATCTGATAACTGTGGACTAGTAATTCGTGAATCGTTGGTGGCATTGAGTACCACGGGTATTTCTGCATATATAAACAAAACGTTTTCTCACAAAAAGTCAGAAATTTCATGAATGTAACTATAAAAATGACTTATTTTTTGTCTATTTCCTCTGTTATCTTGGTTATCCAAGATATCTTGGTTATCTTGGTTATACTGGTATATACTCCGATACACAATTTTTCGATTTTTATACGCCATATTTGAAAAAGTTAGCTGTGGCTAATTTTAAACGAGAAAAAAGGTGGACGAACGGTGATCAATTTGGTGTTTGATTAAAGAAAACACTCACAAGTACTTTCTAGACCAATTAGTTGTTTTCAGCATGGAATAGCTTATTAGTTCTATTCCACGAAACACGGAGAACGCATGTTAGATTTCTAAAAAAATACGCATAAATTGGACCTTAAACAATGCTAAATCCCTACAACTACACTAAAAATAACAATTTAAATATATTAAATAGTGCGTACCTTGAAGATTACTTTCCATAATTTAGTTGAATTTTGTTGACTAATATAACGCGTGTGAAAAAAATAAAGGTACTAAATATTTTGGAGCAAATTGCTATTCGGAAATCTGCTGATCAAGGGCAGTGACTTTTAAAAGCACTCAAAAAGCTTTGGTGGTGCTTTTAAGAAAACAAGAAAGGAAAGAATCCTTTGGGCGGAGCCGAAGTTGATATACCCTTGCAGTTAAAACCGGATATATATCGCAAAAATCGGATATAGTTGGCCAAAACTTATGAGAAAATCATAATATAACCAATTTATAAAAAATAAAGCTCAAACAAAGTATCAAGCTTCTATCTTCAAAAATACGAAAGTTGGTATTTCTACCAAAAACCATTTCCGATCGTTCAGTTATATGGCAGCTATAGCACACTTTTGACCAAAATTATAATTTTGTCCAAAATTATATTTTTGGCAAAACATTACGACATGCCAAATTACATAAGGATCGGCCGACTATATCCTATAGCTGCCATATAACTGAACGATCTGAAATGACCCAACTTTCGTGATTTTGAAGAAAGAAAGCTGAAACTTAGAACAGATTAAATTTTTGGTCAGTTAACCCAACCTACTAAATTTTATAGGGATCGACCGACTATATCCTATAGCTGCCATATAACTGATCGATCGGAAATGGTTTTTGGTAAAAATACCAACTTTTGTATTTT
This sequence comes from Drosophila bipectinata, assembly GCF_030179905.1. Taxonomy (NCBI): domain Eukaryota; kingdom Metazoa; phylum Arthropoda; class Insecta; order Diptera; family Drosophilidae; genus Drosophila; species Drosophila bipectinata. The sequence continues at coordinate 8,731,918 of NC_091735.1, read as the reverse complement.
TGAAGATAGAAGCTTGATACTTTTTTTGAGCTTTATTTTTTATAAATTGGTTATATTATGATATTCTCATAAGGATCGGACAACTATATCCGATGTTTTCTAAATATATCCGGTTTTAACAGCAAGGGTATATCAACTTCGGCTGCGCCCGAAGTTATCTTTCCGTTCTGGTTTATTAGCCACTTCTTTGTATAAGGGAAAAATTTTATGTTCAGCTAGCTCCCTTATTGAAAAATACTGTTTTTTTGCTAAGCTCTCATCCAAAAGAAGAGCTACAGCTTCATCGGTCGATACTTTCACAGGCTTTGAAATGTTCTGTCTTAGTAGATTTCGGATATTTTTTGCCTTTCCCAGACTTTTAGCTAATACTTCTAGCTTCTAATTAAAAGAGAAAATATTCATTTAAAACAGTAAAAATAATAAGGTGAAACTATTTTTGTGTTACTCCATTTTAAAATTGTACTTCAATTTAACTTTTACCTTTTCAGGTAACCTTTTTTCACAAATACACAAATCGTTTTAGCCCACTAAAAACACTTTTGAAAAACGCAAATATTTAACCTATCGAACCACGTTATAAGCTGCTAAACTTATCTTAAGGTAATGTCAGTGCAATCTTGCTAGCGTTCCGGAGCAATGTGCCCTTCCATTGCGATTATTCTTTTTACTCACTGTTACTCCCAAGCGCTAGTAAAATTGCACTGACTTGTTTTGGGAAAAGCGTTATAACTTCATCAATTTTCATAATTATACCCTTGCAGAGGGTATTATAATTTTGTCCAAAAGTGTGCAACGCAGGGAAGGAGACATCTCCGACCCTATAAAGTATATATATTCTTGATCAGGGTCACCTCCTGAGTTGATATGAGCATGCCCGTCTGTCCGTCTGTCTGTCTGTTTCTACGCCAACTAGTCTCTCAGTTTTAAAGCTGTCGTCTTGAAACTTTGCACACGCCCTTTTTTATTTTGCACGCAGTATATAAGTCGGAATTGCCGGGATCGGCCGACTATATCCTTTAGCTGCCATATAACTGATTGATCGGAAATGGTATAAATTTGGTGTTTATAAAGTTAGAGAGTTATTTGACACGACACGAGAGCTATTTTTGGCAATACATTATGACATGCCAAATTCGGCGGATCGGCGGACTATATCCTATAGCTGCCATATAACTGAACGATCGGAAATAGTATAGAACCTTGGGACTTTTTTTTTTAGATTTTTTATTGTAATTATTTGGTTTTATTATGATGTAATCATAAGGATCGGCCAACTATATCCGATGTTTGCGATATATATCCGGTTTTAACTGCAAGGGTATATCAACTTCGGCTCCGCCCGAAGTTAGCTTTCCTTTCTTGTTTTGTAATGAAATTGGTCATGTTTTATTCTTGATTAAGTCTTCTTGAGATTAGTATTGATAATTGAGAAAATATAGGTGTGTGCCAAAAATGATACCATTTCTTGTAAGTTGTACCGAAAAAATGGCGTCAAAGTCCGAAAAACTCGACAAAAAATCAAAAATGTCAGTTTCTTGTGTAAAACTATTATCCTTTTTTAAAAATTATAAAAGTTATGTGTTTAAAAATTTTTAATAGCAAAAATGTCTTGAAAAAACGTTTTTTCTAAATAAATCAAGATTTTGAGGGTGTTAGAAATATTTCAAACACGGTTTTGTACTATATTCGACCTAATAAACAATTTCTACTAGGTCTCTTCAAAAATTCAAAATCACTGTTGCACTGTGTAATTTATCCTTATAATACTGCTAACATGGTTTATAAAATATACCAAAATAAGAGTAAACAAGAAAGGAAAGCTAACTTCGGGCGGAGCCGAAGTTTATATACCCTTGCAGTTAAAACCGGATATATATCGCAAAGATCGGATATAGTTGTCCGATCCTTATGGGAATATGAAAATATAATCCAATTTATTACAATACAAAATCTAAAAAAATTCCCAAACTTCTATCTTCAACATGCCAAAATTGGTATTTCTACCAAAAACCATTTCCGATCGTTCAGTTATATGGCAGCTATAAGATATAGTCGACCGATCGTTATGAAATTTGGTAGGTCGGATCAACTGACCAACAATATAATCTGTACCAAGTTCCAGCTTTCTATCTTCAAAAAACACGAAAGTTGGGTCATTTCCGATCGTTCAGTTATATGACAGCTATAGGATATAGTCGGCCGATCCTTACGAAATTTGGCACGTCGTATTATTTTGCCAAAAATAGCGCTCATGTAAAATTTGTGTCTGTTTCTACGCAAACTAGTTTCTCAGTTTCAAAGCTATCGTCTTGAAACTTTGCACACATCCTTCTATCCTTTGCGCGCAGTAAGTCGGAACGGCCGGGATCGGCCGACTATATCCTATAGCTGCCATATAACTGATTGATCGGAAATGGTGTAACTTTGGTGGTTTTAGAGTTAGAATTTCAATTTAGAAGTTTCAAATTTTACATGAGTGCTACTTTTGGCAAAATAATACGACATGCCAAATTTCGTAAGGATCGGCCGACTATATCCAATAGCTGCCATATAACTGAACGATCGGAAATGACCCAACTTTTGTGTTTTTGAAGATAGAAAGCTGGAACTTAGTACAGATTAAATTTTTGGTCAGTTGATCCAACCTACCAAATTTTATAAGGACCGGCCGACTATAACTTATAGTTGCCATATAACTGAACGATCGGAAATGGTATTTGGTAGAAGTACCAACTTTTGAATTTTTGAAGATAGAAGCTTGGGACTTTTTATACCCTTGCAGAGAGTATTATAATTTTGTCCAAAAGTGTGCAACGCAGTGAAGGATACATCTCCGACCCTATAAAGTATATATATTCTTGATCAGGATCACCTCCTGAGTTGATATGAGCATGTCCGTCTGTCCGTCTGTCTGTCCGTTTCTACGCGAACTAGTCTCTCAGTTTTGAAGCTATCGTCTTGAAACTTTGCACACACCCTTCTTTCCTTTGCACGCAGTATATAAGTCGGAACGGCCGGGATCGGCCGACTATATCCTATAGCTGCCATATAACTGATTGATCGGAAATGGTATAACTTTGGTGTTTTTAGAGTTAGAGAGTTCAAATTTGACACGAGCGCTATTTTTGGCAAAACATTACGACATGCCAAATTTCATAAGGATCGGCCGACTATATCTTATAGCTGCCATATAACTGAACGATCGGAAATGACCCAACTTTCGTGTTTTTGAAGATAGAAAGCTGAAACTTAATACAGATTCTATTTTTGGTCAGTTGATCCAACCTACCAAATTTCATTAGGATCGGCCGACTATATCCTATAGCTGCCATATAACTGAACGATCGGAAATGGTACTTGGTAGAAATATCAACTTTCATATTTTTGAAGATAGAAGTTTGGGACCTTTTTTTAGTTTTTATATTTTAGTTAATTAGTTTTATTATGATGTAATCATAAGGATCGGCCAACTATATCCGATGTTTGCGATATATATCCGGTTTTAACTGCAAGGGTATATAAACTTCGGCTCCGCCCGAAGTTAGCTTTCCTTTCTTGTTTTTTTTAGATATTTTATTGTAGTTAATTGATTTTATTATGATATTCTCATAAGGATAAGTTTACGATATATATCCGGTTTTAACTGCAAGGGTATATCAACTTCAGCTCCGCCCGAAGTTAGCTTTCCTTTCTTGTTTTTCCTTTCTTGTACCCAGATTAAAAATATACATATATTTAAAAAGTTATTTTGGAACTATTTTTAGGTCACACGATGTTTTGGGCGCCTTGAGGCAAGCCAAGAATACCGGAAAATCTATTTTTATAGATCTGCTTGGAGCCATACTAGAAAAACCGTAAGACAATGTGCAAAGTAACAATGGCATAAGTCTAATACATCTAATCCACTACACAAAATTTCTTTTAGATCCTCGTGGAATTTAGATTTCTGCATGTTTGTTTTGCCAGAGATATATGACCTTTTACAAAGCCAACATAAGTTGTAAGAATACCATAATATTGCAAACTTAGTAAACTAACTCATCTATTAATTCTAGTCACTTCACAAGAGCCTGCGATGCACTACGTATAATTCTCTCAAATTTTTTGCCAACCATCCAAGAAAACCTCGATACCTGGACTGCAAATGGCCTTGGTGTCGATGTGACGCGTGAGGATCGTCAGCGAAAGTGTGCCGAGTGCCAACGGTGGTTGCTTCAGATCAAAAACTTGCCCGAAAGCATCCACTTGGGGACCACTTTGTCTCAGCTTCAAAACATAATAATTTTTTAAGGTCTACGTCCATGTGGGTCTGTTCAGTTATATATGCGTATTGACCGTTACAATAATAGTCAAAAAAAGAAAACCACCAGCTTCCTGTAAACTGCGTAGAACCAGAGTTAAATTAAGTGGCCTCATTTGTCGCTCTAAGCTGCCAAAAAGAATTTTAAACAATTGATGATTTAGGAAAATTTGGAACCCTCTTGGTCAGCATTAACAATTTAAGACATTAAACGCGTTATAGAATTCAAATAAATTACGAAACTATTACATAAGTAAAAATTTGTGACAATTTTCTATGGGTTAGTGTGGGTGGAACAACAGGTACAACTGAGTAACCCCCTTCTAGTTTCTTTTTTAAATAATTGTTTTGTGTATATCTGTAATTATATTTATATATACATCTATATCTGTCTGTTGAATTTGAACATAAAGTTTTGATAAATCAAAGAAAAAAATGTTTCTATTAGGTCTTATTATAATGGGTAGAGCATATTGTGTTTTAATCTTGGATTTAAGAGAAAGTCTAAAAACATTTTATTGAATTTGTTATAGTTATTTAAGTTTTGTTTTTAATTATTTAAGAGCTTTGAATATTTTTTTTCAAAAAGTCGTGGTCATCATGATTCCAACGCCATCTTCACGGCCCCACTATGCGCCACCCATGTGGGAAGATGCGGCTGGAATGAACTTCCATGTCACCCGGGGTCCAGAAAACTTGCGAGAGAGTAAATCCTTGTCCACATCTTCGAACGCCCTATGCAACTCCGTTTAGGCTTCTTGAAAATTGGTGCTGTTGTCGCTCCAGAGTTCCACTGGGCACCCTCGTCGGGCCATAAAGCTGCGTACTGCTAGAATACAAGAGTCAGTGATTAATAAATACGCTACCTCAAGATGTATTACTCTTGTAGAGAGGCCGGTGAAAAGCACGCCATATAGTTTCTCTGAAGTCCTTCTGACCCGCACCGTTAGAGGTCGAAAGTAGTCCACACCCGTGTAGCTGAAGGGTCTATGAAAGCTGCTACTCTTGGATAGAGAAGTCCCACCATGCGCGGCGGCTTGAAGGCCGCTGTCGGTTCTTGCATTGTTGGCAGGAGCGTCGTATCCGAGCAAGGGTGGAGTTGCCTCTCTTGCCAAAGAAATGTCGGGCCGTTCAACCAATGACTTTCTCGGTTGAAATCAGGTCCTTTGTTCCACTTAGTGGCGTCATCCGCCACGTTCTCGGAGGAAGGTAACCAGCGCCAGTTCTTGACGCTAGTACCGTCTACTACTAAATCTCGTTCCCACGGGGTGCTACAAACTGTTGGTACTTCCTCTGGTCCGATCGCAGCCAACTCAAGACGGTCCTCGAGTCAGTCCAGAATGTCCGTGTGCTCAGCTTCGCGCCATGTGCTTCAGAGTTTGAGCTAACCTCGCTCCAAGCACTGCTCCCATGAGCTTAAGCCTTGGTATGGATGTCGGTATGGGTTTTGCTGCCCAGTAGACTGCAGTGATTACCTACATCGTTTTGAAATCTTATAAAACTCACGGCGGCAAATCCATTCTTGCTCGCGTTCTCGAAGGTGTGCATCTCCACTTCTGAATCCATCAGTGACTCCTTCGTGTGGCATATTGGGGTGGTCATTTTCTCAATGTCCGGGATATACCGAAGCCATCGTTTCCATTTAATCCATTCTGCCTCAAGTATGGGGTCATACCAGGTACATCCACATCGCCATATTTCCTGAAATATTATTTTTGCATACATTACGTAGAAGGATATTAGCCCTAAAGGATCATATATAGACATCAACACACTGAGAAACTCTAGTTTGGTAGGTCATTGCCTTCCTTGAAGAAGTTCTTTATGGCGATATCACGGGGATAAACGGTAGCGGATGACATTTTCTTTCGTGTCCCATTACAATCCCAGCACCTTCTCGGTCTGTCCATACGTTACTTTGTCTAGACTCACTAACGTGGGTGCTCCCAAACGTCATTACTTGCATGGCGTAGTTCTCTCTCCGTTGTGTGTATGGGTCAGAGAACGGCACGGGTGACACTTTTCGACACCCTATGCATACCCATAAAAATTTGTGTGCGAGTACCACTCGCCACACAAAACAAAAAAGGCAATACCGACACACACAATTTTTGGATGAGTACAAAGTGTCTATTGCCTTTCTTGCACTCATGATTTTGTGCCTATTGCCTTTCTTGCACTCATGATTTTGTGCCTATTGCCTTTCTTGCACTCATGATTTTGTGCCTATGTGTCTTGTTGTTCGGATCATACCAGCCACCCTAAAAAAAAGTGGAAAGAGAAAAATGGTAAAAAAAATGATCGTTGAAGATTTTGTCCTTTTCTTTCCTTTCTGTCCTTTTCTAACTACCTAAGCGTCTAGACTTCGTGCACGGGTACCCAGAACATACAAAAGTAAAAACATCAAAACCCTTTCCTACGATCGTTTTATGATCTTTTTTTGTGCCTTTCTTCCACCCATCCGTTTTTTGTGTGTGCCTGCGATCCACCCATCCGTTTTTTGTTTGTGCCTGCGATCCACCCATCCGTTTTTTGTTTGTGCCTGCGATCCACCCACAAGAAACTTACTGGGTAAAAAAAAGGCAAGCACCCTTTTCTGGGTGTTTCCAGACACCCGAAGTTTCGTGCATGGTAAATACTCATGCACAAAACTTCGTGCATGAAAGACACTCGGGTGCCTAAAATACCCGGTGTTTTTCGTGCCACTCATTGTGCGAGTGGCAAGTTGCCGTTCTCTGGTATGGGTCTATAAATACAAAGCGTTTGTATACCTGATCTTCTGTGTGTATTCTGTCCTGGTGAAACATCTCGGCGATATCGCCGCCGATCGCAATACGATTCTCTCAAACAACATCTCTTACACAAAATCAACAAGTCTCATGTCATTGAATATTTTAGTAAGGCTGCTTCTCCTGCTGAATCATGGTATCATTCCTATGAATTAGAAACTCTTGATGTTGTTTTGTCTATAAAACATTTTCGCCATTATTTATTGGGTAGAATTTGTAAGATTTTTTTGTCGGCAGATTTTGTTGTCTTCCCTGATTGTAACTCACTTAAAGCTATGTGAGTTATGTGAGGGATCTATGTCCCAGAGTGCAAAAATGGTGGGCTTATTTACAGACTTTTACATTTGACATACAATATAAAGAAGGTAAACGAATGTCTCATGTTGACTTCTTTTCAAGAAATCTGCATCTTTTCAAGAAATTTAAGAAACCTTCAGCAGAGTTGTCTTGCAAAATTCCAGAAAAACGAGTTAATTTGGCAGAAATATCGGACAATTGGCTTTTGGCCGTACAGCGTAAAGATTCTGAAATTGTTAATGTTGTAAATAAGTTGGAAAAAAATTCTCTTGCTGAGGACATTGCTAAGACTTCCGAGTTGAGAGCAGGAATATTATGGTATATTGAAAAATTCAGCGTAATGGTAGAACTCGATCTTTTTTAATTGTTCCTCGGTCATTTAGATGGTCCGTAATAAATCAGATCCATGAGTCCATCATGCATTTGGGATGGGAGAAGACCTTATATAAGGCCTTTGACTATTACTGGTTTGATAATATGTCCAAGTACATTCGGAAGTTCGTTGAGAACTGTATTACGTGTAAAATGTCAAAGTCTTCTTCGGGTAATGTTCAAGTAAGTCTCCATCAAATATCAAAAGTAAATACACCTTGGCACACCATTCACATCGATATAAGTGGGAAGTTGAGTGGCAAGTCTGATCAAAAAGAGTATATCATTGTCCAGGTGGATGCCATTACTAAATTTGTTTATTTAACCCACACGCTTAAAATTGATGCTGAAAATGGCTGCTGTCACGACGGCTATTTCCCGGCGTTGGCGGATCAGGGCAGGTGTTTCGCCAGCACAAGATTTAGTGAGTTTTGTTCACAACAAAAAATTAAGTTGCATTTGATTGCGATTGAGCATTTTTAGCATTATTACGCATTATAAGCACGTTAAAGAACTTATTAACTGCCGTTGAAACTACCAATCGATCTTGGCAAGATGTCTTAGGAGAAGTTCAATTAGCTTTGAATTGTACGGTTAGTCGAGTGACAAAGGCACGCCCTTTAAAATTGTTTATTGTTAAAGTTTCCCGTCCGTTGGGATTGCTTCCACCCTGCGATATGATGGAGGTCGACTTGGCAGAAGTGAGAGCACGAGCAGTTCAAAATATTTTAGCTGCAGCAGCATATAACAAGGAGCAATTTCATAAAAACAAGGCTAAAGTTGTTGGATGCAAGGATGGAGATTTAGTATTGTTAAAAAATTAAGAGAGGCATCAAACAAAGTTAAGTCCATAGTTTAGGGGGCCTTTTCAAATATGTAACTGAATTATTAGAGGGGGATAGATATATGCTCAGGTCTTTGACAAATAATAGAAAATATAAATATGCCCATAGTGATATAAGAAAAATGCCAGATGGACAAATACCAGTTGAATTTTCAAGTTGTAAAGAGGATTTAAATAATGAAATTGAAACAGAAACTGTTGAAAGAGAGAGTAATGAAATAATTGAAAAAGACACTGTTGAAAGAGTCAGTAATGAAATGATTGAAAAAGACACTGTTGAAAGACGCAGTAATGAAAATGACACTGTTGAAGGAGACAGTAATGAAATCATGTAAAGAGAAACTTTTACAAGAGACACTAATTAAGGGCTAATAATGAAATTTTTAATAATAATGTACGCACAAGTGCAAAACAATTAATGTAATGATTGTAATGTAATGATTAATGATAATGTAAAAATGAGCTATGTCAAAGAAAAGAATTTGTATTAGTTAGGAAAAAACACAGGAATATGAAGATGTGATTTGTAATGATAAGTTGATTGAATGGTAACAAAGAATTTTTGAAAAAATTGCACGGGGTCGTGTAATGGTCAGGATGGTCGTGTCGGCGCACACTAAGAGTGTGTGGATGTTGGTATGAGTGTATAGGTATGCTGTTGTGGGATCCCTTCAGTACCATAATTCCTTCCCCGACTTTTCCTGGCGACATTTTCGAAAAACAAAAACAAATTGCATGGGCTTCGTTTACTCAAGTCCGAAACGAAAGGGGAAACGAAACTTCTACCTGCTTTCGACGATGATTCTCGAAGCTTCTACGTCATATTTTCGGAGCAGCGGCACGCGACAGAGAGAAAATTAGAGAGATGTAGATGGAGGGAAGGGAGAGAAAAAAAATCTGTGTCGAAAACCAAATGAATGCAAGCGACGTCAGAATACCCTTTTTAAAATATTTTGAAATATTTATATATATTTAAGATTATATTTAATTAATTTTTCTTATCTAATCATATGGTACACTTCCCTCTCTTTCTTTCAAGCGAACGGTCGTGTTTTTTTTGTGCGCACTGCGTTTTATTAAAAATATTGGTAAACCGGTGTTTACATACTTGTGAATTAAATCTTGTGAATCTTAACAATCTTAAAGCCTAAACCGCATCGCGTCGCGAGTGCTGTGGTATACTATTTGGAGTCGAATTAATAATTTGTCTCAATTCTATTCCAAGCATAGCTCAGCTCTGCTTCTTCCCCGGCTTATCTATATTTCTGCATTTCTCTTTTGCACTATTTCAAAGCTCTCGCTTCGGCTTCCTATTTGGCATAGTGGTTCAAGGTATTATGTTTTTTAAATTTTTAAATATTAATTCTTGTTTTATTAAATAAAAAAAAAAAAAAAATGAAATGGAATTTAAACTTGTCTGTGCCATTAAGTCTTGTAACAAGACAATTTCCTCATCCCAGCCTGCCATCCATTGCTGGCTATGTGAGAACGTCGTACATGCCAAGTGTGCCGGTTTCACTGCATCAGTTTCGGATCAATGACCATTTCCCGTAGGTCTGGGATACATTATTGTTGTGAGAATTGTCGTGCTGTGCAAGGCGAAATGAGGTCGTTCATGAGACAGACCAAAAATGGATTTAAAGAGCTGATCACTGGTTTTCGTAAAATCAATGACCAGCTCTGTGCGCTTGAGACTCAATTTAGTGGCCTTCAGCTGCTAAATGAGTCCCCTAAGCGTAAGAAATCCGCTGTTTCTGATCCGCCTCAGCCTGCTCAGCCGACATTAATGCAGCCGCTTATATCTCTGGCCACCCCAAGGGCTAGAACTGAGAAAAACTCGTCAGAATTTCTCAGGGATAATGAGCAATTGTCTGATATGTCCGCCATGGCATCCCTTCAAGTGATGCCACAGGTCCTAGGGAACGAAACCCCCATTAGAGTCACCCAAAAGGGTATTCCACAGTCCGGACCATCGGCACCGACTGATGCTGCAGTTCTCGTACCTGCGACACCAAAACCCTTACAGATGATTCCTCCATCAAAACATATATTTGTTTCTCGGCTTGCCCCTGATACTTCAGAGATTGATATCTCGGCTTTTATCAAAGCCAAAACTAAAGCCGATATAAAGGTGGAGGACATACAAAAATTTAAATATAATTATACAAGGCGCACGTCTTCTTTCAAGATTCGTGTGCCCGCGCTGATATTCAAGACAATTTGTTCTCCCAGTTTTTGGCCAGAGAATCTTTTCGTCCAAGAACATCAGCCTAGTTCCGTTAAAAAAAAAAGTTAATAAACCAGTGGGAGTGAGACTTCCCAATATCGGAACCACTGACCAACCCTCCACCTCTTCTTTGGCCACTAACCCAAAAAACTAGTTTCCTCACTAACTCTTACCTATCAGAATACTAGGGGGCTACGTAGCAAACTCCCCAAGCTATATTCTGATAGTTCTTTCTTTGCATCCCATATAATAGCATTTACAGAAACTTGGTTAAATCCGGAGATCTTTAGCTCCGAAGTTTTTCCAAGTAAGTACACCACTTTTAGACGGGATCGATCTCAGCGAAGAGGAGGTAGAGTCTTCATTTCGGTAGACTCTACTTTTGCTTCTGAAGAGGTGAAATCCCAAGAGTTTGGTGACATAGAATTTATTTGCGTTAAAATCACTATGTCCGTGAAAGCTTTATACATTACATGTTCATATATACCTCCTATGTCTGAACCGCCCACATATTGGCAGCATTTGTCCGCTATTCGATACGTCTCTAATCTTTTGACGGATCGTGACCAACTCGTAGCGGTGGGTGACTTTAATATCCCAGAATTAAAGTGGTCCAACGTCGATAACTCACCATCTTTGTCACTTATAACTTACCATGACTTCACCGCGGGCATGTTTGACATGTCCCTAGGTCAGATCAATCATGTTAGAAATTCGCTAGGTCGGCTCTTAGACTTATGTTTTGTATCTGATCCTGATGGTACTGCTCTCTCCAGAGCTTTTCCCCTTTCAACCCCAGAGGATCCATATCACCCCACGCTGGAGGTCTCAATCGAAACCACTCCTGGTATCGATCAGATGTCTCCGAGCGTGGTAATTAAGATTCGCTGTTTCCGTAAAGCTGATTTTCAGAAACTTAATAGCCTTATCGATACATTTGACTGGTCTGATATTCTGGCGTGCACTGATCTTAATGGTACTTTAGAAAAATTTTAGTTTACTTTAAATACATTTTTTGACTCATGTGTGCCTTGGAAATATCCGTCCGCTTCAACAAATCCTCCTTGGTTTACAAGGTGCCTCACTAATAATTGGATTTAGGCAAAGCCAAAATGTTCATGTTTGATTATTTGCCTTGTGCGATTCTAATTACATGGCATTGCGTTGGTCGACTATACCCTGGCACGCGCCAGAATTATCGGTTGTCAATTTTCGGTTTCATCTTGCCTCTCCCCTTCTCTTTGCATTTGATGTTCAAGTTGCATATGAATTACACGCGTTTGTTTGTTGCGTTTGAAGTTAAATTTTTTTAAAAAAATTAAGGTGATAATAACTAATTCTGGTGAGTAGTGCATATAATGAACTTATTTATTAGCAAGGTCACCAGCACCGACGAGCCATTGGCAGCCTTAGATTTAGCCTTAGGCCGCGGCATGAAGGAAGAATGTGTAAGTATAATATTTATAAATTAAATATAAAAAAATGTTTAATACCTATAAATTTGCAGACCACCGCAGTGACCAATTTATTGAAGAAATTGAAGGCGTTTCAAAATTTTTATGGAGTTTTGATCGGTATGTATTTTAATTACAAATAATGTAAGCAATATCTAATTTGTTATTTATTTTATTTACAGATAGTATATCTATGGTGGATCCGGGGAAATCGCCGGAGAAAGTGTTGGGGCACGCTGCCCCAACGTGCATAAAAAATAATAATAAAAAACAAAAAAAAAAAAATAATAATTAGTTATTTGTAAAATAATAATAATTTGTAATTATAATAATAGTAAAAGTAATAATAATAATAATAATAATTTTTAATTTTTTTGAATTTTTTTTTATTGAATGGAAAGGGGGGGGGTGTCAAATTCCTTTCAGATTCCTCATAGTATTCCACCCCAGGGATTCCTTGGGGTATTTCCTCAAAGATTCCTCAGAGTATACCCCAGGGATTCCCTGGGGTATTTCCTCAAAGATTCCTCAAAGTATTTAGTTCGAAATGTTCTTCGAATAACTGCCGGAATCCTGCAGTATTCCTTGAGGTGTTCGAATTCCTCGATGCGAGGAACTCTTCTATGGAAATTCCTTGATGGTTTGACGGCGAACCCTACTAGCACCTATTCACTCGATCCTGATTCACGCACCATTCACCCCCTAACACCCCTCGGCATCCACAAATCAAGGTCTTCGACGGTGACTGAAAACGGCTGAGATTAAAACCAAAGTCCGGTCGGTCGACAACAAACGAGACATCTGGAATGAACTCGTAAGTGACCCGCCCATTCTCACTTTTATCCGACCGAAGTCCGATACAAGACAAACAAACGAGACATCTGGAATGAACTCGTAGGTGACCCGCCCATTCTCACTTTCATTCCGCCAGTCCGATAGGACACGCTCACGCAACAAAGCCTGCCACTTACTGGGCCTCGAACTCTCCACGTTCCCACCTAACACTTCACGATAAAACTATTCGCTTGTAGATAAAAAGCTTGTAGCTTACGGCTCTACGTCGTATCTCCAAGTCAAGGGGTACTGCTCCAAACAACACTTGCATTGCCTCGGTAGAGACAAGCATACTCCCCAACCATATGCACATACTCCCAACGCTGCACACTCCAAACTTTCGCTCTGCCAGCAACAGTCGAGACTATATCGCTCCACACCGGTGACCCACTTGTTGTGCAAGCAACAAATAAGCCACTGTATATGGTGCGGACAGATCTCCTGCTGAGACCCCACTCGCTAAAAATTTTTTAGTAAAAAATGAATTGACTGCGAAGTCGTTTCGGTTTAAGTGAATAAGAGAACGAACTCCGACTCAGTCGCACATCGACGAAATACGAAGAATTGGCATAAAGTAGAAAATGAAAATCATTGAATTTTATTAACCGGTACTCGTAGAGTACAAGGGTATATTGTAGTCATTTGAATGTGTGTAACATAGAGAAGGAATCATCTCGGACCCCATAAAGTATATATATTCGTGATCAGCATCAACAGCCGAGTCGATATATCCATGTCTGTCAGTCCATCTCACAGTGGGCGATTTGGTTTCGCTAGGTAGTTAAATAAAATTTGCAAATTTAAAAAAGCGTTGATATTTTTTTACAAGTCCATAAAAGATGATTTGATTAGATTTGTCGAAGCTTTTTTAAAAACTCTACGATCAGCTGTGATCGGAAAAACACACCGTGTGAATTTACAACGAGCTTTACGAAATTCTTTTTTTTGCTCGCATTGATTTCAAGTTCCTCGAAAATTTAAAATTTTTTTTGAATTATTAAAAGTTTGGCTTTTTATTATCTTAATGTATTATTATGTATTATAAAAAAAATGAATTTTTATGACCAGAGTATAAATGTGTAGCTCAAGCAAAGTGGTGGTTATTTAGTGTATTAACAACGAGCCGGGATTAGCGTGGTCGAAAGACAGGTGGTCTTTCGTGGAGTCGAACTTACCGGATTCAAATGGATTCGGTATAACTCTTTTATTAGCCGCAAGTGTGAATCAGTGGTGTCAAAATGTGTAATATAAACTGCTATTACCTGCTATCCTTCAAACTATGGTACTTTTTACGCACAATTTCAGTAGCAAAAAGGGATATATTTTTTAGTATGGCACTCAGAAGTCATCCCAACCAAGAAGTTTTTTGTAATGGGAAACTTTGTATTTGGTACTGTTGTGAAGAACCTTAAATATACTCTTGAAGAGCAGTGCGAGATAGGCAAAAAGTTTCAAAATTTTACTAGTACGCTTATAGTAAAGTGGAAAAGAAAGACTGTGGTAGAAAAAGGGATTTTTTCAAAACCAAAAACCAGGAATGACTAGATACGTCGCTGGTATTAAGGGGTTATATACCTTCTTTGTCGAAGAAAATGAGCAAAGTTCGTATTTTTTTTTAGGTATGTAGCAATTATTTAATTACACGGATGTTTTAATTTTTTGATAGTACACTTTTTTAACAATGTTTGCGCAAAATTTGGTGGAAAAATATTAAATAGTTTTTAAGGGGTGGCTGTTTCCCTTAGAGGCCTTTTTTTTTTAGAGCCTTGCGGTGACAGTTCCATAGGTCAAACAGGTCAACTTAAACCATAAAAGTAAAATTATTTCATTAGTTTAAAGTAATCTCTTGTGCTTGAACGATCGATTTTAAAATTTTTTGTTTTTGCTTGGATATGGCAGCGTTTTATGCTAAAAATGAACGTTTTGGTCTCTAGAAATTTCACTAAAAAATTTATTTCGCCGAAAAAAAAGTGAAAAGTGAAAAAGTTGATCGTTCAAGCACAAGAGAATTTCATTACGAACATTTTAAAAAAAATTTGAAGTAAATCGGTTCAGTAGTTTTCCGCCAATCCATGTCACCGCAAAGTCATTTTTCAAGAAACACCACTTCGAGATATTCGCGTTTAAAGTTTCAAGTTCAGTTCATGGCCGCAACGAGGCGTGCGATTAGGAGCGCTGTAACTTTTTTTCTACTGCTCCAATCTCTATGAAAATTTGGGAGAATGTTCTCAAGGAGTTGTTCTTCAAGATAAACCACTAAAAAAATTTTCGTTTTTTTGAAAATAAAAAAGGTATATAACCCCTTAATGAAAATCTCATCTTCAAAAAATGTTGGACGTCCTCAAAAAGATGTCGCGGATTGTTGCAAAAAACGCAAGTCAACAAATTGTCATACCTAACTGTCGGGTCAAGCAGCAAGCAACTAATTTAAACACAACAATTAATTAGTAACTGATGTTTCGTTGGTCTCAAGCCCACTCTCTTTCGGCCGCTCGGCTTTGCTAATTCGGCGTTTAAAGTTAGCGAGCATCCGGCGATCCTATTCTGGAAGGTTGGCGTCACTCTCGTTCATCTTCTTACTGCGGTCGCATCCTAAATTGGATTTCCCATATTGTTCATATATCCTCATAAATCCTAATTTCATATGCGGCCTGAATAAAGTTTATAACGTTGAACCTAATTAAATTCTGATTAATTAATTATTAATTAATTAATTAGATTATTTAATTTATTTATTAATTTATTTTTGATTAATTGATTGATTAATTTGATTAATTAATTTATTTACTGGCATTGAAAACGCTCAATGACCAAACATTGGTGAACCCCGACGTGATCGTTAATATATTAATATACACATAAAAAAAAAACTTAAAACAAAAACAAAGCAATTTTGTAAACAGTGTTATAGGAAAAATTATCATACGTGGCTAATAAGTTAGTTTACAATAATAAACAAATTATAATATATTATTATATTTTACATACATAGTATGTACATACATACATAGTATTACATACAGGCATAAACAATGTTTGTTTATGTTTATTAAACATAAACGTTAGTTAACAAGCACACATACATATTTACGATCCACAACGCAAGTGCATTCGCCCGCGCATAGACTTCATACAAACATACGATCCACAACGCAAGTGCATTCGCTCGCACATAGCTTCATATATATATACATTCCACAATTCCGCTACGGTTCTGAGCGCACAGTGGGACAGATCGTGTTCGCCGCGAGCAAATAAAATTTATTTCGGGTTGTTCGAAACTCAATATAATAAATCATGAACTCCAGCGGCGCCGTCACAGGAGCACCCACTCCAACCCGGAGTGCTATTTTAAAGTGCAAGGACCTGGGTATTCTCCAGGACTTTCAGAGGATCCAAGGAGCTCTTCAGCCTATTTCCAAGGTGGATGATGCCATGCTACACGTGCGACATGGTCAGATAGCCACCATGTTCAGGGACTTCAAGGCCATCCACGGGGAGCTTGAGGATTTTGGCTGACCCAGCATTAGGTCAAAGTTTTCAAGTGCTGCCTCCTTTGCCGCTCCCTACGTTCAGCGGTGGATACTCGGAATGGGCTGAATTTTACTCTACCTTCTATACAATCGTCGGCAGCAATCCTCGTATTAGTAAGGTGGAAAAGTTGCAAAGGTTGCGATCTTGCCTTCGGGAGTCCGCTTTCGAAGCAGTTCGTTCCTTGGAAGTCTCCGACGAGAACTATGATGTTGCGCTGAATTTATTGGAGAAACGATTTTGTTTGGTCATTGAGCGTTTTCAATGCCGTAATTAAAAGACGAATTTAAATTTAAATTGAACGTTATAAATGTTTATTTCTGCAGGCAGATCAAGCCGGATGATCCGCAGATAGACCGTCTATGGTGCATGCAGGGACTCAAGTAAAATACAGAGAGGGCGGCCCGACTGGTCACTGCGAAGCTAAAGCTCTCGAATAATGGAGAGGGCGGCCCGACCTAGACACTGCGAGCTAAAACTCTCTATGGAAAGCTTGTTGAGTCGAGCGGCCGAGAAAGAGTCGGCTTGCGATCAACAAAGCCTTTGTACAAACTTAAGCCTAATAAATAACCATTACACTAATAATTACACTAAACATTACATAAACATTATTTACACATTATTTAAACATAAACATTAATCGCCGTGCTGCTGCTTGACCCGACAGATTTAATAACCGTCGCTTAATATTTCAGGCACACGTGAACGAGATTCTGGGCGTCAGTCTGTTGGAAAGTGGCTCAATAGCAGCTCTTCGAGGTCTTTCGGACAAATTCAATGCCCATATGCGAGCCTTACAGAATTTGGGTACATCAGTTCAGATCGCCAGCTGCATCATCGTCCAAGTTCTGCTTCAAAGGTTGGACCCAGCTACCCAGGCTAAGTGGGAGGAGAGTCAAAACTCCTCAGGTTCAGACGCCATCCCTACTTGGGAGTCGATGGCCGAATTTTTGGAGCAGCGGTGTAGGACGCTGGAGGCTATGGACGTGGCCATGGCTGCATACGCCCCGGGCGCTCATGTGGGAAGGCGTCGAGGTGCAAATAATAGTAGATCATCCTTTATTGTTACTAATTCGCTTCCCTCCGAGGTCGCCGAGCCTGTAGCGTCTTCGCCGTCCACTGCTAATGCACTAGTTGCTCAAGGTCGCAGCGGCGATACATCGCTACAGCGAACATTTTTGTTCGTAGTCGCGCTGGATCCCTTGTTCCATGCCGAGCTCTGTTGGATTCTGGATCTCAGGTGCACGTGATCACTTCCCGGCTGGCAAGTCAGCTGCAGCTCCGGAGGTACAAATCATTCATGGCGGTGTCTGGTATTGGAGATACCGGCTTTGCGACAGATGGATTCTCTGTTGATGTTCTCCTATGTTTCCACTGTTCCGAATACTCGGCCCTGGTTAACGCCGTCATCGCCGCCAATATCACTGACCTGCAGCCTAGCATCAGTTTGGATGTCTCCAGTTGGAATATTCCTGGCAATCTTTCTTTGGCTGATCCTGAATTTTTCCGCCCACAGCGCATCGACCTTCTTATCGGAGCCAGTCTGTTTTATGAGCTGTTGTGTGTTGGATGGGTCGTGTGTGGAGGCGGTTCACATGTCCAGAGAAGATCACTCGTTTCCACTGCCCACAAGGATGTTCCAGAGAGCGCAACAATGCTGGATGATCAGCTGGATTCTCTGCTCCGCCGGTTTTGGGAAATCGAAGACTGCTTCGAGCCTATTGTGAAGCGGACGAAGGAAGAGCTAGATTGCGATGCGCATTTCGTGCAACATGTTGCTCGGCTGGATTCCGGCGCTTACGCTGTGAGGCTTCCGTTAAAATGCGGTTCTAAGTTGCTGGGAGAGTCTTACCCCCAAGCCGTTCGACGATTTCTTTTCCTCGAAAGCAAGCTCTGTCGCCGTCCTCAATTGAAGGAGCAATATGCTGCCTTCATAAAGGAGTATTTGAAGTTGGGTCACATGTCTCCAGTCCCTGCTGATGCGAGCGTCACTGGTCAATACTTTCTACCACACTATTGTGTTTTAAAGGAGGACAGTTCAACAACCAAGCTCAGGGTTGTCTTTGATGGATCTGCTGTCACCACTTCTGGATATTCATTGAATGACGTGTTGATGTCTGGCCCAGTTATTCATCCAAAGTTACTGCATATTCTGTTAAGGTTCCGATGCCATCGGGTGGCCATTACTGGAGATATTTGTAAAATGTATCGTTGCGTCAGGGTTTTTCCTGAGGACAGCTATCTTCAGTGTATTCTTTGGCGGGATTCCACCCAGGATGAGTTACAGGTTTTTAAGCTGGAAACGGTCACCTATGGAACGAAGCCTGCCTCATTTTTAGCAGTTCGGACAATGCATCAGTTTGCAGATGATGAGCAATTAATGTTTCCAAAGGGGGCCGAAATTCTGCGTCGCGACTTTTATGTGGATGATCTGCTTTCCGGAGGCGACTCTATAGATGAAGCTCTTAACATAATGCAGCAAACATCCGCGATCCTTGACAAAGGCCATTTTCGGTTAAGGAAGTGGTGCTCCAATGTTGCTGACGTGTGGATAAGGTGCCTGAAGAAGATCGGGAGTCTTTCCTAAGTTTTGATGATGGGATTCAGTCAATCTCAAAGCCCACTAGGCGCATTGTGCTTTCTTCATTCGCTCGGCTTTATGACCCCGTAGACCTTGTTGGTCCTGTAATTTCAAAGGCAACGATCTTTCTCCAGAAACTGTGCCGTGAGAAGTTGTCCTGGGATGAAAGTCTTCCTCAAGCTCTTCACTGCGACTGGAATATGATTTGTAGCAGCTTTGTTAGTACGCAGCGCGCCGAATTTCCTAGATGGTTGCTAACATCGAAATCCGAGGTGGAGGTCCAAGGATTCTGTGACGCCAGCATTGAGGCGTATGGGGCATGCGTTTATGTCGTATCCAAGGGCGCAGGATCTGCAAGCTATTTACTCTGTTCGAAGTCCCGAGTTGCGCCGTTAAAGACTGTTACGGTGCCGAAGCTGGAGTTATCGGGAGCCGAGTTGTTGGCTCGACTTATGTCGGAAGTAGAGCAGTTAAAGGTCTACGTTGGAAAGTATTTTTGCTGGTGCGATTCTGCTGTGTCTCTGTCTTGGATTCGAGAAGAACCCTCTCGTTTTAATGTTTTCGTCGCCAATCGAGTTTCGACCATTCAGAAGCTAACTAGTGAAATGGAGTGGCGGTATGTTCCCACTTCTTGGAACCCAGCAGATATCCTGTCGCGGGTGCTCTTCCCAATGAATTGGTTGAGAATAAGCTGTGGTCTCACGGTCCTCCGTTTCTCACTGGATCCCAAGAGGCGTGGCCAACCGCGGTCCCATCTGAGAGATCAACCCTGGAGTTACGTGCAAGGGTCCTGCTCATTCAGTCTCCGTACGTGGATATAACAGCGGTTTCTAAGTACGCTAATTCGTTTCCAGCACTGCAGAGGGTATTCGCTTACGTATACAAGTTTTCTCAACGAATTCACCACAACGGTGTTACGGCTAGCGATATAAAATCTGGAACACAGCTGTTATTGCGGCTAGTGCAACGTGTGCATTTTTGGGAGGACATAAAGGCTCTTCAAAATGCAAAAGACATAGCGGTATCCAGTGCCCTTGCCTCATCCTCTCCCTTCTTGGACAAATTTGGACTGTTGCGCGTAGACGGTCGGCTAAAAAATTCGTCGTTGGATTTTGATAGTCAGCATCCAATTATACTTTCAAGAAGCCATCCAGTTACGCAGGCTATAATTGTTGACTTTCATGAGCGAAATTTACATACGGGACCTCGCGCACTGTTGGCAATTATTCGGTCCCAATATTGGCCAATTGGGGGGAGAAAAACCGTGACGAAGGCAATACACAAATGCATCCGATGCTTCCGGACTAAGCCTCGGCTGTTGGAGCACATTATGGCTGATCTCCCGGAGCAAAGAGTTAGCGGCTCCCAGGTCTTCGGAGTCACTGGTGTGGATTTTTGTGGACCGTTCTATTATAAGCCGGAAGTGCGTAATAAGGCTCCAGTAAAATGTTACATTAGCATTTTTATTTGTTTTGCTACCAAAGCCGTCCACCTGGAGCTTGTAAGGGATCTGTCCACAATGTCTTTTTTGCAGGCTTTGAAGCGTTTTATATGCACCCGCCGAAGGCCTCAACATATTTGGTCTGACAACGCAACCAACTTTGTTGGAGCCAAAAACGAGCTAAAGGAGCTGCGCCGATTATTTCTAAGCGAAGAGCATCAACGGGCACTGCTGGAGTTTTGCTCTATGGAGTCCATCGAATGGCATTTTATTCCTCCTCTATCTCCGCATTTCGGTGGTCTGTGGGAAGCGGCTGTTAAAACCGCCAAGCACCATTTTTACCGAGCTGTCGGATCTGCAGCTCTTGGATTCGAGGAGCTGCGAACCCTGCTGTGCCATATTGGGGCTGTTATAAATTTACGACCCTTATTGTCTCTTTCAGAAAATCCTGCAGACCTTGATGTGAAATCCTGCAGACCCCGGCTCATTTTTTAACTGGTGGTCCGTCAGTCAGCTTTATCGAGCCTGATGTCACAAAGCTGAACTTCAACCGGTTAGACAGCTGGCAGCGCGTGTCTTTCCTGCAGCAGTCTTTCTGGTCCCGATGGAAGGAGGAGTACCTAAGCCTTCTCCAGCAGCGCTCCAAATGACGCGCCTCCGGTCCTGCCTTGGCCCCGAACGATGTGGTGCTAGTAAACGACGAGAATCGACCTCCGATGAAATGGCTGCTTGCGAGAATAATGGAGTTAATCCCTGGTCGGGATGGTATCTTTCGAGTGGCGGTGATAAAAACCTCATCTGGAATTACCAAGCGAGCAGTGACTAAGCTGTGCCTTTTGCCCCTTAAGGATGAAGTTGGAGTAGAAGCCCCAACTGGGGGGAGAATGTCGGGTCAAGCAGCAAGCAACTAATTTAAACACAACAATTAATTAGTAACTGATGTTTTGTTGGTCGCAAGCCGACTCTCTTTCGGCCGCTCAGCTTTGCTTATTCGGCGTTTAAAGTTAGCGAGCATCCGCTCAGCCTTTCTGGAAGGTTGGCGCCACTCTCGTTCATCTTCTTACTGCGCTCGCATCCTAAATTGGATTTCCCATATTGTTCATATATCCTCATAAATCCTAATTTCATATGCGGCCTGAATAAAGTTTATAACGTTGAACCTAATTAAATTCTGATTTTTTATTTACGGCATTGAAAACGCTCAATGACCAAACACTAACTAAATGCATTGATGCATTGTTGGTAGCTAATAAGCAGCAGCTTGTATAAAGCTGGAAAACGCAGTGCTTTACAGTTGGTTTCAATGGTAAACGCCGACGAAAAGTTTCGCGGAAATATCATGAAAATTATGTCTACCCCACAGCGTCTACCGTCAAAAATTTTATGGAAACATGATAGATCAATATTTATTTTCAATTTAAATGGTCCCATTAACAGTGCAGAACGGACCGATAGTTTTTTGGGAAAAACAATACCATAGACCATAAAATACCATAGGAAGAAAGAATCGGCAGATTTAATTTGGAGAGAAAGTAAAAATATTAAAAGCCAAATATCAAATATTTTACCAACATTAGTGAGTGGCTTTAGAATTGATCACCATTATTAGTTTCTTCCAACCCTTTGATAACTTCATTGTCAATTGGGTTTTCAATTTCTTCTACAACAACAATTATTATGGACGATGATGTGAGGAAAAAATTCTACGATTTTTCTCTGATCAGTGAAAAGTGACTGCAGACGTATATTTTAGTTTAGAAGTTATTAATTAAATGCCGCTAGCGAGACCAAATCGCCCTCTAATCGACCAATAGTTGCCATATAACTGACTGATCGGAAATGGTACACCAATGGTACTTTGGTGTTTTTAGAGTTAGAGAGTTCAAATGAGAGCTACATGAGAGAGCTCTCTTTACATTTTTTTTGTGATTGCAGGATAACGTTTATTTAACACTGTCCTTTAAATGTTATTATATGAACTTCACTTATAGACAATTTTACATATTCAATTGGAGAACTAAATTAGAGTAGTAAGTTAGGGTGATGGCAGGGAGAAGGCCAAAAGGTTCGGGTGATTATGGAGCCCCTGCATCTGTTTTCTCACAAAAATTCAATTTTTACATGAGAGCTACTTTTGGCAAAATAATACGACATGCCAAATTTCATAAGGACTCTATCGTATAGCTGCCATAAAACTGAACGATCGGAAATGACCCAACTTTCGTGTTTTTGAAGATAGAAATCTTAAACTTCGTACGAATAATACTTTTGGTCAGATAATCAACCTATTGAATTTCATAAGGATCGGCCGACTATATCCTATAGCTGCCATATAACTGAACGATCGGAATTGACCCAACTTTTGTGTTTTTGAATATAGAAAGCTGGAACTTGGTACAGACAAAATTTTGGGTCAGTTAATTCGACCTACCAAATTTTATAACGACCGGCTGATCTTATAGCTGCCATATAACTGAACGATCGGAAATGATTTTTGGTAGAAATACCAACTTTGGTATTTTTGAAGATAGAAGTTTGGGACCTTTTTTAGATTCTAAATAATAATAACTTGAGTTATATTATCATATTCTCATAAGGATCGGCCAACTATATCCGATGTTTGCGATTGTTTAGGTGAGGGGCCGTTGTGCCGCTCACCTGAAGAGCGCATCCGCGCTGAAGAGCGCACCCGCGCTAAAGAGCGCACCCGCGCTGAAGAGCGTATCCACACTCGCCCCTCTGTGCCCTCTCTTCTCGCTCGTTGGTTGTCGTCGATCTCTTTTTGTACTAGTTTTTAAGTCAGTATTCTCATGTAAGCAGCAAAATAAAGCTGACCGCGTTATATCCACTGGAGGACGCCCCCGACTTTTTCTTCAACATTTCTACTCCTGGAATCTTTTGCGGCAACCACGCCCCCCTACAAACATTTGGTCCTTCGAGCCGGATAATCTGGATATTCAGGATATTTTGGATATTAGGATATCGTCCACCAGCAGTTCTCGGCATTGTTCCGCCAAAAGATAAGTACATTTGTTTCTGTCTCCGTCTCTCTGCCGGTCTTCAGCAGTGATCCGAACATTGAATTTCGTTCACACTGCTGCAAGATTGTTTTTTCCCTCCGTGTCAACTCCAAGTCCAAGTTTTCCGACACAACGGCAGTTTGAGATTTTCTACTCTTCGTCTGCAAATTTTTCCATTCGTCTCTGTTTTGTGTGCTGCCCATATTCCTCGATGTTTTCGGCCTCTCCGTTACCCATTCGCTTGCCAACGGTCGAGGCATACGTGCACCCACATACATATACACACATACATATTTTGTTTTTGTGCAATTAATCCGCGAAAAATTCGCAAGTGAACAGTGAAATTGTGTGGTGACAAAAAGAAGGCATAATTAATATTAGCCAGCTGGTGTGAATTATTTCCGGAAATTTCCAAAATCACCGAACAGTCCGCCGCGGTCGTAATATTTGTTTCTTTTCTTCCCCAATCAGTGTAATTTTTTACACCACATAACTTCTCTGTTCCTCCATTTATACAGTCCACTTATCAACGCTCCACTGTGCCAATATATGCCCACATGCCCTTACATATATCCGTACCAGCATGCATGTCCATATATTTCCAAATGTTTTCTAACTTCAGTTTCAGGAAATATATAACCGATAAAAATTAATTTATACAGTCCACTTATCGACGTTCCACTGTGCCATCATATGCCCTACATGCCCTTGCCCTACTTGCCTGCATGCCCATATATTTCTAAATATTTTCTGCCTCCAATTTCAGGAAATATATAACCAAATAAATTAAAAAAAAAAAAAAAAACATCAATTAATTATAAATTCATGTATTTATAATTATAACTACGAAAATTTATTAACGTCTTATTTTCCGTTCGAGCAAAGAGCCAGTGGTTTTTAATTCACCTTTCCGGCCACTCGTCGAAAATTTAATTATCAAAAAAATTATAAATAAATAATTTATTTGTCGATCTTCTGTCAGAATCGGGCCGCGGTTTCCATTCCACCGTTCCAACTTCGGGATAATTAACCTCAATTGATTAAAACTTGAGATTTTCATCCCCACCCGTCTGTCTCCATAATAACTAAATCCGACAATTAGGCAAAAATTAATTATTTATTTTCTCTCTGTGTTAAATTCAAGCCAAGGTCAAGTCCACCTTTCCGGCTCCGCCAATTCGAAAATAGTTAGGAATTAAATATTTCCATACGTACGAGCCATACTGGTCGAAATATACATATATAGACAGTCATCAATTATTTTTCCGAACGAGCACGAATTTTCCGGTCCTTGTCCATTTTCCGTTCCGTCATTTTTTCCTAACGCTGCTTCTATTCCGCATCTGGCAACATCCGCCTAGAATCTCGACAAACCTTGGCCCATCTGGTTTTCTGGCTTCCTGAAGTTTCTCCCACATCCGAATTGTGCCGCATCCGACGTTCCTCTCGACATCGGCGCTACTAATTCCCACTTGGCCTTGCAATCGCATTTCGTCCGAGATCTCACCGGTCTCATCACATTAGTGACCGGCTACCGCTTCGTACGAGCCACCTATTGCGCAAGTCAGTCGGCAAGCGCTGACCAGCGAATCTGAGAATGCCCACGGGAGACGACCAAAAGCCACGTCCGATCCCAACCATCCGTTTGGAGAGATCTCAATCCGCTTCTCCGCGGACGCCTCTTTTAAAGCCTAAGGCGTACAGTGCCATTCCAAGGGCGAAGAGTGACGAATCCGTCAACACGATCTCCGGTCCTTCACAGAGGCAGACTCGTTCCGTTGCAAAAATGGCTCAAAGTGCGGTCGACGTGGCGCTGAAGAAGTTCATCGCCACTTCAGATCGAGTTAGCCAATTTGAGGCCAACATAAATACTCCGGCCGCCAGAGAAACGGAAGTGGGCTCCCAATACATGTGCGAAGTCCATCGGGACCAAATTCGGGCATTGTGGGAGAAGGTGGAGAAAAGCTATGAGAGCTGCTCCGATTTGCTAGACGAGTCCGACGACAATGCGGCCATCTCGACAGTGCTGGAATCGAAGTACAGCTACTGTTACTCCGTCTATTCGAGGTGTATTGCCCAGCTTCGGGAGAAAATTGCCTCCCAATCCACTCAGACTTCCGTCAATATACACACGCCCGCGTCTACAGGTTGCCGGTTACCTCCGGTGGATACTGAGGTCTTCGCGGGGGACTATCTTCGGTGGCCCACCTTCCGAGACTTGTTTACGGCCATTTACATCCAAAACTCGCGGCTCACCCCGGTAGAGAGGTTGTTCCACTTGCTGTCCAAAACAAGTGGTGACGCCCACGCCATTGTTTCCAAGGCTCCGCTTACCCATGAGGGGTTTGTCGTCGCTTGGCAAAGCCTCACAGACCGCTTTGAGAACCGGCGGCTGCTGGTCAATAGCCAGTTGAAAATCCTTTTCAACCTCCAGGCTATTTCGCAAGAGTCCGGGGTCGCGCTGAAGGAGCTCCAAGCCACCATTCAGAGTTGTCTGACAGCCCTAGCAATGTCCGCCATCAATGTTGAAGCTTGGGACTGCCTCCTGGTGTTTATGATTTCGTCAAAGCTCCCCAAAGTCACACTTTCCATGTGGGAGCAATCCGTTCATAACAACGCCGAAATTCCAACATGGAAGGAATTAGATAACTTCCTGACAGAGCGCCATCGCACTCTAGAGGCAATCGACGACGTCAGGCCTAGTGGCTCCGGGGAACTTCCGCCAAGGTCGGGTATCCCTATTGCCCCTGCTCGGAGGCTCAATTCACACGAGACTCGAGTGGTTCCGGGCCAAAAGGGCTGCGATCTCTGTTCGAGGGAGGACCACCCCATTCGCTTATGTCCGCGGTTCCTAAATATGGATGTAAATGGGCGCTTTGACTACATTACAAGGAAGCACTTATGTCTAAACTATTTTGGCCGAGGGCACCAGCAGCGAGACTGCACGAGCGCCCGTACATGTTTCACATGCCACAGCCAACACCACACCCTCCTGCACCGCGGCAATCCGTTCGCCACCGCTCCAAGTCCGCCTATGCCGCCTACCGCTCCAAGTCCGCCTACGCCAGCAAACGGCTCAGAGGATCAGTCGAATGTGCAGGTGTGTTTCGCTTCCGGGTCAGGAGCAGTCCTACTGGGCACGGCCCTTATCAACGTGTGCCATTTGGGGTGCACCGTCCAGGCACGAGCACTAATAGACTCAGGGTCCGAAGCGACGTTCATAACGGTTCAACCTCGTCAAGCCTCCCTTCAAAACGATTCAAGCCCAAGTTTCCGGCCTTAATCAAACCATTTCCGCGCAGTCTACTAAATTGTGACACTTCTCTATTCGGTCGCCGTCAAGACCCGGGCTACAATTAGAGACTGCGGCTTACGTTCTTCCGCAGTTGGCAGGAAATCTGCCATCATATCCGATTTCGCGAGATCGTCTCAAGGGGCTGCCCAATATTACCCTGGCGGACCCCAACTTCTTTGAGAGCTCCCAAGTCGATGTGTTATTAGGAGCTGACATTCTTCCGTCAATTCTCCTCGGTAATTCCAAGGCTAACATCTGCGGGTCGCTTCTCGGTCAGGAGACCATTTTCGGATGGGTGCTGACAGGCCCATTATCTCCAGCCAACCCCCGCAGTGTGTCTGTTTTTTCCGCACGAGTTGCCCGCAGCCTCGGTGACTCACTGGTTCAGGGTTTCGATTCAGGATGCGAGCATAATTCTGTTACGACTCCTTCTTCGATTTACACATCGCATCACGCTGCACGGTGGCAATCAGCTGATGATCCGACTGATCCGGGCCTAATTCTAGATTCCAAGGTCATATTCAGCACGATGTCGCCACGCCCACGCAACGCCCCGTCACTGGAGAGCAGATGTACTCGAGGTACACTATCCTACCGATGCCGAGTCTGCAATGGGATCCATCCGTTGAAGAAGTGTCGGCGCTTCCTACGCCTTAGTGCCGAGGAGCGGCTCCGAGCGGTTCTCGTGAACCGCTATTGCTCGAGCTGCCTGGCCCACGAGCACTCCGACGGATTCTGTCGGCGTGGGGACGGCTGTAAGACGTGTGGTCAGGATCACCACACGCTGCTGCACCCCGGGACCAAGGAGCACCGGCCACCGCCCACGGCCACCGCCGGCAACTCCTCGGCATTCTTCCGCCACTGACTGGCAGTCGTCAAGCGCTCCACTGCTTTCGTCCGCCACTCATCGGGTGCCGTCCACCGCTCTTCCGCCCGCGTCATCCGCGCCTAGGCAACTTTCCGCCTTTCCTCGAGGGCCCCCGCAGGACGCGCTCGCTGCGCCTACCCTATCGTCGCTACTGAGACGGAACAGCTTTAACATCGGGACCCAGATTTTCGACACGGGGGCCTTCATCGACCCCTCGTACGCCCTCTAGCTGCAGTGACGCATAGCTAGCGACGAGGGATCTGTTGCAACCCGAGCGATTGCAAGGGGGGGGGGAGAATGTTTAGGTGAGGGGCCGTTGTGCCGCTCACCTGAAGAGCGCATTCGCGCTGAAGAGCGCACCCGCGCTAAAGAGCGCACCCGCGCTGAAGAGCGCATCCACACTCGCCCCTCTGTGCCCTCTCTTCTCGCTCGTTGGTTGTCGTCGATCTCTTTTTGTACTAGTTTTTAAGTCAGTATTCTCATGTAAGCAGCAAAATAAAGCTGACCGCGTTATATCCACTGGAGGGCGCCCCCGACTTTTTCTTCAACATTTCTACTCCTGGAATCTTTTGCGGCAACCACGCCCCCCTACAAACAGCGATATATATCCGGTTTTAACTGCAAGGGTATATCAACTTCGGTTCCGCCCGAAGTTAGCTTTCCTTTATTGTTTTAAATATATATAAATAAGTAAATATATATTTTTCTCATACAAATTTTTGTGAACATTGCAAAACATTTTTTCCAGTGTAACGACATTTTTTTTTATAACATTTAAAAAAATTTAAAGCCACGCCCCCTCCGGCCACCAAAAATTGTGAATTTTTGTAGTGCCGGTACAGGAAGGGTTTTCAAAAAACATTTGATGCCAAATTGTTTGTATTAACTATACAAAACTATATATATCCAAAAAATTTTAATAAATTGGCCGATTTTTGGAGGAGTTATACCCATATACATATATGCCTTTTCCCATACAAACGGGCTAAAATTTTTAACGCGTGGATTTTAAAGACTGTTAATGATTTTGGAAAATGTTTTGATGCCAAACTGTTTCATGGTTAATCTACACCCAATTGTATAATTATAAGAGAAGTAAAATATTTTTTAGTCTGGTTTTGGCCAAGCGTAAAAGTATGCAACAAAAATGTTTGGTGCGAATCCATACCGTTAATTTTTAAACTTTAAAGGTTAATTAAATTGTGGGTGGAAGAGATGAGTACCGGGTATAATATAGTCGGGGAACTCGACTATAGCCGTTTTTCGTGTTTTTTTTTATTTTGATTCGCGGTCTTTCCGAATTTTGGTAATGCCTCGCGCACCAGCTACCATTCCTGCATTCATCATAAAGCATAGTACTGAGTTGACGAAAATCCGCTGTCCAACGAGTGACAGCTGTCAAACTCCATATAAAAAAAATGGTGTAAAAAAGGAAAGAAGAAGAAATTTCTTCTTTCTGAAATGATTTGTAATTGATTTGGATTTTGATTTTGACCCAGTTTTCTATTTCTTAATCATCTCCTTAGCGGCGAAATACATAAACAAAACACCAACATCCAATCGTTTTGAATTCATTTTTGCTTATTTGTTTTTTGTTTACAAAAAACAGCTGTTCAGTATTACCTTTTTTCTTCATTTTTTTGGTCACACTAGCTCGGTAGTTGAATAAAGTGCAAAATCGCTATCAGAATTTCAACAGCGGATTTTCGTCGACTCAGTACTATTCTTAAAGCTCAGTGGCCCAGACGACCGAGGGGCGCTGGAGAAACGATTTATTAGTAATTTGTTATTTATTTAAGTAAGAATTAGTAAAGAAATTTAAAATACTTGATTTTAAATTTCAAGGACAGGAAAGAGAGATGATAGGGGAAAGACCATTGTAGTTCGAACATACGATCCTTAAAAGGTCGTGTTGTGCATATGTCGAACTACAAAAGCTCCCGAATAAAGGACTAAAGTTTCTAGTCCTTCTATTAGGAATACTGGAATTTAAGTGTGTTAGTAAATGCTGGCTATTTACAACACCATTGATGAGGCTATGTAGAAAATCTACAGGCAGCTATGCCCTACGACTAGTTAAGGTTGATAAATTTATTAGTCTGCTACTGTAAGACGGAAGATGAAGGTGCATGCCTGTTAACACCTCTAAGTGAAAATGTTATGAAATTCTTTTGTTTGGATTCTAAGCGGTCTTGTAGTACTCCATATTGCACAGTGGTCCGGCTTGTATGAAGAGAGCGGCCAAAAATACTTCTAGTTGAGGTAGGGACTGGAAACTTGGCACAAAATATTTATATTTTTATTCTAAAATAATATAATAAAATCAGCCAGATCGGGCAACTATATCATATAGCTGCCATATAACTGATTGATCGAAAATGCTATAACTTGGGTGTTTTTACAGTTAGAGAGTTCTTAGAGAGAAAATAATTCAACATGCCAAATTTCATAAGGATCAGCCGACTATATCCTTTAGCTGCCATATAACTGAAAAAACGGAAATTACCCAACTTTCATGTTAAGATGGTGTTAGTATTTTTACGATATTAGACACATAGGCAAATTTTGGAAAAAAATTTTTGCACATTTGTTACCCTTGGAGACCGACAAACACATTGGTATATAAACGAATTGTAGAATTTTGTGGGATCACTACTAAAACTTCAGCTAAACATGAAAAATACGTTCAAAATATAGGAAAAAAACATGCATTAGTTCATAGTAATATAATAATAACAATAATTATTATAAATATATCAAATTATATCTCATTTTATAGAAAATACCTTCAACTTTACAATCCATTACAAATAATTTGAATTTGAACACGTAAATAATGATCTGACCACTTCAAAGTGCGGTATAGTTGTGAAATATTCGTGATGCGCGCAGCCGCGCTTTACAAATGAGCATCTTCAAATCATTTTTTAGAAAATCCAGTTAGATTTTTAGACAAATCTGGTTTGTCATGAAGAAGCTTGGACATTTTAGAGGCGATTAGTTTACTTTTCGATTATTTTTGTCGTTATCAATTTTTTTATGTTTGGCCTATGCGAGCAACCACTGTGTATTGGGGACTCAAAACATATGAACCGTACTCCAGTATCGGACGGACCAAAAAAATGAACAATTTTTTAGTAATGTAGGGGTTGTTAAATTCTTTTGACCACCTTTTAATTAAACCAAGGACACATTTAGCCTTATTAACCATTGTTGAAATATGGTTGCCAAATTTGAGTTTGAAGTCTAATAGAACATCAAGTTCATTAACCATTATTTATTTCTCTAAGGCAATCCCTGCAGCCTGCAGAGGGCAGGAACGATAAAAAGACAAGCTTTCATTTAGATCCCTTAAGTATTAAATCATTTGATTAACACCATTTTTGAAAGTTTTCAAGATCGGACTAAAGATTGCATTGGGCAAAAGCGGATTTGTATTGAAGACAAAGCTTAACACCATCTGGATACATGAGTATTAGAGAGTTCGTTAAAGCAGGGAGCAAGTCGTTAATAAAATAAAACTTTAAACTTTTAAACATTTTTAAATGAAACTCTTCGTTCTCTTCCATCTTAGTAGCTGGAGATCCACGTTGGAAGGCCTGTAGGAAGTTCCAAAAGATTCAGTTTACTCAACAGGAAGTCCCAAGGTAGGAAGTCCCAAAAGATTCAGTTTACTCAACAGGAGTGATTGATTAACTGAATCGATGCTTTACTGAATTATGTGTAAATAAAGTCAGTTTTAAAGCCCTTTCGAAAGCCATCTATGACAAAGGAGGTCAATTCCAATAAATTAGTGGTGGAGTGGAGGATAAATTAGTGAATAAAGTCTGTTTGGTCATTGAGAGTTTTCAATGCCGGGAAATGAAAGACGAATTTAATTACAGTACGTTATATTTTATTTATGCTGCAGGCAGATGAAACTGGGATCAACCATTGTGATCATCCAGTTTATGGTGCTAAGCAGTGACTAATAATATGGACAGAGAGTGCGGCTCGACTAGACATACGCGAAGCTAAAGCTCTCGATAGTGGAGAGGGCGGCCCGACATAGTGATTGCGAAGCTAAAGCTCTCTTAAAATAGGCCCGTTGAAGTCGAGCGGCCGAGAAAGAGTCGGCTTGCGACCAACTAAGGCGATTTATCCATACTTTAGCTTAATAAATAAACTATAACTAATTATTACACTTAACATACATAAACATTATTTAAACATAAACATTAAACGCCGTGCTGCTGCTTGACCCGACATTCCCCCCCCCCCCCCCCCCCCCCCCCCCGTTGGGGCCTGTCCTCCAACTCCATCCGTAAGGGGAAAGGCACGGCTTAAGCCGTCCCGTTCGAAGTCGTCCATCGAAGCCGGGGATGAGCTCCATAGTTCTGGCCAGTGGTCACGTCCAAACCCTCCAACGTCCTGCTGCTCCAGAAACTCCGCCAAAATTTTAAATATATTTCAAATATATTTTCTCGCGGCGAATACGATCTGTCCCACTGTGCGCTCAGAACCGCAAGTAGCGATGTGGAACTCATATATGTATGAAGGCGTTATGCGCGGGCCATTGCACTTGCAAGTGGATCGTATGTATATATGTTTTTAAATGTTTTTTCGCGGGTCAATAGATTTTTAAATTGTTAATTATATTAACTACATCACGTCGGGGTCACCAATGTTTGGTCATTGAGAGTTTTCAATGCCGGGAAATGAAAGACGAATTTAATTACAGTACGTTATATTTTATTTATGCTGCAGGCAGATGAAACTGGGATCAACCATTGTGATCATCCAGTTTATGGTGCTAAGCAGTGACTAATAATATGGACAGAGAGTGCGGCTCGACTAGACATACGCGAAGCTAAAGCTCTCGATAGTGGAGAGGGCGGCCCGACATAGTGATTGCGAAGCTAAAGCTCTCTTAAAATAGGCCCTTTGAAGTCGAGCAGCCGAGAAAGAGTCGGCTTGCGACCAACTAAGGCGATTTATCCATACTTTAGCTTAATAAATTAACTTTAACTAATTATTACACTAAACCAGGGGTGGGCAAGCCCATGGCTCCTCGGGCTCTCAAGGCTCCCTCCGTTATTCGTAATTTTTGGCGTCAGCAAATCGGTCCAGACGGTCGGGTCGCGCGGCCAGTGAGTCGAGGAGATTTACAAAAACAATGCTACACAAATTTCGAAGCAGGTGCGGACCCGACTCCTCGGTCCCGAGTTTGCAACAACAAAAAATAAGGGTGGGTTTGCGCACAAGCAACTTAAAACAAAAACAATTTTAAAGCGAACTGCGCAGTTGTCGTCGACTTCTGCACAGCCAAAAAAGTTTGGAAGTCATTCTGTTCAGTGAATTCAAGACAATAATAAATAAGTTACAAAATAATAAAAAATTAAATGTACTGAAACTGTTTTTGTCAGTGTATTCTTTTTGCTCGCACATTCTGTCTGGCTCGTGGCAGCGACGCATCGCGACGGAAGTGGTTGTTGTTGTAATTTGTTGTTTGGCCGAGCTGCGGCTCCGACCGTTAGATTTCGTGCCCACCACTGCACTAAACATACATAAACATTATTAAAACATAAACATTAAACGCCGTGCTGCTGCTTGACCCGACAAAGTCAGTTTTAAATCCTTTTCGAAAGCCATCTATGACAAAGAAGGTCAATTCCAATAAATTAGTGGTGAATTAGTGGAGTCACGCTTAAGGAAGCCATGCTGACATGAAGAAATGATCGCGGAGCAAAAGTGTTGCAAATGAGGAGTAATTAATTTTTAAAATAACTTTGGAATTGCCCTATGTTTATGTAAAGATTCCTTTGACCTAAGGGGAAAAATCGAGGTTTCCAAACAAAAGTTGAAAAGTCTACGTAGAGATTTGCACAGAGCCCTGGCACACAGCTTGGTAATCCATCGGGGCATGGCGAATAAACGGGTTTGACCCTTAAAAAAAAAGGCTGATCTGTCATTTTAGGCGGAGGGTAAGTTGTTTGAAAAATGTTTGCGAATACATCGGGAATGGTCTGATCAGAGGTCGCAGGTGGAAAAGATACCTGCTTAGTGTTTACAAAGTTATAAAACTGATTCGGATCCTGAGTACATTAATTCCGGCAGCAGCGAATGTAATTCCTGCAACATTCAGCGTTTTGCATGGTAAAATTTGACCGAGCTACTAGATATCTTCATAACTCTATACTACTGCAGGTTTTGTTTTAGTATTTCCGGTTTTTAGTATTTTTTATGTTGGCGAGGCACCTTTTAGCAAATTTTAATTGCCGCGCAAGAAAACCTCTGATCAATACTAGAAATGGTTTCGATTAAAACCTCAAGCGTGGGATGATATGAATCCTCTCGGGTTGAAAGAGGCAAAGCTCTGAAAAGAGTGGTACCATCAGGATCATATACAAAACATAAGTCTAAAAGCCGACCTAATGAATTTCAAACATGGTTAATTTGACCTAGGGACATGTCAAACATGCCCGCGGTGAAGTTATGGTGAGCGATATGTGATAAAGATGGTAAGTTATCGACATTAGACCACTTAAATTCTGAGAAATTAAAGTCACCCAGATCTACAAGCTGGTCACAATCGG
This sequence comes from Drosophila bipectinata, assembly GCF_030179905.1. Classification (NCBI taxonomy): domain Eukaryota; kingdom Metazoa; phylum Arthropoda; class Insecta; order Diptera; family Drosophilidae; genus Drosophila; species Drosophila bipectinata. The sequence goes on along the minus strand of NC_091735.1, from coordinate 8,697,490 downwards.
ACATAAGATTAAAAACGGATTGAATAGCAGACAAATGATGCCAGTATGCGAGCGTTTTAGACGAAGGAGAGCTTCGTCTCTGAGAGCATATGAAAAGGTAACGTATAAAGATTTAGCGGAAAGAATGATTTTAATGCAAATAAATTCAAACTTTCTAACTTTCTATAGCCTACTTTCTGTAAAGGCTTCAAGGATGCAAAGAGAGAACTATCAGAATATAGTTAAAGGAGTTTGCTACGTAGCCCCTAGTCTTCTGATATTACCTATCGTTAGCGACGATATTAGTTTTTTGAATTAGTGGACAAAGAAGAGGTGTAAGATTGGCCAGTGGATCTAACAAGTGGCAGTTTCACTCCCACTGGTTTGGAAATTTATCTGGACAAAAACTAGGGAACCAAATCGCCTTGAACATCATCGCGGGCACTCAAATCTTGAAAGAAGACGTGCGCCTTTATATTTTTATTTTTCAATTTCCTCCACCTTTATATCGGCTTCTGTTTTGGCTTTGATATAAGCCAAGATATCAATCCCTGAAGTATCAGGGGTAAGCCGAAAAGAGTTTTAGTGTCGCAGGTACGAAACTGCAGCATCAGTCGGACCGGTGGTCCGGACTGTGGAGTACCCGGTTGGTGACTCTAACACGGGTTTCATTCACTAGGACCCGTGGTATCACTTGAAGGAATACCACGGAGGACATATCGAACAATTGCTTATTTGCACTAAGAAATTAGGGCGGCGTATGTCAGGTGAGCATGCTGAGGTAAGTCGCAAACAGCGAATTTCTTAAGCTTAGGGGACTCGTTTAGCAGCTGAAGACCGCTAAACTGAATGTCATGCGCGCAGAGCTGGTCATTGGATTTTCGAAAACCAGCCATCAACTCTTTAAATCCATTGTTAGTCTGTCTCAAGAACGACCTCATTTGGTCTTGGACAGCATGACAATGAACACAACAATAATGGACACCAGACCTACGGGAAATGGCATCCGAAACTAAGGCAGAGCATTCGGCGAACTTGGCGTGTACGACGTTTTCACATAGCTAGCAATGGATCTATGGTTCCATGCTCTATGGTTCCATGGGGTCTTCGGTGTCTTGGGATAATATTGCAAGCTTCCAGATATGGTATTATGCGAGTAAACAAGCATTTTTCAAACAATTTAGACAAAGAAGATAGAAGGCTTAGTCAGTCCTAAAGCAGCAGCAACATAGACATCATACAGCGCGCACAATCAAAAATCTTGAGAACTATCACTGGGGCACCTTGGTATGTTCGCAACGAAAACATCCACCAGGATCTGGGCATCCTCGCAGTGTAAGACGAAATCCAGAAGCAAAAAGAGTCATACAAAGAAAAACTGACTTCGCACCCAAATTTTCTCGCTCGGGGATTGCTCGGGTTTCTAGCGTATCCCGCCTGAGACGCAACGACCTCCCGACTTAGCAATCGATTTTTAGAGCCGTCTAAATCTGTATCATTCAATATGACTGTTAGTTAAGTTAAAAATATAAGATTTATTACACCTCTTGTTAGTCTCGCAAAGAGATGATTCAAGCAATAAAAGCAACGTTAAAAAAAAAAAAAAAACTCCGCCCGAAGTTAGCTTTCCTTTCCTGTTTTTTTATTATTCTTATTTTAGTTTTCTTGTCCTTGCTAAATTTGCAAATTGTTCCTTCATGCCAGATCACAAGGAAAATTTAGTATTCTTTATGTAAATCTACTTTAGACGCTGTAAAGTCCATGCAGAATTAGTTGATGGCAGAATTATAAGAAAGGATGACTAGGTTGATTGAAGCCAATCTTCCAAAGAAAATCCTGAAGGTCTCAGTGTCGATCATTTTATTTAGAGGCCGAGTAGAGGCCCTCACCAGACAAATAATGGAAGGAAATTTTTTGATTCTACGCAATAATGCTAGAATTCCGTTTGAAGAAAAAGCGAGAGAAAAAATTCCGAGAAATTGCGATTGGATTAACCTTGTACTGCACTTAGGAGCCATTCCATTCCAGATAGGAAGCAGCAGGAAAGAAAAGGATTTTATACATTCTATGATGCAATAGAGCAGAAGATGTTCAAAAATTCCAGGTGCTCTTGATCGGGATGCTTTGGGTAAATTATTTCATTATATGTATGTGTCGTAGAATGGCTAGTGCCCATTGTACGTGTGCGTCGTACAGTTTTAGTGTGGCGACACAATGTCGCTAGTAGTTTTAAAACGCACAGTAGGTGAGAAAAAGCAACACACTCTGCTACTGAGCATGGTCTGATCGTAGAGCGCGGACTGAATGAGAGAAACAGAGAGAGCAATAGACTTTGCAGGAATGATGAAATTAGACAAAACTCTGTGTTACGCAGTTCAGTTGGGAAGCGTCTCTAGCAACGAACAGAACTTGCTGTGCAATTGTGCTAGAAAATGGAAACTATTGACGAATCTCCGACATCAGAAGTGGGATCTGCTTTGGCTACTGATTGTGACACCGATCCGTATTTGTCAGCGTTGGATCATCAAAAACATGCAGACACCAAGGGCACCGCCAACCGATGGAAAAGCGTCATATGTGACTTTTCCAAAATTCAATCCTGACAGTGACAGCGGATGCTCCCTTTTGGTGTTCAAAAGTTGACCTAATTTTTGCGGATAACGTGCTCGAGGATAGCAACCTGGTGATCGCCCTAAGCAAGGCACTAGAAGGCTGCGCTTTCCCAAATTTGCTTTGCCGGCATCACTTGGGTGCAGTTCAAGAAGCTGTTTATACAACGCTTTGTTGGAATTGAGATTTCTGCCGCCATGCTAGTAAATGTTCTGAATGGTCGACCAAAGCCGGAGGAGGGCTTCGCTGAATACGGTAGCCGTATAGTGACGCTACTTATGTCAAAATGGAAAGCCAAGGATTTGAAAGAAATAGCAATATCTGTGACTCTGGCTCACATGGCGCAAACAAGTTGACGCACTAGATTTTTACAAACAACGTGAAAACTCGCAATGAGCTACAACAACAGTTACACGCACACTCTTTTAAAAAGCGCAGACGACGACGATTAAACAGGCTCGGAGCGCAAGAAGTTCAAGCTTCCGAAACCGATAAAATGCAATTACTGTGGAAAGGCTGGCCATAAATACGCCGAATGCCGTGCTCGCTCTGGCCCGAGCAAAGGCAAAATCCACAGCGGCAGCAACATGACTGGACCGAAAGATCGGTCAAGTGTAAAATGCTTTAAGTGTGACGAAATAGGACATTTTGCATCCGCTTGTCCAAAAGACCGAACATATGAGAAGCGGGTAGATATCTGCAGAGTAGCTCCACCGACTGGAATAATAAGGGCATCCGGTGAGTCTATTCCATTTTGTTTTGATTCGCGTGCTGAATGCTCCTTAGTAAGGGAAAGCGTCGTGAATAAATTTAAGGGGAAAAAAATAAATAACATTGTAAAACTTAACGGTATAAGTAATGATGCCGTTTGTTGTACTCAGCAAGTATTATTTAATATAAATATTGAACAAGACTGCTTTGAAATTTTGTTACACGTAATTAAGGATAAGTATTTGAAATACGATGTGTTGGTTGGTCGTGAAATCCTTAGCCACGGCTTTGGAGTAACAATAGGCGCCGACAAATTCAAAATTTATAAAATAAAAAGGGTAGATGTTTTGACTGTAAAGCCTAGTAGTCTGACGACGAAAATCCGCTGTCACACGTGTGACAACGAGCTCAAAATTGAAGGTAATTTTTGACAAAGTCGATCAGTGTGCGATAACTATGGACTGCTGGACATGCAAAGCCAACACAGGATATTCGACTATAAAAGTTCACTTCATCGACGGAAACTTCAAGCGGAAATCGGAAGTGTTTTCAACTCAACCACTCCTATGTGCAACCACTAACCATACAACATATGTATATACTACCTATTTCATACAACGAAATGGAGGCAAAAATTTCTTGCGACGGGCCCCAGCAGGCCCCAGATAGAGATTATGAACGACCCACATAGGACATATGCTTTGCGGGTATTCATTTCTGGCCTGAAGAAGAACCTCACAGATATATTATTTGCAATCCAACCTAAAGGTTTGCCATCGGCACTTATATTGGCGCCTTAGCTTGATTCCAATCATGAATGAAATGCGTTTGCGTTGCAATATTCTAAGTCCATTGAAGATAGATGTTACTGAAGACTCTTTTGATAAACAAGCTAGGCATAGTGAAAGGTTACTTTTTTTGTGAGAGCGAGCTTCACGCCAAGCCAGCGCAGCTGCACGTGGTTCAGTAAAGGAAATGGATTTAAATTCGTCGTCTTCAAAATTTAGGCAGCCTACCAACTTCCAGCAGCAACAAAGCCAACAAACACTTGCTCAGGGCCCACCTATCCCTCAATGGCCCGGAAGTAGTCGACAACATGGAGCTTATAAGAGGTTTGCAAGTTCGCAGAAGGTATCGGATCAAAGGCGCCAGAGAATATCGAACAGTACGTCAGTCGAACAGTCAGTATAATGAGGCGAGTGAGGATGCTGTGGACAATATAGAGGCTGGTAAGGAAACTGACTATGAGAATGACGATGTTCATTTTTCTGGACAGAGTTTCTGCTTCCGTTCGTACAAAGAACAGTAGCAGGAAAACTTAGAAAATTTCTGATAGATATAGGGGCGGTAAAAAGCTACCAACTCCAGTCCCTGGGCAGTCTTCTTTTAATGTTCAATCTATTCATGGCTGTACTAAGATAAAAAATAAGTGCTACTTGAATACCTTTGGTGAGGTATGAGAAGGGTGATCGAGAGAAGACATATTTTTCGATAAATAGTGGAAAGTACGAGTTCTGCCGATTTCCTTTTGGCCTAAAAAACGCTTCCAGAATTTTCCAAAGTAGAATCGACGATGTCCTTCGATCGAGTCGCGCGGTCAGTGAGCCGTGAAGATTTACAAAAACAATGCTACACAAATTTTGAAGCAGGTAGCGGGCCCTACCCCGCGGTCCCGAGTTTGCAACAAAAATTATTAAGGGTCCATTTGCGCACAACGCGACGACAACCATCGCGAGGGTGGTGGTTGTTGTTGTAATTTGTTGTTTGGCCGAGCTGCGGCTCCGACCGTTAGATTTCGTGCCCACCACTGATTTATATGGAAAGTGTTGGGCCCAGCAGGCCACAGATCGAGATCTTACTCTCTTTCTTACGCTCATCTTTCGTTCATCTTACGCTTATATTCTCATTGAATGTTTTCTGTTTTTCAGTCTCTGAAAGGAGCAAGGTTGGTCTGCGCTTCGATTGATCTTTGTATGTATGTATGCGTGTTACACATTCACATACACGGGTGCATGTGTGCATATATACATATATAATATAATATATATATTTTTTTATCTACCCAGCAGTTCGCCGCACTAGTGCATGGGTGTCGAATTCACTATGCCCCTAGGGTAGACGAGTACCCACCAGTCAATACCTAAGACATGTATTTCAGAGGCGAATTTAACTAAGGCATGTCATAGGCAGTGTACAATCGTCACCTCTTCGTATACCAATGAGTATGGAATTGGGGTACCCAAAAAGAGTACCCAAATACATACTACTAAGGGACATCGAATTAGGTACGGAATTGGGTACTCTATACAGTATAGCCACTTGGGTATCTACCAAGGGACATCGATTTACACACCCAGAAAAAGATTTTTTTTTTCTTAAAAATTTTTGTTTTTTAATATGTATAAAATTATTTAATATTATAGAAATACATTTAATTCATTTTTAAAAATTTATAAAATTATTTTACTTATCATAAATTTACAGAATTACACCATTTTATTTGGCTTAAAAATACTTATTTGTTACGTGTGCAAAAATTATGTGTTGTTGTTGCTGTTGTTATTGTTGTTTAAGGCATATTTCCAATGCCGCCATCAGCAGAAATTACATCTAATATTATAAAAAAAAATCATTATTAAAATTAAAACCAATATTTTTTTTAAATTCTTACCAAGTAGTGCTAAATATACATTTCGCGCTGTTTTTAATGACTTTATACTCCATCATTAAGGAATCGCTTAGCATATTTTTTAAATTTCTGGCAACTTCACCAGGGCTGCAACAAATGCCTTATAATTGACGCCTGAAAATAAATTCTTTTCTCTTTTGCAAACCATAATTATAATTATTACCTTTTTTATCCTTTTTTATCACTGTTTCACTGTCACTGTTTTTAATATTTATTTAGTGTTTTTATTATTTATTTATTATTTACCACACTTTCACGTCGTGTCACCAAATATGCTCAAGTTATACTGAAGCAAAAATCAAAAAAAGAGAAGATTTTCGTTTGCGCTTTGTGGTGGAGTACCAAAGTATATACTCGCATCTGTTTAACTCCTTCTAGCAACAATAACAAACAATTTACTGCATGTCCACTTTCTAAGCGGTCATTTCGTTTAAAAGAAAATTTTCGTTTGCGCTTTGTGGTGGTCCGACCGTCGTATCCAAAGGGAGTACCAAAGTATATACTCGCAGTGTTATAGAAAACAAGAAAGCAAAGCTAACTTCAAGCGGAGCCGAAGTTGATATACCCTTGCAGCTAAAACCAGATATATATCGCAAACATCGGATATAGTTGGCCAATCCTTATGATTACATCATAATAAAACCAATTAATTATAATAAAAAATCTAAAAAAAAGTCCCAGGCTTCTATCTTCAAAAATACGAAAATTGATATTTCTACCAAATACTATTTCCGATCGTTCAGTTATATGGCAGCTATAGGATATAGTCGGCCGATCCTTATGAAATTTGGTAGGTCGGATTAACTGACCAAAAATATAATCTGTACCAAGTTCCAGCTTTCTATCTTCAAAAACACGAAAGTTGGGTCATTTCCGATCGTTCAGTTATATGGCAGCTATAGGATATAGTCGGCATGTCGTAATGTTTTGCCAAAAATAGCTCTCAGGTCAAATTTGAACTCTCTAACTCTAAAAACACCAAAGTTATACCATTTCCGATCAATCAGTTATATGGCAGCTATAGGATATAGTCGGCCGATCTCGGCCGTTCCGACTTATATACTGCGTGCAAAGGAAAGAAGGGTGTGTGCAAAGTTTCAAGTCGATAGCTTTAAAACTGAGAGACTAGTTCGCGTAGAAACAGACAGACCGACAGACGGACAGACGGACAGACGGACATGCTCATATCAACTCAGGAGGTGATCCTGATCAAGAATATATATACTTTATAGGGTCGGAGATGTCTCCTTCACTGCGTTGCACACTTTTGGACAAAATTATAATACCCTCTGCAAGGGTATAAAAACATGAAGCAGAGAATACCCAAGCCGCTATACCAACAGTAAGTGATATGGGTACCCACAAAAGAGTACCCGAATCCATACCCAAAAAGAACTATTGCCACCAGCCGAACTGCTGGGTACATATTCGAACACAAAGGCAAGTCTAACAATTGAATGTATTCGTGTGGGCACCACTGCACTATGGGTAAATGAAAATATATAATCAAATAATAAATAAAATAAATAATACAAGTAAATGGAAAGAGATTTTTCACCGATAGATTTTTCAAAGATATTCAATAAAGAATTTATATGGGCTTTGTTATCGCTCATATAAATTCTCTATTGAAAAGGCAAGTAAAGCAAAGCTTTGAAAATGCTCGAAAAAAATTAGTAAATATTAAATTTTTTTTATCCAACATGTGCTTTTCTTCTAAGGTTGGGAATGAGGGTGTGCGTCCATCGTCCTTTCGTCGATGAGTCCCAGCCATCCTGCCAGGATGTAAGCGACCTCTCCTTGGCCTCCTCCCTTGCAGTTATATCGAGGGCACCGCCAGCACCCTCATAGCGAGCGCGAGTTTCCTTTAGCTCCTTGAGCTCTCGAGCGCGCTTTTTCAGCGGGACCATCCCCGCAATGACCAGAATAGCATAGTCGGAGACTGTCCTGAAGCCGGACGCTACTCTTATGGCTCCCAGCCTGTACGCTGCATCTACCCCTCTCTTGTAGCTGGGCGTATTCATCGCCTCAGCCCAGCTGAGCACTGAATACAGAATTCGCGCCGAGGCAACGCTCCCGAGGAGCCTTCTCCTGTTCTGCTTAGGGCCTCTGGTGTTGAGAAGGATCCTGGCGAGGCCCCTGTTAGTGGCTGCAGCCTTGCCCTGGATGTATTCTAGGTGCTCGCGAAAGGAGAGCCGGGCGTCGATCGTCACACCCAGGTATTTTATGGACCGATGGGAGGTTATGGCCATTCCATCAACCTGAATCGTCGCCGTTTCCAGCACCTTGCGGCTGCTGACCAGCACCGCTTCCGTCTTTAGCGGGGCTAGGCTTAGTCCAGCATTTTGGAGCCACTGCTCCATTGACTCAATTTTCTTGTTTGCCGCTTTCTCCGCTTCATCTCCGCTACAGGGGCAGCGAAAAGCTACATCAAGGGCGGTATATTGAAGCTACTGACAAGCCGGTTGTAACTCCGAACGTAGTAAATGCTTTACACTGCGAGTTGCCGATCCTGGCCCACATTCAAGATAAATTGGTTCAGCTATTTCCGGCTAACAAGTTTCGGTACTAAACATCTAGGGTATTAGCAGAAGGGACGAGCAAATAACATGGCTCTCAGGGCTTCCCAGGAAATTTTTAAGCACGAGCAAATAACATGGCTCTTAGGGCTTCCCAGGAAGTTTTTAAGCACGTTTTAATTAAATACTATTTTCCGAAAATGGGCAAAACAGCAATCGAAGTGGTCGTAAATTGCAGAGTTTGCGAGAAGGCTAAATACAATAACATCCAAAACAAGAAAGGAAAGCTAACTTCGGGCGGAGCCGAAGTTGATATACTCTTGCACTCAAAGCCGGACATATATCGCAAACATCGGATATAGTTTGACGATCCTTATGAGAATATGACGCTATAACCCAATTTATTATAATATAAAATCTAAAAAAAAGTCCCAATCTTCTATCTTCAAAAATACCAAAGTTGGTATTTCTACCAAAAACCATTTCCGATCGTTCAGTTATATGGCAGCTATAAGATCAGCCGGTCGTTATAAAATTTGGTAGGTCGGATTAACTGACCAAAAATATAATCTGTACCAAGTTCCATCTTTAATAATAAAGCAGTATTATAATAAATTGGGTATTTTATCATATTCTCATAAGGATCGGCCAACTATATCCGATGTTTGCGATATATATCCGGTTTTAACTGCAAGGGTATATCAACTTCGGCTCCGCCCGAAGTTAGCTTTCCTTTCTTGTTAAATAAGAATATACTTCTTGAATTTAAAATTTGTATTCCTAATCATTTTTTAATGATTTTTAGTTTGTGCTTTTCTGAGTAAACTGAGTTTATTTAGCAATAAAAAATAATACAAAAAAATGCCCAAAAAAAGTAAAATACTTAAATTGAACCTATAAATAAAATTGATTATTGTAAATTATAACGAAACTGCATCCACTTAATAAAGTTTGTGATTGCTTTTTAAAATATTGGAATGTTCATATATGTTTTGTCTTCACACAGTTACTTCGTTTGGTTACCAGCTGATGGCCGCGGAATGTTTTTCATGTTGTTCTTGTTGAATACGTGGGGTGAAGCTATGATAGCAGTTGAGGCTCTTTCCTCAGGGCGCACAGATTCGTACGGTGTGTGTATAATCTCTGGCAAATGTGCGTAATACACGATGCGTTCATTTCGCGACAAAGGTGAAACTTCCGGCAGCTTCGTCAAACCGTACTTGACATAGAAATCGGTCAGCGGCACGGTCTCATCGGTATAACCTCGCCCAGACTTAAAGCGCACGGTAGGAGAGTCCAAGTAACGATCGGGATACATAACGTACGGATCAGGGTACTCTGGTATACGTGGACTGTAGCTATCATTAGGATCGAATCTTTGGCGATTTAAATACATGTCTTCCAAGTACTGAGGATATGTACGGTGGTATTGCTCATCAAATCTTTAAAAATAAATTTAAAAGAATTAACGTTAAAATTTGAAGATCGCATTCTAATATATATAATATAAATATAAATATATATATATATATATATATATATATATATATAATATAAATATATATATAGAATATAAAAAATATATATATAATATAAAAATATAACAAAAAATATATAAATAAACTTTAAGAAGTTTATTTGTTGTTTATCAACAACGAGAAAGAAAAGCTATCTGCCGGCGCCGCCAAAGTTATAATACACTTGAAGTTTTTTGTAAGTGTCAATAAGTTTACCTAGTAGGCTCTCGCCTAAGAAAGTCACACATACTTGCATTTCAAAGCTGCAAAACATTTTTATCGATCTGAGAAATAGCACTAATCACAAAACATTTCCCATTGGGCCACAAATATTCTGTTTCCAACGTCCGAAATATTGTTTTCCGTTTTTTTTTTGTAGTTTGGCGCTGACACACCCGCTTTTCTATGCTTTTTAGGTCATTAATCAGTGACCTCACCGCCCACAAAAACCACAAGAAACCGAATATTTCGGACGTTTTTAAAGCTAGACCTGTAAATAAAATCATCAATAGTTGTTTGCGTTACAGGCAGAAAGATAAAATATTTGAATTTTACCACGCCTCTTTCCGTCCCCAAAAATTAAACAAAAAAAAAAAAAAATATGTAGAAAAATTTAAAAGTTATAACTTTAAATTTTGACCAAATATTCGATTTCATATTTTCAAAATGTCCTAAAAATGTTGTCCAGAATGGATAACACAGAACACAGAACAACTAGGTGAACATTTTTTGTTTCTTTATTCAAAGTTTAGATTTCCCATTATGCTTTAGAGGGGTACCAATATAAGATAAGGTTTGGTTTGGTTGTGGCAGCGTGTTTGCCTACAACATTCTCCACCTGCACAGCTCTTGCAGGAGGGTTCCACCGTGGCACGTGCTGCTCACGGAATAGTGGGTTCTGACGAAACCGATGCGGCAAGTTGCTGCCCACAACGGTCGGACACTTTGTAGATGTCTCTGCACTTCCGTAACGATGCAGGGCATCGATCAAGACCAGGTGGTGGCCACGATCAGTAACAATGATGCTGCTAATCCTCTTCTTGTAAACTGGTAGCCGGGTCGTGGCTACAGTTATTCCTCCAACGGTGATTAGGAATAAAACATAAGACTTAAAAGAGGTGCCTTTATTCTTCGGCTGTCAGATCAGAACTAACTAACTTAAGATAAGGAGAGCTTAGTCGTAACCCTAACTCGCACAGACCACAGCCGTCGGCCAACGCCCGTCGTAAGACCATATGCGTCGTCCGTCTTCGTGTCCTTATCTTAGATAACCGTTGCATTGTTAACTACTCTCCTTTTTCAAAACATGGACGTCCTCGGCCATATCCATGTTAGCGAGGATTTGAGTCACCACTATCGAGGCTCTGCTTCGCCGTCTGATAAATCTTTATCTTTATCGATACGCAGAACGCGAAGCAGTTAAGCGCTGCTGCAGCTGGCATTTTGTTGTAGGTAATTGCAGCTCCGTTATATGCTGCGGGCTTTTTTCGTTTAGTGAAAAAAGGACAGCCTTAAAGTGGAGTGGAGTCTGAGAGCACTTCGTTGCGGTGGAGAGGCGCATGGGTTATCCTTGAATCGCTGCGAATGGTAAGTCGTAGCCTATGACATGAAAGCGTGTGATATCTGGCGTATGGTATGAGTGCGATCGGAGAAGATACATATCATAAGATGTATAAGATACACCATACGGACTAAATAATGATTTTACAAAATTCAACAATTTCTTAGTAGCTAGTATTTTCATCTAAATATTAATACAAACTAAATATTATTTCTACAAAATTCAACAATTTCTTACTAGCTAGTATTTTCATAAAAACTAAATATTAATTTTACAAAATTCAACAATTTCTTATTTTCATCTTAGCCACCTTAAGCAGCAAGTTAGCCTTTGTGAAACCCTCTTTCAGAATCGCCTTTAGGACATTAGTGTTAGTATTAAGTGATTTACAACATTTACTTTTGAAAGAGTGAAAGCAGATACGTTATTTTCAATTTAAGCTATTGACTACGGTTGTGTGAGCGTTCTTCTGAGCCAGAAATTCGACATCGATGGTAAGACTCTACCTCTGCAAGTTTTCAGAGTTTGGGGTACCTAACACAATTTGGTACATTAAGCCTGGGAAACAATATTTTTTTTTTTTTTGGTGGCCCTTATCGAATATTGTCCTTGTGGACCACCCTTCCATTAATTAGGACCGTTGTCCCAGTATCAGCTTCGACCCTGTTCTCGACATACAAAGGAGTAAGCTTATCTCCCAGTCTCTTGTTGGTTTTTACTAAAACTCTCTCACCTACGTTAAATACCCTATTCTGTCGAGCTGGATTGTCACGATTTAACTGCTCCTGCTGTGCCTTTTTAAGGTTCATAATTATGTCCGGGGCAGAGTCAGCACTAGCATGAATGATCTCAATAGGTTTTCTATTAATGACAGAGTGAAATGACCTATTGTACTCTATAGTCGCCTGAAGGAATAATTGCGTGACATCGTCTATTTTCCTCTCCAATTTTAGACACCTGGCAATTTCTATAAGAGTACTGTGGAATCTTTCCACCTGTCCATTTGATGTGCTGTGTAAAGGTGGGGCAGTTGCTATATCGATATCGTAATGATTTTTCAGCATGGACCGTATAGTTTCGGAGTTAAACGATGCCTCATTATCGCAATAAATCGATCGAACATTAGAGAAGAGATTCACCAGTTGAAGGATTGGAATTTTTACATCTAAAATGGCGCGCGATGCTATTGGCTGGACCACCGCAAACTTGCTGAATTTATCGACAGCAGTGAGAAAGTACTTTCCTCCTGTTGAGAAGATGTCCATGTGTAACATCTCTCCCACCCGCGATGGTATTGGCGAAATTCCTAATTCCTGCTTCAATGGGTGCCTATTATATTTTGCTTTCTGACAAATCCTGCAGTTTAGAACGATTTCAGTTGCTATTTTGCCCATTTTTGGAAAATAATAGTCAAGCAGCACTTGTTTAATATTTTCCTGGGCAGCTCTGTGAGCCCTGTTATGCTCCACAACTAGTATTTCTCTTTGCTCGTCCGGTCTGATAACGTCCGACACCCAATACTTACAATACCAAAATCTAGTGGCCGGGAAGAGCCGAACCAGGCTATCTTGAATGCGGGCCAAAATTGGAAGCTTACAATGTATGGCGTTCACGACGTTGGGCTTTACTACGTCTTTCACTAAGTCCACCAATGTCTCCCAATCAGAAAAATCAATTTGATGTCGAGTCTTAGTACCAAACACAATAAATAGTCGCTTATTTGACGTGGACGCCTCCTGCAATATGATTTGGTTTTGAAAACAGTTAACTGGCTTTTCCGTGGCATCAATAACAAGTGTTGATGACTCTTCACTGTGAATAGTGGCTCGATCCGACTCCGCTGAACTTTGCAGAGTGTGAATACGTTGCCGCGACAAAGCGTCCGCCACACAGTTTTCCTTTCCTGGCTTATACATGAGCTTTGCACCACTTTCTTCAATGCGGGCCTTCCAGCGCTTGAGTTTTGAATTAGGATTCTTATCAGAAACCGCAAATATAAGGGGCTGATGGTCCGTAAATATGTTTATGTCACTTTTCCCATAGAGATAGTGACGAAGACTATCCAAGGCCCATACAATTGCTAGTAGTTCCCTTTCATTCGTGGCATAATTTAATTCCCTATCCTTCAACGTTCTGGATATCATCGTTATAGGCCTATTTCCCTGAGACAAAACTGCACCTATGCCAAAGGATGAAGCATCAGTTGTCAAATCAAATGGTCGCGTAAAATCTGGGTAATGGAGGATAACGTCCTCTGAAGCAAGAATATTTCTAAGCTTGTCAAATGCGCTTAACTGGGACTCATCGAAGCTCACCGAAATGCCTTTTGAACGGTATTTGCTGACCCTGCCACCTTCACCCTTCAGTAACTCTGTCAAAGGTCTCGCTATTGATGCGAAATCTTTGATGAAGCATCGATAGTAACTCGCTAAGCCCAAGAACGATCTCAGCTCGAACAAATTACTTGGCTGTTTAAAATCCTTGATGGCTTTTACCTTGTCCTGGCTTGTCCTAGTACCCTCCTTTGTCACAACAAAACCGAGGAAGTCGACACTTTCTTTAAAAAAGTGTGACTTTTGCTTGGACACTCGCATGTTGGCGTCCTGCAGGCATTTTAAAACATCCGCAATATGGTCAACATGAGATTCTTCAGTTTCTGAAAAGACAATAACGTCATCCACATAGACGTAACAGATCCTTCCTATTTTCTCCCGGAGGACATCGTCTATTGCCCTTTGAAAAATGCTTGAGGCATTCTTTAGTCCGAAGGGTAGCCGGCAGAACTCATACTTGCCTCCATTGACCGAAAAAGAAGTTTTCTCCCTGTCCAATTCCGCAAGCTCTATCTGGTGGTATCCGGACTTAAGGTCGAGGGTAGTGAAAAATTTGGCCCTTCCCAGATTCGACAGTTAAATTTGAAAACTATTGCCGATAAATACCCCATGCCGAGTATAAATATGATACTCGGCATGGGGTATTTATCGGCAATAGTTTTCAAATTTAACTTTCTGAAATCGACTACCAAGCGTTTATTGGGCGATCCCGAAGCGTCGGAGCTATTTTTATCGACAACCCATATGGGGTTATTGTAGGGAGACCGAGATGGTCGAATAATGTCATTTTTTAGTAAGTCCTTAATCTCTTGATTGACAAAATCGGCAGCACCCATCGGAAACGGGTACAGTTTTGAGTAAACCGGCTCATTATCCTCTGTCCGAATAGTCGCTACAACATTTGTGTTGAACGGCAACTTTTTATTTGGGTCAGCAAAGGCCCCTGTGTATTTAGACATCATCTGCTGAAAAGTTTCTTGCACTGTTGGGGGCACGACAATATCCTCAATATTCGTAAAGTTAACCTGAGCGCATTTTTGAAAGTGCAGATCCTCACGTCCCCCATTAAATCTAATAGAATTGCTTTTAAGATCAATGGTGGCACCTACTTGCGCTAACAGGTCAAGGCCAATTATGCCGTCAAAAGTTTTAAGCCCGGGTAATAAGAAGAAAGGGCTTTCTACACCAAAAAGATAAAACTGGCATTTGTGTTCTATTTTTTCGACCCCATGAAGCGACTTGACAGTAAATGGAGAATCAACGGGAATTGAAGTCGGCCACCCAATCTCTCTCTTTATGTAGCTCTTAGAGGCCCCAGTGTCAACTAGAAACTTTCGTGGTTCCCCCGCTACTGTTCGTTGGACGAACGGAAGTAGGGACGATCCCCCTAAAAAATGCACGGCATCACTTTCATAGCCCGTTTTTTCTTCATCTATGTCATCTACCGCATCAGTAGCAATCTGATTATAATAATCCTCGGTTTGACCACCCTTTTCTTCTTCAAACAGATGATTAACCCTTTGACGCCTAAAGTCAGACAACCTTTGAGAGTTCATCGGTCTCTTGTGTAAACTTTGTGGCTGTGCATCCAGTGCCTGCAGTGCGGAAGAACCCTGAGAGCGCTGAAAGTTTGTCGCTTGACGGAATTTAGACGATGTTGGATCTACGTCCATCTTCTCTAATGGTGTATTATCACCAACGGTTCGTTGACCTTGATCCCTGGTAAAATATGGATTTTTCCACCCCTTTTTAAGTATCTGTTTGTAGGTGGAATTGGGTGTCCCTTGTAACGGATTACTCTGGGCCTGCCTAAGATGTTTCTCCTCTATGGACCTGGCATACTGTGTGGCAAAGGCATGCCTCTCGTGGTTTGCCTCTATTTCCTGAGCCATTGCCAAGGCTGATGGCAAGTCCCTAGGTTGAGCAGCAAAGAGCACGTCTGTTAAGTTTCTCTTCAGACCGGAAACAAATACACGTAGGGCATCAGCCCTATACTTTTCATTCATATATCGAGCATGGTCAGTCTCATATGTCATAGTTGTCTTATTTGTTAGGAGTGTCAGCTTCTTCTCAACCTCCTCATAAAACTGTGTAATAGACATCTGCCCCTGCCTTAGTATTGTGAGCTCTTGCTCGAGCAAGTATAATGGACGCTTATCAGAATAGGTAAAGTCAAGGCGGCTTATAATAGCCTCAAAGTTAAGAATAGTATTAAAGGATGAAAGGATAGAATCAGCAGATTCCCTAATCTTGTTACGGATTATTAGAACAGCCTGATAATGCTTAGAACTCCCGTCAAAACGTCTGAACAACTCATATGATGCTAGTGCTGCCTGTCGCCAAGAAACATATTTTCCCTGTGAGCCATCAAACTCTGGCAATGATTTTACCGCCTCAAGGCCTTCGTCACAAGGCGTATTACCGGTTACAGCAACTGGCGAGTATACCGCAATATCAGGAGCAGATAGTGTCGCAGCGCTAAACCTATCAGTGACTTTCTGTAATTTCTCTTCAAACTCTTGTTTCTGCAACTGTAATGCGGCCGAAACCGCAGCATTTATGATTGCCTGTAGCTTTTGTGGATCCATACTTTGTTTTTTCTGTACTATACGTTCGGCGGCCTCTTCTGATAACGCGAGGTTATTTAGCCGAACAATCAAGCTTTCCGACTCTGAATCGCTCATACAGTCGTCTCAAAAAAATATTGGACCGTCGCCAAGCTAGGCGCTAAACTAAGCGCTTATCTATTTACCGTACTCTTCTCCGCGAAATGATTTTACTGATTTGAGAAAAGAAAAAAACCGCAACACAGAGAGAAATAAATACTCTAATTTCTTGACTTAAATGCCGTCACTGTTTTCAAAAGGAAATGTTTTATAAGAAATAACACAAATCTAAATATGTTATTTTATTAGCGATTCTTTTAATTTTTCCTGGCAATTCACAAAAGGGTTTCACTTACATGAATCTATGAAAGTTTTCCTTCCTTTTCGCAGTCTTCTGTGTGGTCCAGACCACGTTACCAGTTTTGAGATGATGATTTTGTGTTTCCTCGTGTTTTCGAGGCTTGGAGATTTCGTCGGGGTCTTCGACTTGGTTGGGCGCCAGATAAGGTTTGGTTTGGTTGTGGCAGCGTGTTTGCCTACAACATTCTCCACCTGCACAGCTCTTGCAGGAGGGTTCCACCGTGGCACGTGCTGCTCACGGAATAGTGGGTTCTGACGAAACCGATGCGGCAAGTTGCTGCCCACAACGGTCGGACACTTTGTAGATGTCTCTGCACTTCCGTAACGATGCAGGGCATCGATCAAGACCAGGTGGTGGCCACGATCAGTGACAATGATGCTGCTGATCCTCTTCTTGTAAACTGGTAGCCGGGTCGTGGCTACAGTTATTCCTCCAACGGTGATTAGGAATAAAACATAAGACTTAGAAGAGGTGCCTTTATTCTTCGGCTGTCAGATCAGAACTAACTAACTTAAGATAAGGAGAGCTTAGTCGTAACCCTAACTCGCACAGACCACAGCCGTCGGCCAACGCCCGTCGTAAGACCATATGCGTCGTCCGTCTTCGTGTCCTTATCTTAGATAACCGTTGCATTGTTAACTTATACACAAAAACAAACCGATCAATTCCTTCAATAGATATACACAAAAACTTACTACATGTCCCACTGATTCGACTGTATACATACATACATACAATATAATATATCAAGATGTCGCCAGCAAGTCGTGCCAGATGCTCGGTGCTCGCGATCAGCGAATCGTGAAGATTTACAAAAACAACGACACTGACTTTTAGCGCAGGTAACAAGCACATCGCCGCGATCTCGAGTTTGCAACAACACAATCCAAGGGACCGAACTCGCAAATCGTACCAAAAAAAATTACTAATTCGGATCTGATGCAGTGCTTGATTTGTGGAGCGACAAGTGTAAAAAGAACTTACAATATTCGAAGACATTACAAACTCCCAACATGCAAGTTCGTACGGCTTGATGGGTGATACTGAAAGGGTGCAGCTTATTGCCAAGTCAAAGGCATTACTCTCCGCGCAATTAATTAAAGTGGAACCAGAGCCAGACAACAGAAACAGCATTTTACTAGCTTCCTTTGGTGTGAGCTATAAGTTGGCCAAAACTCAAAAATGTTTGTTAGATGGTGAGTTTTTTTAAATTTACCTGTATTGATATGTTGCAGTGTTTAAAAAAGAAAGTTTTAGAGATGAGCGAAATTGTGGAGCAAATACCGCTTTCTCGGCGTACGGAAACGCGAGGAATTAATGAAATAAACCAAGAGCTAAAAGAAAACCTCAAGAAAAAAATAATTAAATGTATCTACTACTCGTTGGCAATAGATGAGAGCACTGATATCAACGAAGTTGCCCAAGTGTTAATATTTATTAAATTAAAAAACTGCGCGGCATGTGCACCGATGGATCAAGGAGCATGCGAGGAGAAATAAAGGGGCTTAAAAGTCAGTTCAACCTAAGGGGGATTGATTTTCCCTTCTATCACTGTCTCATTCATCAGGCAGCCCTATGTGCAAAGGCAATTAATTTGAGTGATAGTATGGATGGCGTTGTAAAAAGGATTATTAAAATTAGAGAAGGTCATAATGCTTTGACACACATTTCAGTGCCTGCTACAAGAACTAAAAGCCCAGTACGGTGACCTTAAATGTTCACTGAGGTTCGCTGGCTCAGCAGAGGAAAATGCCTTGAGCGTTTCTTTTCTCTCAGTAAAGAAGTTTTGCGTTTTCTCAAACAACATACAAAGAACTCCGCAGGACTAGTTCTTTAATTGGATGATGAAAAATTTCTTTCTGACATTGCATTCCTTACGGACATCACCACCTATTTGAATATATTGAACTCGCAACTTCAAACACCGAACAATCAATGGTGACTATGCTGTCAAGAATCGATGGATTCAAGAAAAAAATGGGTCGTTTAGGTCATTTAAAAAGAAATAGCTTGGCTCTTTCCTCTCGCTGCCAAGAACTTCTAACAGAATATACCAAATATCTCATTATATTCTGAAAACATAAGTGAATTAAGGGAAGTGTTTGAACAGCGGTTCACGAATTTTGACGAGTTTAAAAAATTTTAAATATTTATGAGCCCAAAAGAAATAAACATTGAAAAGCAGGACCCACAATTTCAAATGAAGCTCTGCGACCTGCAATCGGACTTATATCTGATGTCTGTGATGGAGACCGAGACGGAGTTTTGGAAGAAAGTTCCAATAGACCAATACCCCATTTTAAAAGGGTCGATTCTCAAATTGGAGGCATATTTTGCCAGTACCCATGTGTGTGAATGTGCATTTTCCCAAATAAAAGCCATCAAAACTGTTTATAGAAATCGATTAACAGATATTAACCTATCAGATTTGCTTAGAATAGCTTTAAGTAACGATACAATCGATTTTGACGAATTAATTAAGAAATATACATTTTTGACCAATTAATTAAAATATTTTAATCAAAATTTAAATTTTAACAAAATTTAATCTACTCAAAAAGTTTTTGTCAGTGTATTTTCTCTGCTCGCACATTCTGTGTGGCGCGTGGCTGCGACGCCTCGCGACGCTGGGGGTTGTTGTTGCTTTTTTTGGCCGAGCTGCAACCCAAACCGTTAGATCTCGTGCCCATCTCTGATATAAACCATTGAAGCTAGAGCTGGGAAAAAATCGATCCTCAGTGCATCGACTATTTTCGATGTTTAAAAACAAAACATTGATTAAATATAAAAAAAAAAAATTACCCGTTTTACAAATAAACTTTACCGTTTTAGGGCGGCGCCTCTTTTGAAACTATGCTTTCGGCCCTACTATGGATCGTGCGCTCCAATTCGTTGATCTACCAACGCACAAAAATCTTAAGAACATGAAAATCAATTATTAAAAGCTGTTTTGAAATAAAAATTTAAATATATTTCTTAAATTACCCAAAATTACCATCCAAATTTTAATTCTAATGCGCCGATGCTCAGGGGAGTCAGGGAGGTAACGTAATGCATAGAGTAGAGTAGTTGCTCTCTGTAAAATTTTCCTATGTTAAAATCTTCTTATAATGACTTCAAACTTTTTCTTTTTTTTTAATTATCTTTAAAAATCTATCTTTAAGTGTAGTATTTAAAAAAAAATTAAAGATTATGTCAGGTAAATAAAATTCCAAGGGAGTCCGTTCATCATTTTGTCATCCGATACGGTAGTTACTAATTTCCCCATTCCGCTAATTTCTCATAATAAAATAATATAGTAATATAATTATTTCTACAACATTTGTAATAGAATGCAATTAAAAATAATAATAAAAGTAAATATTATAAATTCTCTTGTTTTCTCTCTCTTGATTCTCTTGTCATTTTGCCGTATCGGACGTGTTTCTTCAATCGCTCTCGCATTTATCTTCGATCTTAGAATTAAAATTTTCTCCTTTCGCGACAAGTGGAAATATATCGATTAATTCTAAAAAAATATTTGACTTGATAAGTTCATTGAACTATTTATTTCTTATATATAAATTTAATCGTTTATGGTTACTTCTCCAAGATAACGTCTCTCCGAGCAGCACGCTCTTTACGTAACCCGTTACATCGTAGATACTGTGGAGTTTGTTTTTCTTTATGACGCTTAGCCTTCGTTGCACATTTCTTTTGTAACGTCGTCTCTTACATCTGATCTGATCGATTACTCTCGTCTACAGAGCCCATATCTAAATTCTTTACACTCTACTACAGTGGTCTGCAATCTGTCAACAATGAGTCTAATTTGCACAGCCCTTTAGCCTCCTATCATCTTAAAGCTTCCATCGTTGGACATCGTTGGACGTCTGACTGGTGTGGCGCCTGAGGTTAGATTTTCTGGACTTACGCTGAGGGCAGTTGCTTCCCGTAAGACCTCGCCTTTTATTTGTCTTTCGCCCTATGCCGGATGCTACTGTTGATGATGTCAGGAGTCAGCTGTTAAACCACCTTAAGGTAGCTCCTAATGAAATAGCTGTTTTTAAGTTTAAATTTTAACATTAGTGTTTTATATCTTCTTTTTAAATAGTCCTACCGGATTCCTTGATCCTTGATCCTGTCCTACCTTTGTCCTACCGGCCCAAGCACTTGATCCTGTAGCCTGGCCTGAGCATAGTATCATTCATAAATTCCTAGCAAAAGACGCGCAGAATCCTAGCCCTGCAGAAATTGCTTTAAAAACTGAATAACCAAGTATTTTCCTGTTGCTTTTAAAACGTTCGAAGTATTCTGGGTAAATTGAGCCAATTTTTTACAAAGAGTGCTTCTTTTGATTTTGATGCTATCGCGTTACTGAAACTTGGCTTAATTCCTCTATTTCATTATTCCAAAGATGCTACGTTCTTAAAATAGAATTCTCTCTTTCCCTTTCCCATCTGCCAGCCGTTTGTCGTGGAACCCGCTCTCAAATGTTTTCATTTTTACAGCGAGTTCCACTACGAACAAAGGCGATGTTAAGGTGATTTTTTAATTTTTTATTTTTCTTGATTGGATTATAAGTTTTGGAATAAATTGAAAAAAAAAAGACAAAAAGTTGATGTCTCGAGCCTGGTTCTCGTTTCTCGAGCCTGAACTCGTTTCCCTCCGCACATCAGCCAAGCACTCTACCACTCAGCTATCCCCCATCGTCGCGGAAAAATTTCTTAAACTGAATTTGTCGCGCTGTGGAACCTGCTCGTTCCAGCGCTGAAACCCGTCATAATCTTTGCTATGACATAAACCAGGTTTACATAAACTTTGCAGACGCCCTTCTTTCCCTTGCACGAAGTATATAAGGCGGAACGGCCGGAATCGTCTGACTATAGCTAAAATACATAAGTATATTACTAGTATCCTAGTAATATTTGACTATATTACTGATTGATCGAAAATGCTATAACTTTAATGTTTTTACAGTTAGAGATTTTCCTATGGATTCTACTTTTATCAAAATAAGCGAAATCCCAAATTTCATAAAAATGGGCCGGCTGTACCAACTTTCCATCTTCAAAAACACGAAAATTGGCTCATTTCCGATTGTTCAGTTATATGGCATATACTTACATATATGGTATATACTTTATAGCAGTGGTGTTCTTCACATTGCTCTCGCTGTTCATTTGTTTTTACAAATGCTCATGCATACGGAGTTGTGTGTGACTGCTCACGCCATAAGGTTCCGTTGCTCACGCCATAAGCTTCGTTGGTCCCATAGGCAAAGAGCAATTACAATAACAGTTTTTCGTGTTTTCCCTATTCTCCTCAATCGTGCTAATCCGAATGCATTTTGTTGTTGGAGTGCAGAAAACTTTTCACTGCAAGATATTCATTTTTGTTTTTGTGGTCGACCTGAAGCAATAAATTTCTTCTTCGCAGAAAATTTTTTTGTAAGTTAAAAACTCTGCATTATTTGTCATAGTTTAATAATAAGCTGTTGTAAAAAATATAGGGACTTTTTTTAATTGCTGTAATAAAATGTATTTTTTTATTATATTGATATTTTTAAACCCCTTGTGAGTGTTACTATAATTGTATTTTTCAGTGCACCCACATGGATGGGAAAAAGATTTCGCACCAATGCACCACTATAGGAAATATGACCACTTTTACTGGCCAAAAATATTATCTCAAGAAAGAAACAAGATATTTAAGTTCTGATTTTTGATTTGAGTTCACATGGTCAATAGATTTAAGATTTAAAAAAAAATGTGGGCGTGGCACCCCCTACTTTTTAAGAAACACATTCTAACTCAAAAACTATGCAAGATATTTAGATTTTGATTTTTGATTTTAGTTTATATGGTCAAATGAACTCAGAAATGAAAAAATTGTGGGCTTGGCACCGCCCCCTATTTAAAAATAACATGCTAACTGTTCGGTCTCACAGCTAACAGATTCACATTCCAGGTGTTGAGGTTGCCTCCTTAAATTATGCATTTCTTCGAAAGTGCATAAAAGGGCATATTCATATTTCACTCATTTGAAGAAAATTAAACAATCTACAACATGGACTAAATTACAATGTCCAACTCGGTCGGACTTAGTTTAAATCTCTTTTTAAAAATGTGATTTATTTCTAAAAATTTCTTTGCTAGACTACTTACATTTTCACTGTTTTTAACAGCTGATTTCTTCGCAGTGGCGCCATCTATGAAAATTACTGGTATGCAACATTAAAAATTAATCTATTGTGAATGATATGCACTTAAAATTATTTTAATCTTTTAACTTTTTCAAGAATGGTTTTTGGCCAGAAAATTTCCTATAGTGCAATGTATTGATGATTTTTTGCATTGGTATTGCATTGGTATTGGTACTTTTGAAGAAAATTAAACTACCCTTTGCAGGGTCAAATAATATGACGTACCAAATTTCATAGGGATTGGCCGGTTATATCCTGTTATATAACTGAAAGATCCGAAATGACATAACTTTCGTGTTTTTAAACATAGAAGGTTAGAAACTTATACAGATCCTTTTTTGCCGATTGATCCAGCCTATCAAATTTAATAAGAATCGGTCGACTGTAGCCTATAGATTCTGAACTAAGCTGAACTTATTCTATAACTGAACGATCGGAAATCGGTATTTGGTAAAAATACCAGCTTTAGTATTTTTGGAGATAGGGAATACTTTTTAATATGTAAGTTAAAGTTCTAAGTTTTTATACTTTTTTATGTTGAATATATGCACATATGTATATGATTTGGTATGGCCGATTTGGTATGGATGATTTTCAGGCCGATGTTTGGAAATGTTGTAGACATTTGATTTTTGTAACTTTTCAGGCTTGCTACGCTAAGAAAATAATGTATGCTGGAATATTAAAAAATATAATATAATTTCTTTCGTTTTTTCACTCAATAACGAATAATATAAGAAATACTTATAAGTTGATATACCCTTGCTGGGTCATTTCCGATATGGCAGCTATAGGATATAATCGGCCGATCCTTATGAAATTTTTCATGTCGTATTATTTTGCCAAAAATAGCTCTCGTGTAAAATTTGATCTCTCTAACTCCAAAGTACTCCAAAAAACACCAAAGTTATACCATTTCCGATCAATCAGTTATATGGCAGCTATAGGATATAGTCGGCCGATCCCGGCCGTTCCGACTTATATATTGCGTGCAAAGGAAAGAAGGGTGTGTGCAAAGTTTCAAGTTTCGATAGCTTTAAAACTGAGAGACTAGTTCGCGTAGAAACAGACAGACGGACAGACGGACATGCTCATATAAACTCAAGAGGTGATCCTGATCAAGAATATATATACTTTATAGGGTCGGAGATGTCTCCTTCACTGCGTTGCACACTTTTGGACAAAATTACAATACTCTCTGCAAGGGTATAAAAATGTTATCCTTTTTGTTAAAAAAAATTTAAGATCCATTTTTTTTCAAAAGCAACAACATTTAACTAATGAAAAACGTCGGAAATTTTCAAATCGGTTTAAAATTATGCGTTTAGGAATTTTTAAGAGCAAAACAGTCCCGAAAAACGTTTTTGTCTAAATAAATCAAGACATTGAGGGTGTTACAAATATTTTAAACACAGTTTTTTACTACATTCGACCTAATACGCAATTCCTCCTATGTCACTCCTTTGCGCAGTGTGTAGTTAAAACAAGAAAGGAAAGCTAACTTCGGGCGGAGCCGAAGTTTATATACCCTTGCAGTTAAAACCGGATATATATCGCAAACATCGGATATAGTTGGCCGATCCTAATGGGAATAGGAATATATAATCCAATTTTTTACAATACAAAATCTAAAAAAAGTCCCAAACTTCTATCTTCAAAAATACGAAAGTTGATATTTCTTCCAAGTACCATATCCGATCGTTCAGTTATATGGCAGCTATAGGATATAGTCGGCCGATCCTAATGAAATTTGGTAGGTCGGATCAACTGACCAAATATATAATCTGTACCAAGTTGCAGCTTTCTATCTTCAAAAACACGAAATATACTGCGTGCAAAGGAAAGAAGGGTGTGTGCAAAGTTTCAAGACGATAGCTTTAAAACTGAGAGACTAGTTCGCGTAGAAACAGACAGACAGACGGACAGACGGACAGACGGACATGCTCATATCAACTCAGGAGGTGATCCTGATCAAGAATATATATACTTTATAGGGTCGGAGATGTCTCCTTCACTGCGTTGCACACTTTTGACCAAAATTATAATACCCTCTGCAAGGGTATAAAAATTCCAAGCTTCTTTCTTCAAAAATATCAAGGATGGTATTTTTACCAAATACTAAAGCAGCTATAGGATTGCCATTTAATTCTGAAATTTGGTATATTAAAGACCTAAACATGAGTGTTTAGCACCCTAAAGATAAATTGAAGCAACATTTTAGTGGAAGTGTTTTGTGTGGCACAACTGAATATTTTTGTATTATTCAGTAATAAAATAACAAAGTAATTTTGTTTTTTCGTCTAAAAATACAAACAATAATGTCGTTTAGGAATCTATCCCTGAGATGTGATAGTCTAAGTGACTAAGGGCTGGGCAGTGGCATAGAAGATCCTCAACTGTTTCTTTTTCCTCTTAGACCTTACATCTGCGGCAGTAGTCGTTGTGGATAAATTCATTCGCCTAGCATGTGTTCCCACTATCCAGTGCCCCGTGATGACTCTAAGAGCCGTGCCAATTCGCGTCCCATTCATCCTTAATAAATAGGATGTTTTTTTCTTTAACATATTGGGTCAGAGTTGGTGGGCCAACCGGCAATTCCCTAAGCAGAAGTCAAATCTATCTATCTATAAAGTCTTATATCTCTAATTTGACTATAAGAGAACTATCTGTTTTGGAACTTGAACTTCGATGGTATCCACGCAGATCAAGTTTCGACTTACATATATGTACATATATACCTAATGCGTGCAAAGGAAAAAAGTGTGAGAGACTGGTTCGCGTAGAAAAAGATAGACAGACAGACATGCTTTTATCAATTAGGCATGTACTTTATTGATATATAGGATTGGACATTTTTTTTTTCACAGCTTTGCACACGTTTGACCAAAATTATAAAACCCTATGCAGGGGTATGAAAAAAAACAAGACAGGATAGCGAACTTCGGCGGAGCCCATGTTGATGGGTCCTAACCCTTGCAGTTAGGATCGGAAATAAATCAGAAATATCGGATACAATTGGGCGATCCTTATGAGAATTTCATTATAAAACTAATTTATTAGAATATAAAATTTAAAACGCCCCTAACTTCTATCTCCAAAAATACCAAATTTGGTGTTTTTACCAAATCCTAAATACATTTCCGATCGTCAGTTACATGACAGCTATAGGATATGCATACAGACTGCCGATCCTTGCTGTAGAATCTGTAGAAAGTTTCAATCTTTTATCTTAAAAAAAACAAAAGTTGGGCCATTTCCGATAGTTCAGTTACATGGCAGCTATAGGATATAGTCGTCCGTTGTTTGTCCATCTGTTTCTACGCGAAAGTCTCTCAGTTTCAAAGCTATCGGCTTGAAACCTGAAACTTTTTCCTTTGCACGTAGTATATAATATAGCTTTCATATAGCTGATAAGTGCACTAACTTGGTATTTTTGAAGATAGAAGCTTATTTTTATACCCTTGCAGAGGGTATTATAATTTTGTCCAAAAGTGTGCAACGCAGTGAAGGAGACATCTCCGACCCTATAAAGTATATATATTCTTGATCAGGATCACCTCCTGAGTTGATATGAGCATGTCCGTCTGTCTGTCCGTCTGTCTGTCCGTTTCTACGCGAACAAGTCTCTCAGTTTTGAAGCTATTGTCTTGAAACATTGCACACACCCTTCTTTCCTTTGCACGCAGTATATAAGTCGGAACGGCCCGGATCGGCCGACTATATCCTATAGCTGCCATATAACTGATTGATCGGAAAAGATATAACTTTGATGTTTTTAGAGTTAGAGAGTTCGAAATTGACACGAGAGCTATTTTTGGCAAACCATTACGACATGCCAAATTTCATAAGGATCCGCCGACTATATCTTATAGCTGCCATATAACTGAACGATCGAAAATGACCCAACTTTCGTGTTTTTGAAGATAGAAAGCTGAAACTTAATACAGATTCTATTTTTATATTTTCTATTTTATTTTATTCAGTTGATCTAACCTACCAAATTTCATTAGGATCTGCCGACTATATCCTATAGCTGCCATATAACTGAACGATCGGAAATGGTCCTTGGTAGAAATATCAACTTTCGTATTTTTGAAGATAGAAGTTTGGGACTTTTTTTTAGATTTTTTATTTTAGTTATTTAGTTTTATAATGATGTAATCATAAGGATCGGTCAACTATTACCGATGTTTGCAATATATATCCGGTTTTAACTGCAAGAGTATATCAACTTCGGCTCCGCCCGAAGTTAGCTTTTCTTTCTTGTTTTTGGTACATATAAAAAAAAATTTTTTTTTCTAAGAAATTGGTATTGTTACTTATAAAATTCTCATAGGGATTAGACACCTATATTGAATATTTCCAAAATATATTTAATCGTTACTGCAATGGTTATTTCAACTTCGGCTCCGCCCTGAGTTATCATTAGTTTCTTTTTAAAAGCAATTATCAAACGCAAACGCATCGTGTGGTTTATAGGTTTTTATGGTTTTTAGGTGTGGATCAACGATTTCACAAAAATATCACTCAAAGAGACACAGTATCCTATATATTTTTTTAATAATAGATATCGCCAGGTAATATTTGTCGGAGCATTAAGTAATTATGTGACTATGGTATGTGTAACTGCGGGGAATATGCGAGGTTTTGCTTGGCCAAATAATATTGGCTTTTCCAGATTTTATTTATGGCTGATGCTTAAGCTTACCTATCGTAGCGACGGATGTACGGATCGTACGACCTCGAGGGAAATAGGGAACCTTTTGCCAATGGGCTAGCGTACAAGTTTTCGCGCCACGATGCAAGGATTGAGTCTTTATGATTTTTTTGCTCCAAAATAAGGCTGACATCATTTTTCAAGCTGTAGGAGTCACTTATGCGACGGTGTCCAAGGAGATCGAACTCCTTGTACCCGTCCTTAGAATGCTTTTGTACCTTCAGTTGCTGGGGCTGTGCCATATGTAGGGTTCCAGATTTACTAACCATACTGTCTACGTTCTCCATATTGGCTTTGCGTGTCCATATCTGCTTTGCTCCCCAGTTTAGCAAGCTTGACTCGGCCGAAACGCAATTCGCCAAGAAAAAAGACGCCCAGCTGAGTAATAACAATACATGCATTTCCTGCAACATGGTAAAGTTAGCGAAAAGATGAATGAATACGACTGATCTTCCCAAAATGTCAAGTTGAACTGCTGTAATCGAAAAAAACACTGCATCGATAATGCATCGATGGGTAGCGCATTTATCAGAACAATGGTATGGTGACATGGTAAATTGAACTCTAAATGGACTGTCTGTTTCCTGTTTCTGGAATTAGTCGACCGCAATCATACACCTGAAAAATATACCGTGATATACCTTTCTGAGGAATGCTATGAAAAGCGTCAACCTGGGCAAGTCTCCATTATTTTAACGACAAAAGATAAAGACACGCTTCGGTAACTATTAAAGCGTTTTGCACATACCAAACAGAATTTGAATGAATGCTAGAGGTCTGCAGGAATACATTTTTATTGTCTCAGCTATAGAATCAGTGTTGTCAATTTTTCTGGTAATAGAAAAGCTAAAATGACATATGAAAAAAGCTGGAAACCGCCAGTAAATTAGGATGATAGCCAAATTATAAAGATACGTTAGTAAAACAACAGATGGTTATGGTATGTAACTAGAAAAATTAATAAAATGTAAAGATCTTTTGGCACATCGATGTTTTTTATACCCTTGCAGAGGGTATTATAATTTTGTCCAAAAGTGTGCACCGCAGTGAACGAGACATCTCCGACCTTAGAAAGTATATATATTCTTGATCAGGATCACCTCCTGAGTTGATATGAGCATGTCCGTCTGTCCGTCCGTCCGTCTGTCCGTCTGTCTGTTTTTACGCAAACTAGTCTCTCAGTTTTAAAGCTATCGAATAGAAACTTTTCACCCACCCTTCTTTCCTTTGCACGCAGTATATAAGTCGGAACGGCCGGATCGGCCGACTATATCCTATAGCTGCCATATAACTGATTGATCGGAAATGGGTTTTGGTAAAAATACCAACTTTCGTATTTTTGAAGATAGAAGTTTGGGACTTTTTATACCCTTGCAGAGGGTATTATAATTTTGGTCAAAAGTGTGCAACGCAGTGAAGGAGACATCTCCGACCCTATAAAGTATATATATTCTTGATCAGGATCACCTCCTGAGTTGATATGAGCATGTCCGTCTGTCCGTCTGTCCGTCTGTCTGTCCGTCTGTCTGTCCGTCTGTCTGTCCGTCTGTCTGTTTCTACGCGAACTAGTCTCTCAGTTTTAAAGCTATCGTCTTGAAACTTTGCACACACCCTTCATTCCTTTGCACGCAGTATATAAGTCGGAACGGCCCGGATCTGCCGACTATATCCTATAGCTGCCATATAACTGATTGATCGGAAATGGTATAACTTTTGTGTTTCTAGAGTTAGAGAGTTTAAATTTGACATGAGAGCTATTTTTGGCAAAACATTACGTCATGCCAAATTTCATAAGGATCGGCCGCCTATATCTTATAGCTGCCATATAACTGAACGATCGGAAATAACCCATCTTTCGTGTTTTTGAAGATAGAAAGCTGGAATTTAATACAGATTCTATTTTTGGTCAGTTAATCCAACCTACCAAATTTCATTAGGATCGGCCGACTATATCTCATAGCTGCCATATAACTGAACGATCGGAAATGTTTTTTGGTAGAAATACCAACTTTGGTATTTTCGAAGATAGAAGTTTGGGACTTTTTTTAGAATTTGTATTGTAACAAATTGGATTATATATTCCTATTCAGATAAGGATCGGCCAACTATATCCGATGTTTGCGATATATATCCGGTTTTAACTGCAAGGGTATATAAACTTCGGCTCCGCCCGAAGTTAGCTTTCCTTTCTTGTTTAAATTTTTTATTATAAATCATTGGGTTATGTTATCATATTCTTATAAGGATCGGCCAACTATATCCGATGTTTGCGATATATATCCGGTTTTAACTGCAAGGGTATATCAACTTCGGCTCCGCCCAAAGTTAGCTTTCCTTTCTTCTTTACAGCTCCAATGCAAAAATAGTGCAAGTATTAGAGTGTGGCATCGTAAAACATAACAAGAAAGGAAAGCTAACTTCGGGCGAAGCCGATGTTGATATACTCTTGTAGGTAAAGCCCTTGCAGGAATATATATCAAAAACATAGGATATAGTTGGTTGACCCTTATGAGAATATCATAATATAACTCAATTGACCAAATATAGAATATGTACGAAGTTCCAACTTTCTGTCTTCAAAAATGCGAAAGTTGGGCCATTTCCGATCGTTCAGTTATATGGCAGCTATAAGATATAATCGGCTGATCCTTACTAGTATCCTATTAATATCCGACTATATTACCGATTGATCGAAAATTCTTTAACTTTGATGTTTTTACAGTTAGAGAGTATCCTATGGATTTTACTTTTATCAGAATAAACGATATCCCAAATTTCATAAAAATGGGCCGGCTGTACCAACTTTCTATCTTCAAAAACTCGAAAATTGGCTCATTTCCGATTGTTCAGTTATATGGCATATACTTACATATATGGTATATACTTTATAGCAGTGGTGTTCTTCACATTGCTCTCGCTGTTCATTTGTTTTTGCAAATGCTCATGCATACGGAGTTGTGTGTGACTGCTCACGCCATAAGGTTCCGTTGCTCACGCCATAAGCTTCGTTGGTCCCACCATAGGCAAAGAGCAATTACAATAACAATTTTTCGTGTTTTCCCTATTCTCCTCAATCGTGCTAATCCGAATGCATTTTGTTGTTGGAGTGCAGAAAACTTTTCACTGCAAGATATTCATTTTTGTTTTTGTTTCTGCCAAAATGGTCGACCTGAAGCGATGAATTTTTTTTTGTAAGTTAGAAGCTCTGCATTATTTGTCATAGTATAATTATAAGCTGTTTTAAAAAATGTTGGGCCTTTTTTTAAGAGCTGTAATAAAGTGTATTTTTTATTATATTGATTTTTTTAAACCCCTTGTGAGTGTTACTATACTTGTATTTTTCAGTGCACCCACATGGATGGGAAAAAGTTTTCGCACCAATGTATTGATGATTTTTTGCATTGGTATTGCATTGGTATTGGTACTTTTGAACAAAATTAAACTACCCTTTGCAAGGTCAAATAATATGACCTACCAAATTTCATAGGGATTGGCCGGTTATATCCTGGTATATAACTGAAAGATCCGAAATGACCTAACTTTCGTGTTTTTAAACATAAAGGTTAGAAATTTATACAGATCCTTTTTTGCCGATTGATCCAGCCTATCAAATTTAATAAGAATCGGTCGACTGTAGCCTATAGATTCTGAACTAAGCTGAACTTATTCTATAACTGAACGATCGGAAATCGGTATTTGGTAAAAATACCAGCTTTAGTATTTTTGGAGATAGGGAATACTTTTTAATATGTAAGCTAAAGTTCTAAGTTTTTATACTTTTTTATGTTGAAAATATGTACATATATGATTTGGTATGGCCGATTCGGTATGGATGATTTTCAGGCCGATGCACAGTAGGCCGGATTGCCAAATAAGTGGCATAAAATCGAAAATTGTATATATCGAGCAAAAACTTAGCATATTTTAAGAATACACCACTATAAATGTTTAAGCAATGTTTTTAGTAAGTTTGGCCACGCCTACCTTAACTGCCCATGGAAGACAACATAACGTATACGTGATCTGAAGTTAGATTTCGTTTTTTATACTTATATTTATTATTTTCTTACATATTATACTGATTTTTATTATTTATAATAAACATGGATTTCATTTTTGCTTAAATAGGAATAAAAGGATATACATTAAGATTTTATGCTTACATATGTATACTAAGTGTTAAAACATTGTGCTTTGGCAAAGACGCGTTCCTCCTTCCTCATAAGATAGCTTTGGTCCCTTTGTTAAATTTGGAATATCCGCTTGGTTATCCAAAACTATTTTTAAAGACTTTGATAGCCACTCTGAATGTTTTTTTTTGAACGTTCGCATATTACGGCTACACTTTTGCAGATTTGATTTTATATAAATTTCAAAGCTTTTAATTTTTTTGTAAAGTTCGCCCTTCTGGTCGACTGTCAGTCTACCCTCATTAATCTGGCCAAATATCCATTCAGCAAGCGCATTAGAGTCGCGAGCGCTGTCAATTCATACGTCTAGCAAGGTTGCATGACAGAACTCATGCACATCTTGAAAATGTCATCATCGAAAAAGCCGCAAAAAGCCGCAAATGAGATTTTTTTTATATTTTTCTAAATAGTTTCTTCTTTTGTTAAAGATACATTACACATTGCAGAAATACGCAGAAGACTTTTTTTTTCTCCACAGAAGACGAACATAAAGGTTAGGTTTTTTCTTTTTGGACAACACAAAACAATACACATATAATACACATAAAATAATTTTACACAAAATGCTTTCATTAAACTCAATTTTCTTACCTCGAGGTTTAAAATTCATTTTAAATAATGTTAAATTCTTTTTTCGTGTGTGATTGCCAAGCGCACAAAGTCAACAAAAGTTTCCCGCCAACTTAATCACAAAAATTAGCTGTTCAATCACTTGACTTTGAAGCTAAATAAAAATTGAAAGGTTGCATTTCAACCAAAAATACTTTCTAATACTTATTATACAGGGAATTTAATATTGATAAGTTTAAAAAAAATTAAGATTTATTTAAATAAAATTTTCGATTTTATTCCGCTTATTTGGCAATCCGGCCTACTGTGCGATGTTTGGAAATGTTGTAGACATTTGATTTTTGTAACTTTTCAGGCTTGCTACGCTAAGAAAATAATGTATGCTGAAATATTAAAAAATATAATATAATTTCTTTCGTTTTTTCACTCAATAACGAATACTATAAGAAATACTTATACTTCAATAAGAAATACTTATAACAAGAAAGGAAAGCTAACTTCGGGCGGAGGCGAAGTTGATATACCCTTGCAGTTAAAACCGGATATATATCGCAAATATCGAATATAGGTTACCGGTCCTTATGAGAATATCACAATAAAACCAATTAATTACAATAAAATATCTAAATAAAAGTCCCAAGCTTCTATCTTCAAAAATACCAAATGTGGTATTTCTACCAAAAACCATTTCCGATCATTCAGTTATATGTCAGCTATAAGATATAGTTAGATAGACCGATATAAGATATAGACCGATCGTTATGAAATTTAGTAGATCCGATTAACTGACCAAAATTAGAATCTGTACCAACTTCCAGCTTTCTATCTTCAAAAACACGAAAGCTGGGTCATTTCCGATATGGCAGCTATAGGATATAATCGGCCGATCCTTATGAAATTTGGCGTGTCGTATTATTTTGCCAAAAATAGCTCTCGTGTAAAATTTGATCTCTCTAACACCAAAGTACTCCAAAAAACACCAAAGTTATACCATTTCCGATCAATCAGTTATATGGCAGCTATAGGATATAGTCGGCCGATCCCGGCCGTTCCGACCAATATACTGCGTGCAAAGGAAAGAAGGGTGTGTGCAAAGTTTCAAGTTTCGATAGCTTTAAAACTGAGAGACTAGTTCGCGTAGAAACAGACAGACGGACAGACGGACATGCTCATATCAACTCAAGAGGTGATCCTGATCAAGAATATATGTATATACTTTATAGGGTCGGAGATGTCTCCTTCACTGCCCTGCACACTTTTGGACAAAATTACAATACTCTCTGCAAGGGTATAAAAATGTTATCCTTTTTGTTAAAAAAAATTTAAGATCCATTTTTTTTTCAAAAGCAACAACATTTAAGTAATGAAATCGTCGGAAATTTTCAAATCGGTTTAAAATTATGCGTTTAGGAATTTTTAAGAGCAAAACAGTCCCGAAAAACGTTTTTGTCTAAATAAATCAAGACATTGAGGGTGTTACAAATATTTTAAACACAGTTTTTTACTACATTCGACCTAATACGCAATTCCTCCTATGTCACTCCTTTGCGCAGTGTGTAGTTAAAAAAATTCCAAGCTTCTTTCTTCAAAAATATCAAGGATGGTATTTTTACCAAATACTAAAGCAGCTATAGGATAGCCATTTAATTCTGAAATTTGGTATATTAAAGACCTAAACATGAGTGTTTAGCACCCTAAAGATAAATTGAAGCAACATTTTAGTGGAAGTGTTTTGTGTGGCACAACTGAATATTTTTGTATTATTCAGTAATAAAGTAACAAAGTAATTTTGTTTTTTCGTCTAAAAATACAAACAATAATGTCGTTTAGGAATCTATCCCTGAGATGTGATAGTCTAAGTGACTAAGGGCTGGGCAGTGGCATAGAAGATCCTCAACTGTTTATTTTTCCTCTTAGACCTTACATCTGCGGCAGTAGTCGTTGTGGATGAATTCATTCGCCTAGCATGTGTTCCCACTATCCAGTGCCCCGTGATGACTCTAAGAGCCGTGCCAATTCGCGTCCCATTCATCCTTAATAAATAGGATGTTTTTTTCTTTAACATATTGGGTCAGAGTTGGTGGGCCAACCGGCAATTCCCTAAGCAGAAGTCAAATCTATCTATCTATAAAGTCTTATATCTCTAATTTGACTATAAGAGAACTATCTGTTTTGGAACTTGAACTTCGATGATCAAGTTTCGACTTACATATATGTACATATATACCTAATGCGTGCAAAGGAAAAAAGTGTAAGAGACTGGTTCGCGTAGAAAAAGATAGACAGACAGACATGCTTTTATCAATTAGGCATGCACTTTATTGATATATAGGATTGGACATTTTTTTTTTCACAGCTTTGCACACGTTTGACCAAAATTATAAAACCCTATGCAGGGGTATGAAAAAAAACAAGACAGGATAGCGAACTTCGGCGGAGCCCATGTTGATGGGTCCTAACCCTTGCAGTTAGGATCGGAAATAAATCAGAAATATCGGATACAATTGGGCGATCCTTATGAGAATTTCTTTATAAAACTAATTTATTAGAATATAAAATTTAAAACGCCCCTAACTTCTATCTCCAAAAATACCAAATTTGGTGTTTTTACCAAATCCTAAATACATTTCCGATCGTCAGTTACATGACAGCTATAGGATATGCATACAGACTGCCGATCCTTGCTGTAGAATCTGTAGAAAGTTTCAATCTTTTATCTTAAACAAGAAAGGAAAGCTAACTTCGGGCGGAGCCGAAGTTTATATACCCTTGCAGTTAAAACCGGATATATACCGCAAACATCGGATATAGTTGGCCGATCCTTATGGGAATAGGAATATATAATCCAATATTTTACAATACAAAATCTAAAAAAAATCCCAAACTTCTATCTTCAAAAATACGAAAGTTGATAATTCTACCAAGTACCATTTCCGATCGTTCAGTTATATGGCAGCTATAGGATATAGTCGGCCGATCCTAATGAAATTTGGTAGGTCGGATCAACTGACCAAATATATAATCTGTACCAAGTTCCAGCTTTCTATCTTCAAAAACACGAGTTGGGTCAAAGTTGGGTCATTTCCGATCGTTCAGTTATATGGCAGCTATAGGATATAGTCGGCCGATCCTTACGAAATTTGGCATGTCGTATTATTTTGCCAAAAATAGCTCTCATGTCAAATTTGAACTCTCTAACTCTAAAAACACCAAAGTTATACCATTTCCGATCAATCAGTTATATGGCAGCTATAGGATATAGTCGGCCGATCCGGCCCGTTCCGACTTATATACTGCGTGCAAAGGAAAGAAGGGTGTGTGCAAAGTTTCAAGACGATAGCTTTAAAACTGAGAGACTAGTTTGCGTAGAAACAGACAGACGGACAGACGGACAGACGGACATGCTCATATCAACTCAGGAGGTGATCCTGATCAAGAATATATATACTTTATAGGGTCGGAGATGTCTCCTTCACTGCGTTGCACACTTTTGGACAAAATTATAATACCCTCTGCAAGGGTATAAAAACACAAAAGTTGGGCCATTTCCGATAGTTCAGTTGAATGGCAGCTCCGTCCGTTTGTCTGCCCATCTGTTTCTACGCGAAAGTCTCTCAGTTTCAAAGCTATCGGCTTGAAACCTGAAACTTTTTCCTTTGCACGTAGTATATAATAACGCTTTCATATAGCTGATAAGTGCACTAACTTGGTATTTTTGAAGATAGAAGCTTATTATACCCTTGCAGAGGGTATTATAATTTTGTCCAAAAGTGTGCAACGCAGTGAAGGAGACATCTCCGACCCTATAAAGTATATATATTCTTGATCAGGATCACCTCCTGAGTTGATATGAGCATGTCCGTCTGTCTGTCCGTCTGTCTGTCCGTTTCTACGCGAACTAGTCTCTCAGTTTTAAAGCTATCGTCTTGAAACTTTGCACACACCCTTCTTTCCTTTGCACGCAGTATATAAGTCGGAACGGCCGGGATCGGCCGACTATATACTATAGCTGCCATATAACTGATTGATCGGAAATGGTATAACTTTGGTGTTTTTAGAGTTAGAGAGTTCAAATTTGACACGAGAGCTCTTTCTGGCAAAATAATACGACATGCCAAATTTCATAAGGATCGGCCGACTATATTCTATAGCTGCCATATAACTGAACGATCGGAAATGACCCAACTTTCGTGTTTTTGATGATAGAAAGCTGGCACTTGGTACACATTGTATTTTTGGTCAGTTAATCCGATCTACCAAATTTCATAACGATCGGTTGACTATATCTTATAGCTGACATATAACTGAACGATCGGAAATGGTATTTGGTAGAAATATCAACTTTCGTATTTTTGAAGATAGAAGCTTGCGACTTTTTTTTTGGATGTTTTATTGTAATTAATTGGTTTTATTATGATATAATCATAAGGATCGGCCAACTATATCCGATGTTTGCGATATATATCCGGTTTTAGCTGCAAGGGTATATCAACTTCGGCTCCGCCCGAAGTTAGCTTTGCTTTCTTGTTTTTTTTGGTACATTTAAAAAAAAAATTTTTTTTCCTAAGAAATTGGTTTTGTTACTTATAAAATTCTCATAGGGATTAGACAACTATATGCAATATTTCCAAAATATATCTAATCGTTACTGTAATCGTTACTGTTATTTGAACATCGGCTCCGCCCTGAATTATCTTTCGTTTCTTTTTAAAAGCAATTATCAAACGCAAACGCATCGTGTGGTTTATAGGTTTTTATGGTTTTTAGGTGTGGATCAACGATTTCACAAAAATATCACTCAAAGAGACACAGTATCATATATATTTTTTTAATAATAGATATCGCCAGGTAATATTTGTCGGAGCATTAAGTAATTATGTGACTATGGTATTTGTAACTGCGGGGAATATGCGAGGTTTTGCTTGGCCAAATAATATTGGCTTTTCCAGATTTTATTTATGGCTGATGCTTAAGCTTACCTATCGTAGCGACGGATGTACGGATCGTACGACCTCGAGGGAAATAGGGAACCTTTTGCCAATGGGCTAGCGTACAAGTTTTCGCGCCACGATGCAAGGATTGAGTCTTTATGATTTTTTTGCTCCAAAATAAGGCTGACATCATTTTTCAAGCTGTAGGAGTCACTTATGCGACGGTGTCCAAGGAGATCGAACTCCTTGTACCCGTCCTTAGAATGCTTTTGTACCTTCAGTTGCTGGGGCTGTGCCATATGTAGGGTTCCAGATTTACTAACCATACTGTCTACGTTCTCCATATTGGCTTTGTGTGTCCATATCGGCTTTGCTTCCCAGTTTAGCAAGCTTGACTCAACCGAAACGCAATTCGCCAAGAAAAAAGACGCCCAGCTGAGTAATAACAATACATGCATTTCCTGCAACATGGTTAAGTTAGCGAAAAGATGAATGAATACGACTGATCTTCTCCAAATGTCAAGTTGAACTGCTGTAATCGAAAAAAACACTGCATCGATAATGCATCGATGGGTAGCGCATTTAGCAGAACAATGGTATGGTGACATGGTAAATTAAACTCTAAATGGACTGTCTAAACAGTTTTTTGCCCCTTTTCTGGAATCAGTCGACCGCAATCATACACCTGAAAAATATACCGTGATCTACCTTGCTGAGGAATGCTATGAAAGGCGTCAACCTGGGCAAGTCTCCATTATTTTAACGACAAAAGATAAAGCCACGCTTCGGTAACTATTAAAGCGTTCTGCACATACTAAACAGAATTTGAATGAATGCTAGAGGTCTGCAGGAATACATTTTTATTGTCTCAGCTATAGAATCAGTGTTGTCAATTCTTCTGGTAATAGAAAAGCTAAAATGACATATGAAAAAAGCTGGAAACCGCCAGTAAATTAGGATGATAGCCAAATTATAAAGATACGTTAGTCAAACAATATTTTGATTTATTTGATTTATTTATTAAGTATTTTTGAGAAGTTCGGAAATTTCCTCATTCATGCCCCCTTCTTCTGCTGAATTTCTGTATTACTGATTGGTTTCAATCATTTTGAAGTAATCTGCTGGGACTTTATTGTTATGGGCATTTGTTTTCCCGGCGATGATGCGGTTTATTTTAACTATCTTGGCCATTTTAACTCTCACACACGATCATTTTGAAAATTGTGAAATAGCCAGATGGTTATGGTATGTAATTCCGATCGTTCAGTTATATGGCAGCTATAAGATATAATCGGCTGATCCTTACTAGTATCCTAGTAATATCCGACTATATTACCGATTGATCGAAAATTTAACTTTAACTTTGATGTTTTTACAGTTAGGAGGTATCCTATGAATTCTACTTTTATCAAAATAAACGATATCCCAAATTTCATATAAATGGGCCGGCTGTACCAACTTTCTATCTTCAAAAACACGAAAGTTGGGTCTTTTCCGATCGTTCAGTTATATGGCAGCTATAGGATATAGTCGGCCGATCCCGGCCGTTTCGACTTATATACTGCGTGCAAAGGAAAGAAGGGTGTGTGCAAAGTTTCAAGTCGATAGCTTTAAAACTGAGAGACTAGTTCTCGTAGAAACAGACAGACAGACGGACAGACGGACATGCTCATATCAACTCAGGAGGTGATCCTGATCAAGAATATATATACTTTATAGGGTCGGAGATGTCTCCTTCATTGCGTTGCACACTTTTGAACAAAATTATAATACCCTCTGCAAGGGTATAAAAAGACTCATCAAATATAGGTTACATAAGTGTGAGGTAAAAAAAAGAAAACATTTAATTGATATATAAATAAAAAAAATTGAGACAGTAAAATAATCAATCAATTTGTCCTATAATTTATCCCAAAATAATCCCGTTGGAATAAAGAAATAATTAAAATATTTCATAAATTATGAATGATCCAGGCTGACAATATTAAATTAATTTTTTAAACGAATTCTTCTCCATTGGCCACAGAACCACAACCACTGCCAGAATCATCCCAAAATGAAAGAGATTGCAAGGTTCCTTCGTTCGATGCGAGTAGCGCGAGCGCTACAACAGGAACAGATTCACTTCCTCCTATCGGTGCAAAAACAGGGAACACTTTTCCTGACGTCATTACGGACCCAATCATCAAACACGCTATTATTTCGTCTGGCCCAAAACAACCTTCGGGTCCTTTCCCAAAAGATGAAAAACAGGACGGACGCCTTTTCTCGAAAAATGTTCACTTTTCCACCGCAAAGTCAGGACATTCGACTGAGCATGACCCTGTGTACTGTCAACCCTGTTGGCTTTTTCCTGAGAAAACGACAAGTGAAAGTCAAAATGTTTGGATAACAGGATTTCGTGATTGGAAACATCTTTCAGAACGCAGCAAGCTCCATGAAAATTCCCAGTTCCACGCTTTGTCGTGCGTTGTTTACGAGCAATGGCAAAAACACGGTACATTGGATAAGGTTCTTGAAGAGGATTTGAAGAAAAATCATAATTTTTGCCGCAAGGTACTCGAAAGAGTTTTAGATGTCACGTTGATGCTTGCCAAGTGCAATTTAGCTTTTCGAGGACAAAGTCACAAATTCTCAGATAGTAATAAGGGAAATTTCTTGTCTGTAATAGAATTATTAGCAAAATACGACCCTGTCTTAAAAAATCTATTGGAGATGCCTGATCAATCCGTAACTGACTTCAGCCCTTGTATTCAAAATGAACTCATTGCTCTTCTTGCTAAACAAGTTAATGATTCCATTGTTTCGGAGTTGCAAGAAGGTCTTTTTTTCTCGGTGATTATGGACACAACTCAAGATAGTAGCAAGATAGATCAATTGAGCGAAGTTTTTCGTTATGTTAAAATTATGTCTTATGAGAGAGGAAAATCGTCCCAATTAGAAATTTTTGAAACTTTTACATCTTTCACTGAAGTAAGAGATCAATCTGCCTTTCAAACCTCATTATATCATCGATTAACCCTTTCATGCCCACTGTTTCCTATAGGCAACATTGACTTTAAATTTAAATTTCGGTTACGATTCAAAAATTTTGTGAACTTTTTTTTTATGAGGGATTCCCCTTATTAATGTTCTTTCATTTTTGGTAATTTTTGCGAATGCAGCTGCAGCGTGTGCTGAGTTATCACTAATTATTCGAAGCGACTACAGCTGCCGAAAAATTTTGCCAAAAAGTGTCCGTGAAAAAAGTGCGATTAACTAAAATTAGTGACAAATATTAAAAAAATAAGTACGTACACATCTTTAAAATAGGTAAGACTGTGATAAAAGTATAAAGTTGGGCTTGAAAATTGTTTTATAAGAGTGTGGATTTTTTCAAAAGTAAATGTTGCCTACCGGCAACATTGGTCACAAGAGGTTCATAACTAATAAATTGTTTGTGCTCATTAGGCATGCGTCCGAAGGGATAAAACGAATTGGAAATTCGAAAAATTTGCGAATTCGATTGGGAAAATTCAAACGACGAGGATGACGATGAAGAGGCAGAGGATAAAATGGATGTCTTGGAGGCATTCATAGAAGAAAGTCTGCAGGACATAATACAGCAAGAAGGAAATATTGAAGATGAGCTTATGGAAAGTACCGTGCTTAATACAATACAAAGCGACTTTGATGAAACAGTCCAACAAGTTTATGAAAAAATCTGTTTCAATAGTTTGAGATGGACACATGCCTCAAAAGGAAAGGAGATGGACACAGAATGGAAAGGCCATGTGACTGCTGGCATCATAAAAAGTCCCGTTGAATATTTCAATTCATGTTTTGATGATGACATTTTTGAAAAGATATGCTTGGAAACTAATAAGTACGCCTTTCAAGATAAAGGAGTGGAGCTGAAGTGTGAGGTATGGGAGTTGTGAAGATATATTGGTATACTACTCTACCTAGGCGTAGTCAAAATTCCAACAACGCGTATGGCATGGTCAAATAATTTTAAGTTATCCGCAATATCAGACGCAATGCCACGAAATAGATTTGAAAAAATAAAATCAAATTTTCATATAAATGATAACTTAAAGCAACACGGAAAAGGGGAAGATAACTATGACAAACTTTATAAGATCCGTCCCTTACTAAATAAATTAAAAGAAAAGTTTAATGAAATATCTCAAGAGGAATATCAAAACTGTAATGAACAGAAGATTTCATTTAAAGGTAAAATTAGTTTAATTTATTTTGCAATATATGAGTTTTTAATTTAATATCTATTTCAGGTCATCATAGTTTAAAACAGTATCTCCCTAAAAAGCCGCACAAGTGGGGCTTTAAAATGTTTTCCAGAGCTGGGGTGTCTGGCATTATATATGATTTTTGCCTTTACGTTGGAGACGGAACCTGTAAATCTTATGGACTTGGACTGTCTTCAGATTTTGTTTTGCATTTGGCTTCAAACATTCCTGACAATCAAAATCTTAAACTATTTTTTGATAACTGGTTTACTTCAGTAAGCCTGATGATAGCATTAAAGGAAA
This sequence comes from Drosophila bipectinata, assembly GCF_030179905.1. Classification (NCBI taxonomy): domain Eukaryota; kingdom Metazoa; phylum Arthropoda; class Insecta; order Diptera; family Drosophilidae; genus Drosophila; species Drosophila bipectinata. The sequence continues at coordinate 8,655,480 of NC_091735.1, read as the reverse complement.
GAGTTATCTTAGCAGTTGGCACTATTCGCAATAACCGTCTAAAAAATGTCAATCTTCTTAATGAAAAACAGTTAGCTGACAAAGGCAGGGGATCTTTTGACATAAAGGTCGAAGCAACCTATAACTTGATCTCGTGTCGCTGGTATGATAACAAATGTGTTCAGCTAATTTCAAATTATATTTGCGTTAATGCCGCAAAGAGAAAATCATGGTTAAAATACCTCGTCCAGCTATTGTAGATAGGTATAATAGAAACATGGGTGGTGTTGATCTATCAGATATGCTATTAGAATTATACAAAGTAAATCATCGCTCGAAAAAATGGTACATGCGAATCGTTTATTGGTGTATAAATGTGACAGTGGTGAATAGTTGGCTACTGTACCGCCGAGATCATAAGCAATCATTTGAAAGAACAAAACATATGCCACTTATAAGTTTTCAACTAGATATTACCATGGAGCTACTTAATGCTAATGTGGTTAGATTCCGAAAAAGGGGTCGGCCTGAATTTGGTTTACTAAATTTTAACTCTCCAAGCTCATCAACCGATCTTGTAGATCAAAGTTCTCCAGCTTTTTCCAAAGGGATTGAATCACCAAAATCTTCATTTCCAAAGAGGTCTTATATTATGGATCCAGCAAAGGCAATAAGATACGACCAAATTGGTCACTGGGTTCAGTGGGGATTAAAAGGTAGATGTAGAATGTGTACTAAAGGCTTTCCCAGGTCAAAATGTTCGAAATGTAATGTCCATTTGTGCTCAAACCCAAATAAAAATTGTTTTTTTCTGTATCATTTTAATACTAACACAGAAAAATAAAGATTGTTAACAAAAATCTCATAATTGTTTGTGCTTTTAAAGATAATATTACTCATACGTACGTACTTATTTACATATATGGATGGACAAATGTTGCCTATAGGCAACATTGCAGTAAGGACATACCAAAGGACTTAGAGTATCGAAAATCAAAATGAACGCTAATTGGGGCTCCTATTAATGATTTATGGCGTTAATTATGTCCTATGTGTTCCCAGTTTAATTTGGACATGAAAGGGTTAAGCAAAAAGGATTGAATATTCAGAAATTGCTTGACAAGGCTACGACGGCGCAGCCGTTATGAGTGGACGTTTAGGAGGCGTTCAAAAAAAAAAATCACTAAAGTAGCACCTCATGCTTTGTTCATTCATTGCGCCGCTCACAATTTGAATCTTGTGTTAAAAGATGCTGTTCGCAAAAATTCAGAAATCGCTCTTTTCTATGATATTGTACAAGATATTTACAATTTTTTCGGCAACAGTATTGTACGATGATTTGCAAAACACCTACAGAAGAAAAAAATGTCTCAAAAACAACCATAAAAACATTGAATCAGGAACTGGTTGAATTCAGGAACTCATGACTCGATTTACGCGATGAAGAAAAGATTGCCTGATATTCGGAACAATTTTTTACGTATTGTTTTTACTAGTAAAACGTCTAGCGCAGTGTTGCTCATCCCATTGCTCTCGCTGCTCATTATACCCTTGCAGAGGGTATTATAATTTTGTCCAAAAGTGTGCAACGCAGTGAAGGAGACATCTCCGACCCTATAAAGTATATATATTCTTGATCGGGATCACCTCCTGAGTTGATATGAGCATGTCCGTCTGTCTGTCCGTCTGTCTGTCCGTCTGTCTGTCCGTTTCTACGCGAACTAGTCTCTCAGTTTTGAAGCTATCGTCTTGAAACTTTGCACACACCCTTCTTTCCTTTGCACGCAGTATATAAGTCGGAACGGCCGGGATCGGCCGACTATATCCTATAGCTGCCATATAAATGATTGATCGGAAATGGTATAACTTTGGTGTTTTTAGAGTTAGAGAGTTCAAATTTGACACGAAAACTGTTTTTGGCAAACCATTACGACATGCCAAATTTCATAAGGATCGGCCGACTATATCCTATAGCTGCCATATAACTGAACGATCGGAAATGATCCAACTTTCGTGTTTTTGAAGATAGAAAGCTGAAACTTAATACAGATTCTATTTTTGGCCAGTTGATCCAACCTACCAAATTTCATTAGGATCGGCCGACTATATCCTATAGCTGCCATATAACTGAACGATCGGAAATGGTATTTGGTAGAAATATCAACTTTCGTATTTTTGAAGATAGAAGCTTGCGACTTTTTTTTTGGATTTTTTATTGTAATTAATTGGTTTTATTATGATGTAATCATAAGGATCGGCCAACTATATCCGATGTTTGCGATATATATCCGGTTTTAGCTGCAAGGGTATATCAACTTCGGCTCCGCCCGAAGTTAGCTTTGCTTTCTTGTTCGAAATTGAAATTGATTAAAAATTATTTGAGAAGCTCTATGGGGCAAGAGCGATTGTGTGGATTAGCATTATTATCGATTGAAAATGAGCGAAAGACTTTCGAGATTTCCTCGAATCCTTCGAAAGGAAAACTTCGCAAGAAAGATTGATTTCAGCCAAGCGATCGACGAATTTGCGGCTTGCAAAGCGAGAAAGCGGCGTTTTTAATGGTATTTACCAAATGAGATACTGAGATATGTTTAAATAAACCGAAAACATGTTGTTTTGTACATTATCTAATAAAACCCCGGCAGGGCCCCTTCCCTTCGGGGGCCCTGGGGCACCGCCCCACCTGCCCCATGCTAGCTACGGCCCTGGTGGTTTTATATAAAACTTACCAATACGTTCAATGGCTCTTTTATATATGCGCAAGAATATATTAAATTTATTTAAGTACAGTGACTGCAGCTCGCCGTGACTTGCCGTGACTGCAGCTCGATCTGCAGGGCCTCACGATTGAGAGAAGATTGACTTCAGTTGAATGAGATCGCCGCGCGAGAGAATGCAGTCGCATGCATAAAACCCCTTAACACCCAGACGGATCGTAGAACTGGAGCGGCGACGTTCACGGGCCGATCTGCGTGGCGGTCCTCCAGTCCCGTTTGACTCAGGCGAACGTTGTGGCCCAGCTGGAGTTGTGGATCCGCCAGCTGTCGCGTCAGCTGGGGTTGGAGTGGAACAGCGAGTTGATGCTGTCTCCTCTAGTGTTGGCTGCTGCGATGGGCTGCGCAATCGCAGCTGATCCAGATGTCCCTGACTGTTCGGTCGTACTGGAGACACACCGAATAGGAAATCGGTCCCGTTAGCTTCGAGAACTGGGGCGGCGTCGTTCACGGGCCGATCTGCGTGGCGGTCCTCCAGTCCCGTTTGGCTCAGGCGAACGCTGTGGCCCAGCTGGAGTTGTGGATCCGCCAGCTGTCGCGTCAGCTGGGGTTGGAGTGGAACAGCAAGTTGATGCTGTCTCCTCTAGTGTTGGCTGCTGCGAAGGGCTGCGCAATCGCAGCTGATCCAGATGTCGCCTGACTGTTCGGTCGTACTCAAGACACACCGAATAGGAAATCGGTCCCGTTCGCTTCGAGACGTGACCCTCAAGCCACTTGCATAGTTTCGGACCCAAGCAGGGCTGCCTGTAACTAAAGACTTTTTAGTTTGGGCCATATGATCCTTCGCCTGGACTTAATTTGTCAAAGAATGTCTGGAGCTCCCTATTGAACAGTAACTCCGGTGGCGAATGCTTTGTAACGGAATGTGGCGTAGTGTGTTGGTCAAACAAGAAACGAGCTAAAGCTAAGTTGACATCCGGAGACGATCTAGTTTCTTCAGGTAACTTTTCGTGATTTGAACCATTCGTTTGGCCTGTCCGTTGGTTGCAGGGTGGAACGGCGCGGATCGGATGTGACGGATCCGATTGTTTTTCGTAAACAACTTAAACTCCTCAGAGGTGAAAGCAGTTCCGTTGTCGGACCCGATTTCATCCGGAATGTCATGGGTGGCAAACCGTTGCCGAAAGAAGGTGATTGCAGCTGACGCGGATGTCGATTTCCTCATCAGAATTCTTTTTGCTTAAGTCTACGATTTTAAAAAAGCCATATACATTTTGCTATCTACCCAGAACTCTAGTGAAAACTCTGTTTAAATAATTATTTCGCATTATTTACTAAGTCGTGGCAAAGGAGTTGCCACTTCTACATGGACGATATCAGTCTGGTGTGTAAGCTCCAACTGTACGCACGTACGATCGCAAGTGCATCAGTGACACTTTTTTCTTTTTCCCACATTAGTCTAAACCGAACCATCATAAAGAGATCGATAAGAGAGGCCAGCGCTGCTATGTCGCCGCGACCGAAGAAAAAAATGCAAGTAGCTAAGTCTGGGTAACTTCCCAACAACAGAAACTATTACTCGCCGCTCCAAACTATTAAAGATAAAGATGATGATAACGAAGACAATGGTACAGAACATATTGTTGAAAAATCAAATAATTATGTACCTCCAATACAGTGCTTAAATGCTTCATAGAGAAAATTCAAATCATTTGCAAAACATTATTTGTAGAAGCCTACTCAATTAAAAAAATTTCCAAATTTCCAAATTGGAGCCAAACTTCACTGTGAAGCGATGAGTGACTACATAAAAGCCTGCCATTTTATGAAAGGAAAATATGAATTTTTTTCCTATGCAATTAAAAATGAAAAGCCGTATAAAGCTATTCTTATGGGTCTTGATACTGACCAACCAGAGCACGTCAAACAGAAACTAGTTAGCATGGGTCTCCAATGCACAGATGTCAAGTTTGTTCGTAGGAAACGGCCAAACGATACCACCTTTACCTTCTTCGTAGTTTATTTCGTCCACAAGTCCGTTTAGCGAGCTGAAGAAAACTCATTCGTTCATTGACTATGTTCGCGTCAAGTGGGATTACCAAAGGCGTAGAAGCAACAAGATAACCCAGTACCACAACCGCCAAATGTTCGGGCATGGATCAAATCAATGTGCTGTTAAGGCGTACTGTGCTGTCTGCGCAGGAAATCATAAAACTTCTGACTGCAACGAAAACTCATGCGATAAGTGTGCTAGAAATCACACCCATATCACATGGGTGATATCACACCCATCACCAATATCACCCATATCACACTCCGCATTGAACGGATTTTATAAACATCCTCAGCCGATATTCTAAACATCGGAGCCCCTAAGCGACCCTCGAAGCTCGATAATGTAAACACCAGAGAGCTGCAACGATCACAATTTTTTCAATCATACCCGATCATTGACTCGGATTTTTTGTGACGCAAAACTTTGCTTCAACGAACATGAATTGATTGTAAGCAAGCGTGTTCGAAGCGAACATTCAGTTCCAATCACTCGTGCCTGGTTCGTAATGATTTTCTTTGATCGAACGCTTTGGTGTGAGCAGCAAGAATGACAATCAATCTCGCACACAATCTCCGACGCACCTGCACCGCATTTGCAGTTTAATTTCAACATAGTAAATACTAGCAAATTACAATTATTAAAAAGCATAATTATGGATTGTGAATCGATGGAAAGTGTTGCCGCCAATATAACCAATGGAATATACACATTGTCTGACAAGCGCAAGGGAAGAAGTTTTATATGGGACATACTGAGCGAAATAATGAAACCGGACAACACCATTTTAAAAGAATTTGTATGCTGCCGCACATGTCACAAAGTCATAAAATACAACGCAGGCCAAACATCCAATTTAAATAGACACAGCTGCTGCAAAGGTTTCAAGGAATCAAAAAGCTTAAAGACTGTTTCACCGCTGGACAAAAGTGAAGTCGTTGAAAAATGCGCCAATTGGGTAACTGAAGACTGTCGGCCATTTTCAGCTGTGCGGATTTTAAATTCTATGACTTAATTTTGGGAATGAAATCAATGGATTTTGAAAGGTCTACCGGCGACAACATACTAAAAAAAGTTAAAAGTGTGTTCAATGAATTTGATATTTCGAATATTGAAAAAATTATGTTTGTAACGGATAGAGGTACGAATATGTTAAAAGCCTTAGAAAATAATAATAGACTGAATTGTAACAGCCATTTATTCAACAATGTGTTGGAAAAGTCATTCTCTGCCACCACAGAACTCGCAGAAGTGTTAGAGTCTTGTAAAAAAATAGTCAAATATTTTAAAAAATCAAACTTACAGCATCTCCTAACCACTTCTTTAAAAAGCCAATGCCCAACACGTTGGAACTCCCATTATTTTATGTTAAAATCAATTATGGACAATTGGGGAGAAATGAATACTGTTTTAAGGCTGAATGAACAAAGCCGATTGTTACACATTAACATAACTGTTGTTAAAGCGGTAGTGGAGATGTGTGAAAATTTTGAAATAGTTTTTAAAAAACTGCAGCTTTGCAGTGGACCTTCGCTGTGCTATGTGTTGCCAGCCATATTAACACTGAAGAATTTATGTCAGCCGATAGCCGATGAAATACCGGTAATTGTTACTTTAAAAGAAAATATAGTAAATAATATTAATGAAATATGGGTCCCCAACATCGGCATATGGCACAAAGTTGCATATTTTTTATATCCCCCGGCTTTAAATATGCAGCCAAATGATTTAGACGATATAAAACTATTTTGCATTACTCATATCACAACTGAAAATCAAATATCGTGTCCAAATACACCTTTATCGGATTCATCGGCAACGCATTTTTCGTTTGATTTAGACAGTAGCATAGGTGCTAATAGCCAAGCTTCAGCAGAGAATACAAGCAATGATATCTTCTTTTTTCCCCATTTAATAAAGCGGAATACTATACATTTCGCAGAGACTCATGAAGAAGAATTCGAAAGGTATTGCAATGAAAAAGTTGCAATGAATGAAAACTTTAATTTAATAGACTGGTGGAAAAATAATGAAAAAAAATACCCTTTCTTAGCAAAAATAGCGTTTCAAATTCATTCAATTCCTGCCAGCAGCGCAGCCGCTGAGCGTTCTTTTTCTTTAGCTGGAAATTTAATCACTGAGAAAAGAAATAGGCTCGGACCATGTTCAGTTGATAGCTTATTGTTTTTAAATTCATTTTATAAAAGTTTTAGCAATTAAGATTGATCCATTTGATACCAACAAAATATTTTTTTTCTTTAGTTTTAAGTTTTTGATCAATGAAGAACTGATTGAAATTTGTGTTCCTTAATATTTTAAGCATTACTTTTGTTCATTTATTTTATTCATTACCTTTGTTCATTAATTTTAAGCTATAATTAAATTTTAATTTTAAGCGTTAAAAAAAGAAATAAATGAAGTGATTTTTTAGTTAATTTTACGCATTGCAACTTTTTTCCGCTCCAACATACAAATTTGTACATACAAACTACAAACACTCACATATTCACAGGGAAATTCTCGATATGATTGCTTCACTCACAATCAAATCAAACGCAACTTGATTGATGTCTGAGCTTTCGTTTGCATCGTTGGACTTGATCGTCTTTTTCGGTACAATCATTTCCGATCATCAAACCGGTATGCAACAATCAGTTTGAATCAGTAAGAGAGGCAATCATTCCAATTGTATGAACTGTTTCTTTTGTGCACCAAGATCGATCGAACAAGTTTGTAGCGAACAATTTTTTGAGTTGTGACGGGTTTGAGCGAGGCTGATCGAACCCGATTCTATCATACTTAATGCAGGTCTCTGGTAAACACCGATTTCCGGCAGAATCTCCGTCAGATTGCAGATTTAATTGCCAAATTTCATCATCCTATTTTGCCGACTCTCTTGAGTCACTCTCTTAATCAATTTTTGAAGATAAAATCTCTTAAGCCGAGGTTTGATTATTAATTATTGAGCCCAATTGCGGCAGTCAGTTTTCAAGATCTGAATGAATAAGTACAACTAAAGTGAAATTACTAAAAGATCGGAGCAGTGAACTAATTAGAATAAAGCCCATGAAATGTTAGTGATAAGTGAAGTTAATTAAATAAAAAACAAGAAAGGAAAGCTAACTTCGGGCGAAGCCGAAGTTGATATACCCTTGCAGTTAAAACCGGATATATATCGCAACCATCGGATTTAGTTGGCCGATCCTTATGAAATTTGGTAGGTTGGATGAACTGACCAAAAATAGAATCTGTACCAAGTTCCAGCTTTCTATCTTCAAAAACACAAAAGTTGGGTCAATTCCGATCATTCAGTTATATGGCAGCTATAGGATATAGTCGGCCGATCCTTATGAAATTTGGTAGGTTGGATCAACTGACCAAAAATAGAATCTGTATTAAATTCCAGCATTCTATCTTAAAAACACGAAAGTTGGGTCATTTCCGATCGTTCAGTTATATGACAGCTATAGGATATAGTCGGCCGATCCTTATGAAATTTAGCACGTCGTATTGTTTTGCCAAAAATAGCTCTCATGTTAAATTTAAACTCTCTAACTCTAAAACCACCAAAGTTATACCATTTCCGATCGATCAGTTATATGGCAGCTATAGGATATAGTCGGCCGATCCCGGTCGTTCCGACTTATATACTGCGTGCAAAGAAAAGAAGGGTGTGTGCAAAGTTTCAAGTCGATAGCTTTAAAACTGAGAGACTAGTTTGCGTAGAAACAGACAGACGGACAGACGGTCAGACGGACAGACGGACAGACGGACATGCTCATATCAACTCAGGAGGTGATCCTGATCAAGAATATATATACTTTATAGGGTCGGAGATGTCTCCTTCACTGCGTTGCACACTTTTGGACAAAATTATAATACCCTCTGCAAGGGTATAAAAAGGCAGGAAAATAATGAAAACCAAAAAAGGTGTGTCGGAATGTCAGGAATTTAATAAATGCAATAATCCATTTCTAAAAAATAAATAACCTCCCTAATAAAAGTAGTGCTTGTAAAAAAAACCTCACTGCTCCTGACACATAAAGTTATAAAAATATTAAAAATAAAAAATTTAAAATTACCAGCCAACGAGTGAACAATAAAATAAAAAATAACCAACACCAGCAATAAAAATTAAAAGAAAGTGAACAATTAATTATACAAAAGGAAACTGGACAAAGAAATAAAAAGTTAAAAATCTAAAAAAAAAAAAATTCAAAAATCCACAAAAGAAAAATCTTTGAGTACAATCTACAAGAAATCATCACAAAAAAAAAAACGCAAAAATACCAGGCTGTAGGGCAATCCCTCGCCAAATAGAGAAGGAAGACAAACCAAATAAAGAAGGAAGACAAGGAATAAATAAGGAAGGAGGACAAAACAAATAGAAGACCCCAACAGGATAATCAATAAAGAGAAGACCCCAACAAGGATCATCGGCTGGAAGAAGGAAAAGTCGTGAGCGAGAATATTTTGTATATATGTATATTAATTAAGTAAAACTAAAAAGTGGAAGAGTTAATTAAAGATTTCGAAAATAAATTAAAAATGAATCCAGATCAAGCCGGCCCTTGTTATAAAAAGCCTCACAACGTAAATAGTATAAATAAATAATAAAATAAAAATAAATACTAAATACTTTTTTACTAAATACCCCACAAGAACCTACAATTGCAAATAACACAATGATAAATGTAGGAGACTTAATTAAACAAATTGTTAATATAGAATTGAATCCATTATAAGAAGTTTAAAATCACAGCTTGCTAATAAAATAAAGAATGTTGAGGATTATCAAGTTGAAATAGTTGATCCAAATATTAAATGCGAAACATCTTATAAGATCATCAAATCCGTTAAAGAATATAGAAGACAAATATGTTAGCTGGAGGGAATCAGCTGAAATAGCTATGGGGCAATATGCCAGAGGAAGCGAAAGATTTTATTCAGCATTATAAATATTAAAAAACAAAATAACAGGGATGGCAAATGATGCCTTAACCCATAACGGTACAGTTTTAAACTTCGATGCCATAATGGCCAGACTAGACTTTGTCTATAGTGACAAACGCCCTATCCATATTATTGAACAGGAATTAAGTATTCTCAGCCAGGGTAAATTATCCATAATGGATTATTGTGGAGCAGTCAATAGAAAATGGACTTTATTAATTAACAAAACAATTATGACTTACGGACGAAACAAACCTATTACTTAGAAAATGAATGAAAAACATAGAAAAACCGCCCATCGAGTTTTTATAACTGGCCTTAACGGCCATATTTCTGACACAATATTTTCCATGAATTCCTAAGAACTTCCCAATGCACTATGGGGTTTTTAGACCTGTTTTTGTGGCATTAATTAATAACCCGGTCAGTTTTGGAGATATCGACATGAAACTTTACCAATCGTTATTATTTGATCCTAGGTACATATAGTATGAAAATCGTTCGGATCAGGAAACTATATCCTATAGCTCCCTTAGGAACGATTTGGTAAAAGTAAAGATAAATTAATGAAATTTAAGGAGCTGATATTTGTTGCTATTTTAATACGATATAGCAATGTTGAACCAAATGGGATAACGCTTCAGGACTCAGACGCTTCTTCTCCAAAATAGCCGACTGAAAACACCGTATTTTCCATTACTTCCATTAAAAATTGGTGGCTTTTTTCTTTCAAAACGGCATTATCCACATTGTTATTTCCATGACGTTCAAAAAAACATTGTACAGCCATTTGACGCTCAGCCCGGCCCCTTTCGCTGTTCCAAGCAGCGACCAAATCGGCTTTGGAGAAAGTGAGGTTATCTAAGAAAAATTAAAATTGCACCAATAGTGGAGAAAAGTGCACAATAAGACTAACGCTAGTAATGACAACGCTACAACATACGCTTAGACGCATTGAAAACTTTCTATTCCTTCTATTTCAAAACTCTTCCCAAAGTTGAAATTTGTTTCCCGAAATTCAGCTTAAGGTGCATCTATAAAATGACAAAATGTTAGTATAGACACGCACAATTTAAACAGTTAATACATTTAACATGTAGTACAAGCCTGTGAAATCAGTGTCCATTACTATTTTTCTTTTTAAATGGAGTTTTAAACAAATAATCTAATTTCACAGATCACTATGTGAAAATTGCAAACTTAGCGCACGTACATACTTTCGGATGCAACAGCTGACTTTGCAGCTGTTATGCTAAGAATTATGCTGTTAAGAATTAACATTTTGAGTATGAGGCATAATAGTTTGATGTTTTCTTAATACATTCCCATTAATTTTTTTTAAATCAGAGAACTTTCAAAAAATGGTTAAATGCCACATAAAGTTGTCAAAAACACCATAGCAATGCTATGGTACTAGTACAGGAACTTCAAAGTAATAGAATGAGAGCACATTTTGCAAACTCCTTTACAACATCAGATATTTTTAAACAACAAACCAAGACAATTAAATAATTATAACAATAATCAAAGGAACAACAACAACTTTAGATTTAATGAGGAAAATAATAACTCTAAAAATAATTGGCAAAATCAAACCAATTTTAAGCAAAACCGAAATAATAATTTCAATCAGGGAAGACCATTTTATAATCAACAAAATCAATGGAATTCATACAGACAACCTCAGATTAAGCCAGAGCCTATGGAAAAAGACGAATCTATGCAGATTCAGAATAGTCCAAATAATAACTTTAATCAGGGAAATAATTATCAGAATAATAACTATAATAAATGGAATCAATTTAAGAAATTTAAGATAATCAATTTAAGATAAGCTTAATTTAAGATTAATTTAAGATTAAGCTTACCCTACTTAATTCGTACAGATAAAAAAATTAATAAAAAATTAAAAATATTAATCGACACTGGGGCAACTTCTTGTTATATAAAGACAGGAATATATAAAAATAAGAATGAACTTCCAATATATAAAAGAGTATCCACAGTGAATGGATATTTAATAATTAAATATTATCATATGATAACTATATTTAATATTCGATTAACGTTTTACGAAATAGAAGGGCTAGAATCAGATTTATTAATAGGATATAATCTATTAAAGAAAATTGGAGCTGTAATTGACACAGCTAAGGGAATACTAAAATATAATGGAAAAGAAGAAAAATTGAATTACGATAATGGAAACTTTTTAAATCAACATTCTTTATCTGAAGAAAATACCATTCTTTCGTTAAGAGAATTTATCATAAAAAAATATTTTGATAAAGAGACTCAAGTCAGATCTGATTCTAAAGTGGGCAATAAAAGTGATAATAGTTTGGGATACAAAAATCCTGAACACACCGTCGCACAGTGGTCGATTCGGCCTCGCTAGCGGCATTAAATTAATAACTTCTGAAATATTAGATATATCTTATATCGGTTTTTTATTTTCGGTTTGGTACTCAATTTTGCATTATGTGGACAAAAATGAAATTTATAGTGTTTTTTTTTTTTTATTTTTTTTTTTTTATATTTAAAATAAGATAATAAGAAATAGAACTATAACTTATAAGATACAAGAAGCAAATAAAAAACATTATATATACAAATTTTATATACATTATATACAAAAAAATTAAAATTCTGTAAACAGACGATGGCATGTAAAACCAAGGGTATTTATGAACAAAAATTTCGGCAGTTTCCGTAGCGTACGATCCGAATGCAATGCTCGCAGGACACTGCTTAATCGGAATATTAAAATTTGGTTACTCTTGTTATGCACGCAGCTAAATTTGGTTACTGTAAAAATCTAAGTGCAGTGTTTCCATTGTTAGTACTTCCAGTACCGGCCGTACTTCCAGTTATAATATTCCCGGTAAGCTCCTTGTCAGCATTCAGCTTCGTCACAATTCTTGATGTATTTCCGTCCTTATATAAGCGGCTACTTGCAGCCAACAACAATGCATCCATCGAGACTTTATCCGAAATGCCTGATAGTTTGTTGATTTGAGTTATTCGGCATCACTCAGAAATACTGGGCGTCCAACATTTCTAAATTATGATCTTTCCATCAACACCTGAGGCGTGTCTAGCCATTCTTTATTCCTTTTTTCAAAAGCTGCCTTATTTATATCGCATTTCTGCCACTACTGGACAAGCCTACTATTAAAGTTGCACAGTTTTTTCCCAATTTTGCAAAGCTCCTTTTCGTTACAATCATATTTGCTACAATCTTCTCCTTATGCAAAGCTTTCCATTACGAAGAACTTTTAAGTGGGGATCGCTTCGCCGTGCCATACTAAGAAAAGTGTGCGCTTCGACATTAACATTCTTCCTAAAAAGTGAAATAACTTGTAGATACGCAGGACTACGCACTTCATATTTGAAATTTCGGACAGATAATAATTCACACTTTAACAAAGAATTGCAACCAGAGTGAATCCAGGTGAGTTAAGTTCTACTTCACGAAAGACTGGTGTGCGCTCTATTCCGCACATTGTTAATACACTCGAAATCCACTACAACTTATAAGTAACACATATACTGACGCGTCACAAGCACAGATTTTCGATGTAGCACATACCTTAATAGTTGTTAAAAACCAAACTTGCACTAGAATAATCGTAAATTGCACTATTTATTCAAATATGCAACCAATAAGTAAAAGGGCGCCAAAATTGTATATATCAACTGCTGAAACATATGTTGACTTTGACAGTTCACAGCTGATCATCAGCTTATTGATGAGCTTAGAAAACATCAATTAGCATCTAATCAAGGTGTATACTATCGATAGGTAAACTTAAATTAACGTTTATTTAAATTTGAAAATCATAATTAAATGCCGCTAGCGAGGCCAAATCGACCACTGTGTGTCGTTCGTTATCTCTTTGCGCTCGCACCCTAAATTTGCGTTCTTTTGTATATTCCAAATTTCATATGCGGCCAAATAAAGATTTTTATAATGTTTCAAAACTTAAAATTTACCAAAGTATTAAAGTCTAACTTGTCCCGCGAAACCATTTGTGGTGTAAAGCTAACATTTCAGAAAAAGTGTTTTGTGAACAATTTTCATACGCGGCATATCAGTGGCTAATAAGCAAACAGTTTGTTTATATTTATAAGCAAATTACACAAAAATAATCAAAACCAGAGAGACACGCTAACTTCGGGCGGAGCAGTTTGACCTTTGCAGTTAAAACCGGATATATTTCGAAAACATCCGATATAGTTGTCTGATCCTTATGAGAATATCATAATATAACCAATTTATAAAAAATAAAGCTCAAACAAAGTATCAAGCTTCTATCTTCAAAAATACAAAAGTTGTTATTTTTACCAAAAACCATTTCCGATCGTTCAGTTATATGGCAGCTATTGGATATAGTTGGCCGATCCCGGTCGTTCCGACTTATATACTGCGTGCAAAGAAAAGAAGGGTGTGTGCAAAGTTACATGTCGATAGCTTTAAAACTAAGAGACTAGTTTGCGTAGAAACAGACAGACGGTCAAACGGACATGCTTATATGAACTCAGGAAGTGATCCTGATCAAGAATGTATATACCAGAGAACGGCACGGGTGACACTTTTCGACACCCTATGCATACCCATAACAATTTGTGTGCGAGTACCACTCGCCACACAAAACAAAAAAGGCAATACCGACACACACAATTTTTGGATGAGTACAAAGTGTTTATTGCCTTTCTTGCACCCATGATTTTGTGCCTATTGCCTTTCTTGCACCCATGATTTTGTGCCTATTGCCTCCCTTGCACCCATGATTTTGTGCCTATTGCCTTTCTTGCACCCATGATTTTGTGCCTATGTGTCTTAAGCCGCAAAACACCCGAGTGTTTTTCGGTCGCTTGTTCGGATCATACCAACCACCCTAAAAAAAAAAGGGGGAAAGAGAAAAATGGTAAAAAAAAATGATCGTTGAAGATTTTGTCCTTTTCCTTTTCTTTCCTTTCTGTCCTTTTCTAACTACCTAAGCGTCTAGACTTCGTGCACGGGTACCTAGAACATACAAAAGTAAAAACAACAAAACCCTTTCCTACGATCGTTTTATGATCTTTTTTGTGCCTTTCTTCCACCTATCCGTTTTTTGTGTGTGCCTGCGATCCACCCGTCCGTATTTTGTTTGTGCCTGCGATCCACCCATCCGTTTTTTGTTTGTGCCTGCGATCCACCCACAAGAAACTTACTGGGTAAAAAAAAGACAAGCACCCGAAATCATGGGTGTTTCCAGACACCCGAAGTTTCGTGCATGGTAAATACTCATGCACAAAACTTCGTGCATGCAAGACACCCGAGTGCCTAAAATACCCGGTGTTTTTCGTGTGCACTCATTGTGCGAGTGGCAAGCTGCCGTTCTCTGATATATACTTTATAGGGTCAGAGATGTCTTCTTCACTGCGTTGCACACTTTTGGACAAATTTATTATACCCTCTGCAGGAGTATAATAAACAAAAATAATATATAATAATAAGTTCATATACATACTTACGTTCCACATCGCAAGCCCTTTCGCCCGCGCATAGACTTCATACATACATACGTTCCCTAACGCAAGTGCATTCGCCCGCACATAACTTCATATATATATACGTTCTACAATTCCGGTTCGGGACAGATCCGAACGTATCGGTTCGGAACAGAAATAAATTTTGAGCGATAAAATTTTGGCGGCTGAAATTTTTTTTCTCAATAGCACCTCTTCAAGGTCTTTCGGACAAATTTAATTCCCATATGCGAGTCTTAAAGAATTTGGGTTCGTCAAATCAGATCGCCAGCTGCATCATCGTCCAGGTTCTGCTTCAAAGGTTGGACCCAGCTACCCAGGCTAAGTGGGAGGAGAGTCAAAACTCCTCAGGTTCAGACGCCATACCCATTTGGGAGTCGATGGCCGAATTTTTGGAGCAGCGATGTAGGTTATGGAGGCTATGGACGTGGCCATGGCTGCAGTAGATCATCCTTTATTGTTACTAATTTGCTTCCCTCTGCCTGTGCTTTATGCGGTGGATGGTCTCATATAATGTCTGCATGCCCCCTGAGATCCGCCTTGGTGACGCCAGGCGACTTGGTCTTTGTGGGAAGTGTCTACAAACGGATGATGCCATGCTCCACGTGCGACATGGCCAGATAGCCACCTAGTTCAGCGACTTCTAGGCCATCCACGGGGAGCTTGAGGATTTGGACGTTTTGCAGATCAGGAGTGACCTCCAATGGAGCGTTTCGGAGCTCGTAGCAACGATGCAGGCCGAAATTGAGCACGAGACGACCCTTCGCTCTTCTCAAATTGCTGCCCACTTCACCCTTGCCATCAGAATGTTCACCATGCAGGCTGACCCGGGGTTGAGTAAAAGTTTTCAAGCGTGCTCCCTGTCTCTCCCTACCTTCAGCGGTGGATACTCGGAATGGGCTGTATTATACTCGATTTTCTTTACAATCGTCGGCAGCAATCCTCGTATTAGTAAGGTGGAAAAGCTGCAAAGGTTGCGATCTTGCCTTCGGGAGTCCGCTTTAGAAGCAGTTTGTTCCTTGGAAGTCTCCGACGAGAATTATAATGTCACGCTGAATTTATTGGAGAAACGATTTAATAACCGGCGCTTAATATTTTAGGCGAACGAGATTCTCGGCCTCAGTCTGTTGGAAAGTGGCACAATAGCAGCTCTTCGAGGTCTTTTGGACAAAATCAATGCCCATATGCGAGCCTTAAAGAATTTGGGGTCGTTAAATCAGATCGCCAGCTGCATCATCGTCCAGGTTCTGCTTCAAAGGTTGGAGCATCACAGCCTGCTTCATTTTCTGGTACCGCAGGCTTCTAGCGGCCATCCGGTGATTGGTCCTCCCACGTCAGACATAGGCGAGTACGCCGAGCCTGTAGGCTCTTCGCCGTCCACGGCTAATGCAATAGTTGCTCAAGGTCGCAGCGGCGATATATCTTTTCTTGCTACAGCGAACATTTTTGTTCGTAGTCACGCTGGATCGCTTGTTTTATGCCCAGCTCTGTTGGATTCTGGATCGCAGGTGTACGAGATCACTTCCCGGCTGGCAAGTCAGCTGCAGCTCCGGAGGTGCAAATCATTCATGGCGGTATCTGGTATTAGCGATACCGGCTTTGCGACAGACGGATTCTCTGTTCATATTCTCCTGCGGTCATTTCCTGGTCATCTTTATTTGGCTGATCCTGAATTTTTCTGTCCATAGCCCATCGATCTTCTTATCGGAGCCAGTCTTTTTTATGAGCTGCTGTGGGTTGGGCAAATGAAGCTCTCAGCCGCCCTGCCGTTGCTGCAAAAAAACCCGACTTGAATGGGTCGTGTGTGGAGGCGATTCTCATGCCCAAAGAAGATCACTCGTTTTCACTGCCCACAAGGATGTTCCGAAGAGTGCAACTATGCTGGATGATCAGTTGGATTCTCTGCTCCGCCGGTTTTGGGAAATCGAAGACGGCTCCGAGCCTATTGTGCGGTCGAAGGAGGAGCTAGATTGCGATGCGCATTTCGTGCAACATGTTGCTCGGCTAGATTCCCGCGTTTACGCTAAGGGGCTTTCGTTGAAATGCGGTTCTAAGTTTCTCGGAGAATCTTACTCCCAAGCCGTTCGACGATTTCTTTCCCTCGAAAGGAAGCTCTGTCGCCGTCCTCAATTGAAGAAGCAATATGCTGCCTTCATAAAGGAGTATTTGGAGATGGGTCATATGCCTCCAGTCCCTGCTGATGCGAGCGTTACTAGCCAGTATCTTCTGCCATTGTGTGGCAGACACCATTGTGTATTAAAGAAGGACAGTCCAACAATCAATCTCAGGGTTGTTTT
The DNA here is from genome assembly GCF_030179905.1 of Drosophila bipectinata. NCBI lineage: Eukaryota > Metazoa > Arthropoda > Insecta > Diptera > Drosophilidae > Drosophila > Drosophila bipectinata. Next base: position 8,637,949 of record NC_091735.1, on the reverse strand, counting down.
TGATGGATCTGCTGTCACCACTTCTGGATATTCACTGAATGACGTGTTTATGTCTGGACCAGTTATTCACCCAAAGTTACTGCATATTCTGTTAAGGTTCCGATCCCATCGGGTGCCCATTAATGAGGATATTAGCAAAATGTATCGTTTTCAGGGTTGTCCTCAGGGTTTTTCCTGAGGACAGCTATCTTCAGTGCATTCTTTGGCGGAATTCCACCCAGGATGACTTACAGGTTTTTAAGCTGAATACTGTCACAAATGGAGCGAAGCGTGCCTCATTTTTAGCAGTTCGGACAATGCATCAGTTGGCAGAGGATGAGCAATTAAGGTTTCCAAAAGGGGCCGAAATTCTGCGTCGCGACTTTTATGTGGATGATCTACTTTCCGGAGGCGGCTCCATAGATGAAGCTTTTAGCATAATGCAGCAAACATCCGGCATCCTTGCCAAACGCCAATTTCGGCTAAGAAAGTGGTGCTCCAATGTTGCTGACGTGCTGGATAAGGTGCCTGAAGAAGATCGGGAGTCTTTCCTAAGGTTCGATGATGGCAGCACTGTCACAAAGACACAGAGTGGGTCTTGCTTGGGATCCTGCAACTGACCCCATGATATTTTCATTTGAAAGAATTAAGTCAACCTCAAAGCCCACGAGGCCCATCGTTCTTTCTTCAGTCGCTCGGCTTTATGACCCATTAGGCCTTGTCGGTCCTGTAATTGCAAAGGGGAAGATCTTTCTCCAGAAGCTGTGCCGTGAGAAGTTGTCCTGAGATGAAAGTCTTCCAAAAGCTCTTCACTGCGACTGGAATATGATTTGTAGCAGCTTTGTTAGTTCGCATCGCGCCAAATTCCCTAGATGGGCGCTTACATCGAAATCCGAGGTGGAGATCTAAAGACTCTGTGACGCCAGCATTGAGGCGCATAGGGCTTGCGTTTTTGTCGTGTCCAAGGGCGCAAGATCTGCAAGCTAGTTACTCTGCTCGAAGTCCCGAGTTGCGCCTTTAAAGACTGTTACGGTGCCGAAACTGGAGTTATCGGGGCCGAGTTGTTGACTCGACTTATGTCGGAAGTAGCACAGTTGAAGGTCTACGTTGGAAGGTATTTTTTCTGGTGCTATTCTGCTGTGGCTCTGTCTTTAATTCGTGAAGAACCCTCTCGTTTTAATGTTTTCGTCGCCAATCGAGTTTCGACCATTCAGAAGCTAACTAGTGAAATGGAGTGGCGGTATGTTCCCACTTCTTGGAACCCAGCAGATATCCTGTCGCGTGGTGCTCTTCCCAATGAATTGGTTGAGAATAAGCTGTGGTCTCACGGTCTAGAACTCCAGCATGTAGCCGCCCACGGCCTTGACTAAAACCAATTTGCATCGCTCCCATTTCTGTGAGCCCGTCGGCTGGTCCAGACTCTCCGGGGTGAGGTTGTTCACCCAGCCCTCCTTGCGGCACTCGACCGTGATCTTGGCCAGCTTTGTCTTGCTCTGCTTGCTGCTTCCGCTCCCGTCCAAGTCGTCGGAGTTCTTGTGGAAGAAGGCCTGTATCACAGAGAACTTTGAAAGTTGAAACAAGTGGGTTGAATCACTAACCATACAGCATATAGACAACCCATTTCATACAACAAAAATGGACGCAAAAATTTCTTGCGACAGGCCCCAGCAGGCCCCAGAGCGGATTTCTTACGCTCTCTTACGCTCATCGTTCGTTCATCTTACGCTCATTCTCTCATTAAATGTTTTCTGTTACTCAGTCTCTAAACGCCGTTTAGTAAACGGAGCGCGATGAAGAAGGTTGGCCTGCGCTTCGGTTGATCTTCGTATGTATGCGTGTCACACATTCACATACATGGGTGTATGTGTGCGTGCGATTTATTTATAATTTGATTTGATTTTAATTCGATTTGAAATTATAATATTTTTTATATTATATTTTTTGTTATTTCAGCATACATTTTTAATTTATTTAGGAATAAGATTAAGTGTTAGTAGTAAAATGTTTTCTGTATATATATTTTTACGAATAATTAAAAATCAATATACTGAGAAAGTGTTAGAGTATATTTCAGTCGGAGTCACTTAAAACGCCGATTGCTTTTAAGTTTTTGTTGTTCTGCAAGAGGCTTGTGCATGCCTACTCTAACGATGGAATGATTTTTAGGGGAGGGTGAAGACACGAAAACAGCTGATGGACTTGTTTACCTTTTTTGTTTACAATTTTTCAGGCACTTGTTATTATTTTGGGTTATTGTGAGATTTAATTAAATTATTGTCGTTAATTTAATAATTTCCTTATATATTTTGGAACTTTAAAAGAGTCGCCGCTCGAATTTGTTACAGATATATATACATATATATATATATAAATACATATATATTTATTTATATATATATATGTATATATATCGATTTCCAGAGAACACCACGCGAAGGCCATTGCGAATGCGATGGACTCTTCAATGAAGACTTTCGAGTCGACTTGAGATACCAAAACTAATTGGCTATCTCCTTGTTCTCCACCTAACATTACCTACTCCTAACCTAATAATAAAATGAGGCAATTACAAAACCAAAAATTATTCTTTGAGTATTTTTAGTTTCTTTGAACCTGCTGCTGATACAGCTTTTCCTTTGAAATAAATTTTTTGGGTTAGCCATTTGCTGTTTTTCCTCAATAATATTAAAACAAATCCGTCAAGCATTTTCATCCTGTGTTTATAACAGGGATGGCTAACCGAAAACCAATTAGAATATATGCTGGATTTTTCAGTGGAGGATATGCAAGATTGAATAATTGTTTTCATTATTCTGTTCATCTGTGGCTTTTTTATACCCTTGCAGAGAGTATTATAATTTTGTCCAAAAGTGTGCAACGCAGTGAAAGAGACATCTCCGACCCTATAAAGTATATATATTCTTGATCAGGATCACCTCCTGAGTTGATATGAGCATGTCCGTCTGTCCGTCTGTCTGTTTCTACGCGAACTAGTCTCACAGTCACAAAGCTATCGTCTTGAAACTTTGCACACACCTTTCTTTCCTTTGCACGCAGTATATAAGTCGGAACGGCCGGGATCGGCCGACTATATCCTATAGCTGCCATATTGCCAAATTTGACATGAGAGCTATTTTTGGCAAAACATTACGACATGCCAGATTTCATAAGGATCGGCCGACTATATCCTATAGCTGCCATATAACTGAACGATCGGAAATGACCCAACTTTCGTGTTTTAGAAGATAGAAAGCTGGAATTTAGTACAGATTCTATTTGTGGTCAGTTGATCCAACCTACCAAATTTCAAGAAAAACCAAGAAAGAACCAAGAAACCAAGAAAAATTAGGATCGGCCGACTATATCCTATAGCTGCCATATAACTGAACGATCGGAAATGACCCAACTTTTGTGTTTTAGAAGATAGAAAGCTGGAATTTAGTACAGATTCTATTTGTGGTCAGTTGATCCAACCTACCAAATTTCATTAGGATCGGCCGACTATATCCTATAGCTGCCATATAACTGAACGATCGGAAATAGTATTTGGTAGAAATATCAACTTTCGCATATTTGAAGATAGAAGCTTGGGACTTTTTTTTAGATTTTTTATTTTAGTTAATTGGTTTTATTATAATATTCTCATAAGGATCGGCCAACTGTATCCGATGTTTGCGATATATATCCGGTTCTAACTGCAAGGGTATATCAACTTCGGCTCCGCCCGAAGTTAGCTTTCCTTTCTTGTTTTTAGATAATATTGATATATTATAGAAAATGAAAAAAAAATAATAAGATTAATACTACTGTATGAAGGAATTTTTCTTTTTCAACTTTTATATGCTTTAAAAGCATATTAAACGTATTTTAAATTGATAGTTCCCAGGGAAAGCGTTATCCGATTTGGTTCAACATTGCTATATCGTATTAAAATAGCAACAAATATCAGCTCCTTAAATTTCATTAATTTATCTTTACTTTTACCAAATCGTTCCTAAGGGAGCTATAGGATATAGTTTCCTAATCCGAACGATTTTCATACTATATGTACCTAGGATCAAATAATAACGATTGGTAAAGTTTCATGCCGATATCTCTGACCGGGTTATTAATTAATGCCACAAAAACAGGTCAAAAACCCCATAGTGCACTGTGCGTCGTAGAAACATCCGACAAAATTAAAAGTTTGGAAAATAAAAATCCTGAATACGCCGTCGTAGAAATATCCGACAAAATTAAAAGTTTGGGAAATAAAAATCCTAAACACATTGTCGTAGAAGTCGTATCCGACAATCATTTAATTAACAATATAAAGATATCATCTTCAAACCAATTAAATGATTTGGAGAATGAGATTCAAAACGTCATCAACAAAGAACACTCGAAAATAAATATGCAGATTCCATTCAGAACTGATATTCGAGGTGAAATAAATATATATATATATATATATATATATAGTAAACAATATCCATATGCCCTGTCAGCATCAGATTTTGTACCTGACAGATACCCAACGCGGGATCCGTCAGTAATTTTGTCAAACCTTGGAAAGGCAAAATATTTTTCAACAATTGATTTAGAATCTGGATTTCATCAGATTCTCATGAAAGAAACAGACATTAAAAAAAACTTCTTTTTCAATAAATAATGGTAAATACGAATTCCTTCATTGCCATTCGGGTTAACTAACGCTCCCAGAATTTCCCAAAGAGCAATGGATAAGCTGTAAGAGCTTTTAACGAGCTCAAAGATAATTTAATCGCACACATAGAATTAGTACAACCCGATTATAATAAAAAATTTACTTTAACCACTGACGCATCTGATTTAGCTATTGGAGCTGTTCTGTCTCAAGAAGGAAAACCTATTACTTTTATTTCTAAAACTTTATCCAAAACTGAAAAATTATATGCTACTAATAAAAAGGAACTTTTAGCCATAGTTTGGGCATTTAATAATTTACGGAATTATTTATATGGAGTTAATAACATTGAGATCTGTACAGATCATCAGCCTTTATCATTTTCTATTTCTCAAAAAAATCCAAATATTGAAATGAAGAGATGGTATTGTTTTATCGAAAGTTATTCACCAAAAATTATTTATAAGCCAGGAGTAACAAATATCGACGCGGATGCTTTATCAAGAATCCAAATAAATAACTTGACAGAAAGTAATGAATCGGTCTCAGATCAAAACACACAGCACTCAGCAGAGAGTAGTTTTGAGAATGTAATACAAGAAACTCGAAAACCCTTAAACCAGTTTAAGGAACAATTGCTAATAGCAACGGGGAGGTATACAATATATGAATCGATAAACACATTTGGAAATACAAAGCATATAATAGAATATGATACACCAGAGAATTTGGTATTAATTCTAAGGGAATATATTCCACCAAACATAACTATAGGAATTCATTGTTCTTTAGAAGATTTTTATAGAATACAAAAACCACTTAACGATAATTTTATTAATACATTATTATATAAGAAAATATTTGTCCAAGATATCAAAAATATGGAAGACCAGGCTCTTATTATCACGGAAACTCATTGTAGAGGATATAGAGGGCTTGATGAAAATTATAAGCAAATAAGTACATTATATTATTGGCCGAATTTATACAAAAAACTTAAAGAATATATTAAAAATTGTCAAATCTGTAATCAGAATAAATACGATAGACACCCAGTGCAAATTCCTATCGGAGAGGCACCCATTCCAGAAAGAGAGGGTGAAAATTTACATATTGATATATATTATGCTCAAAATTTAATATTCATTACCTGTATAGATTTGTATTCAAAATATTTGATAGTTAATGAAATCCTAAATAATTTAAATATAGAAAATAAAGTTTCGGAAATTTTACAGCAATTTCCGTTAGCCAAAACTCTAATGTTAGATAACGAGCCAAGTTTTTCATCTTCCCAATTCAAATCTTTTGCACAAAGGAATGGGTTATTACTATATTTCGCTGACCCACGGCATAGAACCTCCAACGGTCAAATTAAAAGGGCACTTTCGACACTGACAGAAATTGCTCGTTGCATTAAGGACGAGCTTAGTTTAGTCAATTATTCAGAAATAATTATTAGAGCAGCACAAAAATATAATTTAAACATACACTCAATTACTAATGAACGACCATAGACATATTATTCAATAAAATTAAGCATGATAAAACTCCCCAACTGCTTAAACAAGCTCAGGAAAAAATGTTAGATTTTCATAATAAAAATAAACGAGAGAAAAATTATAACGTTGGTGAGTTTATCTTTGAAAAGAAACACGGGGAAAGAAACAAACTTAACTCGAGATACAAAAAACAAGTAGTAAAGGAGAATCTTCCTAATAAGGTTATTATTAATAATCGAAACCGTACGATTCATAAAGACAATATTAAATACTAACAAGAAAGGAAAGCTAACTTCGGGCGGAGCCGAAGTTGATATACCCTTGCAGGTAAAAACGGATATATATCGCAAACATCGAATATAGTTGGCCGATCCTTATGGGAATATGAATATATAATACAATTTATTACAATACAAAATCTTAAAAAAGTCCCAAACTTCTATATTCAAACATGCAAAAGTTGGTATAACTACCAAAAACCATTTCCGATCGTTCAGTTATATGGCAGCTATAAGATATAGTCCGCCGATCGTTATGAAATTTGGTAGGTCGGATTAACTGACTAAAAATATAATCTGTACCAAGTTCAGGCTTTCTATCTTCAAAAACACGAAAGTTGGGTCATTTCCGATCGTTCAGTTATATGGCAGCTATAGGATATAGTCGGCCGATCTTTATGAAATTTTGCATGTCGTATTCTCTAACTCTAAAAACACCGAAGTTATACCATTTCCGATCAATCAGTTATATGGCAGCTATAGGATATAGTCGTCCGATCCCGGTCGTTACGACTTATATACTGCGTGCAAAGGAAAGAAAGGTGTGTGCAAAGTTTCAAGACGATAGCTTTAAAACTGAGAGACTAGTTTGCGTAGAAACAGACAGACGGACAGACGGACATGCTCATATCAACTCAGGAGGCGATCCTGATCAAGAATATATATACTTTATAGGGTCGGAGATGTCTCCTTCACTGCGTTGCATACTTTTGGACAAAATTATAATACCCTCTGCAAGGGTATAAAAATACTTAATTTCAAATTACAGATAATGATATCATTGACTTTTTTATTATTGATGGTGGCTAAATCCAAAGCCGAAATTATGAATTATACCAACCATGATTTCTTCCTATATAAGGATACCAAAGATGCTCTCATTTATGAATCATACGCGGATTTATTTCATATTACTAATTTAAGTTTTTATAAAGAAATAATTAATCTTGAATCAGAATTTATAAACAC